>NW_023276807.1:225776832-226150166 GCF_003668045.3 Cricetulus griseus
TCTAAGGAGGTAATGGTCCCGTTGGTGACATGCTGTCCTTTCTGTACACAATTTATTGCTGTGACTTGCCTTTCTGAACTGTTAAAAAGTGTGGAGGAAAAACAGCCTGTGAATTACTGCTAGCCATTCTCAGCTGTGATTCTGAGTCCTGGCATCTAGCTTGGACATATGTAATGGTACCTAGGTCAGAGGGAAGGTGGTAAAAGATAGAATCAGGGAAGAGATGGAGCTTGAAACCCAAAAGATAATTGTATTATTGTCAGCAATGATAACAGTGACCATGCAGTGTATTTTATAACTGCAAAGAATATTTACAAATATTATGTCCATTTAAGCTTCATTTAAACTCTGTCTCGCTCTGTGTCTCTCTCTGTGTCTCTCTCTCTCTCTCTCTCTCTCTCTCTCTCTCTCTCTGTGTGTGTGTGTGTGTGTGTGTGTGTGTGTGTGTGTGTGTGTGTAAACCACTGTGAATGTTTAGGTGCACATGCTTAGGTATTCACATATATGTGGGGGACAGAGGTCAATGTTGGGCATCATTGCTCAGGCTTGGTTCACTTTTGGGGAGGGACATGACTTTTCGCTTGGACCCATACCTTCCTGAGGAGGCTAGGCTGGCTGGCCAGTGAGCCCTGGGGACCTCTTGTCTCTGTCTCCAACATTGGATTACAGGTATGTTTCATCATTTGTGTGGGTTCCGGGGATTTAATTCAGGTCCTCATATTTGCACAGCAGGCACTTCACCAGTCAGGCCATCTACCAGCCTCTGTCCATTTAATCTTAACAAAATGTCATTGCACAGGAGGTAGTATTTATGTTGGGATAGACATTTACAGTAGAGGAGCAGTCACCCAGCAAGCCCCAAAGTCTTCTGGTTGTTATGCAGTAGTCTGAAGAATTGGGGTGGGTGAGCTTTCATATTCTTTGTTGGGTGTCTAGGAGTTGGATGGGGAGCTTGTTGTCTTCCTGGATGTATAGAAAAAGTTCAAGGTCATGCACTTTGTCCTTCAGAGGGTGATTCTCTGGCTCTGAGCTGAGATGGATCATGTCTGGCCAGTGACTCCTCAGCTGTCGTTTCTGGGGAGGTGGGACAGGCTGAGTAAAATTGATTCATGCAAGTGTGTTATTTCTGGAAAAAGAATGCAGAGCAAGGGCTTTGCTGAGTTGGGAAGTCTTAACTTCTTTGTAAATCTCAGCTCTTGTCTATAAATGGGTTTGTAACAATCAAATCATTCTGAGAACTAAATGAAATACTATCAGAGCATTAATAATCACAAATCACCCAGTAAAATTTCAGGAATCTGTCTTTAATCACCATGGACACTGTCATCACCATCTCCATTTTCCCATCCTTGTTGTTGTCTTCATCATCATCACCACCATCATCATCATCACCACCATCATCTTCTCCATTTACAAGAAGGAGAGTATAGATTACAATTGCTAAATGTATAGAGCAACACTGAATTTTCTCAGGAGCTTAATAAAAATGTGGCTTCCTTGCCACATCCCAGTAGCACTGATTCAAAAATTCTCCATGGGAACTTGACGTCTTTCTTTGGAACAAGCTCCTGGTTTGATTTTGTATGCTCAGTTGGTGAATTCTACTTTATGAACCATTGCTTTGGAACTGAGGGATGAATTAAAGGAGGGTTTAATGAAACCATAAGATCCGGGCTTCCTCTCTCTCTCTCTCTCTCTCTCTCTCTCTCTCTCTCTCTCTCTCTCCTCCCTCCCTCCCCTCTCTCTCTCCCTCTCTCGTCTCTCTCCTCTCTCTCTCTCTCTCTCTCTTCTCTCTCCCTCTCTTCTCTCTCTCTCTCTTCTCTCTCTCTCACTGTGTGTGTGTGTGTGTTTGTGTGTGTGTGTGTGTGTGTGTGTGTGTGTGTGTGTGTGTGTGTGTATGTGTGTGTGTGTAGTCTAGAGCCTTGAAAAGGTTCATGGATCCAAGTGCGATCATCAACTTGGTGGTCCACCCATCACCATTCGAGGGAAGGAGCCTCCCTGGGTTTTTTGCTCCATCTAGTTTCAGCCACTTGGGTTGAGCTGCTTATAGGATATGTGTCTAAACACCCACGTGAACTTTGGTGTTGAGACTGACATGGCAGGGTTAATACCAAATAAATAAGTACTTATTTATACTAACAGCACGAAGTAGCTAATCTGCTTTATTGCTGCAATTAAATATCTCAAAATGAAGTTGGGGACTGAACCCATGAGCTGGAGCAAATCCTTCTCCAGAGCTCCCTGGAGCAGGCATTGTCCCCAGCTGCCCTTGCCCTGCCACAAAATCTTGAAACAGCTCCTCAAGTGGAGACTGGGCACTGACCTTGAGGGTTGTCCTTATTTTAAAATAAGGTCACACTAATCACGCTATGAAGGGTCTTTAGACGAAGAATCCCATCTCAGCAAACTGTATAGCAGGTGTCCAGGTGGCTGCCAGGTGAGACTTGGACTGGTATTGTGAGAGGAACGGTGATGACTGTGCAGGTTGGATTTTTATCCACTCATTTGCAAGAAGCTTTCTGGGGTAAATACTCTAGCCATGTCTACATCTGGGCCTCAGAAATGATGTAACATGTTTGGTAAACTGAAAATAGGGTCAGGCAGCCAAAGACACATTTCCCAGATGAGCTGAATCTGTGTGGAAGAGAAGCTTGGTAGGATGGTAAGGAGGAACCCAGGGCAGACCCAGACTCAGGGGCTGCAAAGGTTTCTGGAGAATGTAGAGTTGTTTTTTTGGGAGGTTCTAACTCTACAACTGTGGGGGAGCATGTGTTTGTTCTGGTAAAGAAGGAGACTTTGAGATACTCCCTCAGAGTCTCTAGCTTGGCTGCCTGCAAGATGATGTAGTTACAAGGAAAGGGTGTTGATAATCTGGGCTGCAGGATGGCTGCAGCTGCAGCTGCACTGTGCACATCCCATATGCTCAGGATTGTAGCCAGAGCAGAGTGGACGGAGAGCAGAAAATGGCAGGGGTCTTGGAGACATGGCTCAGCCACTCAAGCATGAGGACTGGAGTTCAAATCCTAGACACCAAGTAAATGCTGGATAGATGTGATGGCCCTCTGTTAATTTCAGGGTTTAGTATACACAGATAGTCAACCCTATCTGGACCAAGCTGGGTAGCATGACTAGCCATGTCGAGGAGCCATGAATTCAAATGAGAAACCCTGCTTCAATGAGCAAGGTGGAGAGAGATAGGGAAAGGCACCTGTCATCAACTTTGGGCCCCACATGCATTCACACATATAGCCTCACACATTCTCTCACATGCATGCGCATACACACATTTGAAAACACACACACACAAATGCACACCACATATGCCACACATATACACAAAACCAAAATTAAAACCAGAAAAAAACTGACCTGGGGTCTGATTTCAGAGGAATATGGAGAAAGTACATGTGTTCAATGGCTGCTTGAGGGGACCAGGGCCTTGGAGGAGGCTGAAACACATTAGTTATGTGGAGGAAGACAAGTGGGTGCAGGGTGATGAAACTTGCCTTCTGAGATGGCCATGGGCAGGTAGCCTGCAGGGTTCACACTAATGCTTTTGCCACTAGATATGTGTTTCCTGACTAAATCTCCACTGGGCTGCTTCCTTCCTAGTCTCTATTCTCTTTTTAAATTTGATGTTCACATGTGGTTCTCTGGTGTGTATGAGAAAATGAAACCCAGAGAACTTGCCATGTGTTGTTATTCAATGTGTGTGTATGTGTGCATGCACAAACATGTAGGTGTCAACACGTGGAGATCAAACATCGAATGCCTTCCTCAGTCACTCCCTACCTTAGTTTTTGAGACAGGGTTTCTCATTGAACCTGGAGTTTACTAATTGGCCAGACTGGCTGGCCATTGTCTTTCAAGAATCCGCTGTCTCCTCTGCTGGGTTGTATTTGCATTGCCATGTCCATCTTTGACACAAGTTCTGGGGATGGAAACTCCATGTCCTCATGCATGCATGGCAGGCAATTAGCTACTGAGCTGCCTCCTCATCCCAGTCTTCAACTTTTCAGCCCTCCACATGATCTTTAAAGAGTAATTTGTGATTTTATCTTAAAGTATTTGCAGAATATTTACTTTTATTCTGAGGAAAAGGGCAAGAAAGGCAGCCAATGGCCTCCTGCTGGCATCTCTGCCTTGCTTCCTGGCTGCTGTCCTGTGTGGTCCAGTGGGGAAAGGCGCAGGTGCTGAGCTTTACTTAGAAGTAGAACAGCAGGTGCTGGGAGCTGTTGGCAGTGCAGGCAGGGACCAAATCTGCAGGAAGATGCTCACAATTGTCCCATGAGCCTGTCTTTGTGTCATCAGCCCTCTGGGTTATCTCTGGGGATAGTGGTGACTGCATGCTTCAGAAGCTTAACCAGTGTGACCGTGCTTAGCACTGCTGCTGAATGAAGGTGAGATTGTCGTTCGTTATACCAGCCATCTGCTAGTAGAGATCACAGTGCTCAGGGATCATCTAACAGAACAAAACTGGGCTGCTGACGGGCATCTACAGGTATGGAGTGCAGAGTTCTGCCCCCACCCCTGCCATTTTGCAAAGTCTGAAGAGGAATGGGTCCCTTTGACTTCTCTGATTTATTCAACTGGCACTTTCAAGTCAAATTTTTACCAGGTGCCTATCCTGGTATTTGTTGCTGTTGTGGGAGGTGAGGGAGGCAGAATCCCTCCATGGTTTTGGAGAGCTGGCTGTCTAATGAGAGGCACCAGCAACAGGGATGAAATATCCACAAAACTGGGTAAGGCAACGATTCCTCTGAGGATTCTTAGTGGGTCTTGACAGTGACAGTGACCATCTGAGTAAGACATAAAAAAGTCACAGACCTCAAAGGAAGTCCCATACCCCACAGGAAGTCCCATACCCCACAGGAAGTCCCATACCCCACAGGAAGCCCCACACACCACAGGAAGCCCCATACCCCACAGGAAGCCCCACTCCCCACAGGAAGCCCCATACCTCATAGGAAACCCTTTGGGGAACCTCAAAGTCATTAATAAGTCACTCCCTTTCCTCCCTCCTTGCATTGCATGGTGACCAGCTGCCTATTCTGTCTCTTAGAATTTTTAGGACTAATTACTCTCTAGGCCAACAAGTCTGAGCAGAGCTTGCATCACTCTTTAGCCATATCCCATTCCGCCCCCTACATCTGATTGGTTTTTATGTATGTAATTCCTTAATAACCTTAGATTGCTTTGCATTCCCTTATTGGACCCATTCATAGGAGCAGGTTAAACATCCTGCCTGACTCCACACTGGGCTCTGAGAAGCCCTCAGTAGGGACTCTCCACTCTGAGCTATGGCTCTGGGAGAGAAAGGATTTGACGAAGCATACAAGTCCAAACTATAGAGTATAGTGCAGGGTTTGGGGTTGTTCTCTGTTCAAGGTAGGCAGCTTCTCTATGGAATACCCCTGGGCCTGGTTACCTTCAGAATGCAGATTTGCCCAGGTGTGCCTTACCTTAAGCAAGGAGACATGATGGCACCTTAGATGCAGGTGATGGAAGTAAGGCCTTCTGCTGGGAACTTCAGGATGTCAGCAGAACCTTTCATGGGAGTATCTTAGGAGAAGAGTGTCTTCCCAGATGAGAGGGTAGCGAGTGAGATGGCACTGATGGATCCCAGGCCTTCAGGCTTCCTGTTTTCAAGAGCTGCTATGAGGATGGAGGCTGAGTGTCAAGGACTCTGGAATCTCTCCAGGTAGACAGTCATGCTCCTAATAGCGGGAAAGTTGCCAGCTCTTGCCTGTCTGTCTACAGCAAGCTCATGTGCTCAAGATGAGGGGCCCAGTGGGCACCCCAATGCCTTTTGCCCAATGTCTCATCCATTTACTCAAGCACAAAATGATTCATGTCCATTCATTCATGCACTCACTCATTCATCTCTCATTTGTCCACTCTCTCCATTCATTCATTCATTCATTCACTCACTTATTCTTTTTTTTATTTAGAGAATACTTTATTAGTTTTTGTAATCAAACCACATAGATAAGACCTTACATATTTAATACAGTGTGCTACCCCTGTACAAATGGGAAAAAAAATTTCTAGACCAATATGGCTGTTAATTTCTGTACAATGCCAACTCAACACAGTAAACTGGGATACTTTTTTCCAAAGTTGACAGCACAGATAAGTTTCCAAAAATTCAAATTATATATGTATATTTATATTTATATTATATTTATATAAAAAGACCAATAATAGCCATTTGTTATGCATCAATAGCAGCCCCTCAGTGATTCACTGATTTACTCACGTTGACTAGCATCCAGGCATGGTCCCCCTGCAGTCTTTCTGCACTGGTGATTGTTCCTCAGTAGAAATGCCAAGGATGGGCCCTTCTTTTTTTTTTTTTTTTTTTTGGTTTTTTGGTTTTTGGAGACAGGGTTTCTCTGTGTAGATTTGGACCCTATCCTGGCACTCACTCTGGAGACCAGGCTGGCCTCGAACTCACAGAGATCTGCCTGCCTCTCCCTCCTGAGTGCTGGGATTAAAGGCGTGCACCACCAATGCCTGGCTAGGATGGGCCCTTCTCTCTCTCTCTCTCTCTCTCTCTCTCTCTCTTGTTTCTTGGCTGCTTTGTTTTTTTATCATTTTAAAATTTGAATTAGAAACAAGATTGATTTGCATGACAATCCCAGTTCCCTTCTCCCTCCCTTCCTCCCCTACCACCCCCCAACTGAAACCCTACCTATCACATACCCTTTCTTCTATTCTTCACCTGACTCAACCTTTCTGCTCCCTCATGACCTCTGCATCCTTCCTCTTCTTCCCTTCTCATTCTCCTAGCTCCCTCACCCTTCTTCCCATGCTTTCAATTTGCTCAGGGAATCGTGACCCTTTCCCCTTCTCCAGGGGACAAAGTTTGTCTCTTTTAGGATCCTCCTTGTTTACTAGTTTCTCTGGCAGTGTGGATTGTAGGCTGGTAATCCTTTACTCTATGTCTAAAATCCATATATGAGTGAGTACACATCATGTTTGTCTTTTTGTGATTGGGTTAGGATGGGCCCTTCTTACACTTCAGGACTGCAGCCTGTCTTCTTTGCTTGTCTTTGTCTACACACATATTAACTCAGTCTCATTCATTCCTTCACTCACTCTCATTTACTCCTGCTCATCATTTCTTTCATTCATTTATCCCCCTCACTCATTCATTTATTCACTTTCTCTTACTCATCACATACTTATTCACTCATACACATATTCTACACATACTCATTTGCTCTTGATTTCAATCTGCATTATCTGATGACAGCTGCTAGCCATTGACTACTTGAAATGTGCTCATCCAAAATTGGACAAATCATAAATGTAAAAATGAACATTGGCGTCTTAGGACTTAATGCAAAATGTAAAATTCCTATGAAACTTCTCAAAAATACTGGTTACATATAGACATTATAGCATTTGGGATAGTTGAAGTTAACATGTAAAGTATTTATATACTTAGTTTTAGAAAGTTTGTGTGTGTGTGTGTGTGTGTGTGTGTGTGTGTGTGTGTGTGTGTATGTATGTGTGGTGTCTGCATGTATGTGTACTACATCAGATCAGATGGGAAGGCATTAGGTTCCCTGGAGTTGAGTTATAAGCTTAAGCACCTGAGCTGCACAATGCAGGTTCTGGGAGCCAAACTCAGATCCCAAACATTGGGCAATCTCTCAGCATTTACACATCTTTCTCTTTAAAGATGAATAAAAACACACAAATGCATCTTTTCTCACCCATTAAAAATGTGATTGCTAGAAAACTTAAATCTTCCTATGTGGTTGACATTGTGTTTCTATTGTCCAAAACTAGATTTCCTCTGAAGGACAAGAAGGCATGAGGTTGACAAATCCAGCGTCCTTTCCCTTAAATAAGCCAAAGAAGGAGGGAAAGGAGGAGGAGGAGAGCTGGCTCCCAAGTCCCCCAGACAGGGACAGGGTACCCCAACCATGAATAGAGGATTTATTATAGGCCTCTCCTAGGGGACTTAGCACAATGTTTATGATTGATAAAGGCACTAAAGCTGTTCATTAGTTATGTTTGCTGCTTTGTACTTCTGTGCCTTTCAATGGTGTGGGAATAGGAACAGAATAAATTACCTAGTTATCTGGGAATTCCTGTAACCCATAACGGAGTATGCTACATGTGAGTGAGTGTGTGTGTGTGTGTGTGTGTGTGTGTGTGTGTGTGCATGTTTTAATGAGATGCAATTTTGTTTCAGTTTGGGAAGTCCTCAAAGCTTTCCCGCTTAGTTTTCCCCAGTTGTAGCCTAGCAGCTATGGAGGCAGCAGCAAATGTGGAAATGGAAAGGAAACAGCCAGGCACAGTCACTCTGCATTCATTCTGCACTATGACGGCTCCTCAGTAGCAAATGCCAAGGATGGGCCCTTCTTACACTTCAGAACTGCAGCCTCTTTTCTATGCTTGTCTTCGGTCTGTTTCTGGGTTGAGGACATACACTCAAGCTGCAGTACAAGCCCTTGGTCCAGAGTGAGGCATTCACAGGGCCCCAGCTGTGGGTAGATGCTCAAGCTAATTACAGGTGCAGGTTCAGTGTTGGAGAGGCTGTACCAGAGAGTGGAGAGAAATGGTTACTTCAAAGGATAATTCAGGACACTTAGGTCCGCTGTCCACTCAAGTGACTGTCATATGCTGGACACATGATCATTGCTAGCTGCTGGGGAGATAAAAGTGAACAAGGCTTGTTTCTCAGGAACATTCCAGTGGATGAGAAAGGTGTATAAAGATGAAGTATTGTGAGAAGAGGAGTGGAGGAGAGGAAATGGAGAAGCAGAAATATTGAGTTGGGGGAAGAATAGAGGAGAGAGAGGGCAGGATGAGAGATACCATATTAGAGGGAGCCATTATAGGTTCGAGGAGAGATCTGGTACTAGGGAGATTTCCAGAGACCTACATGGATGACATGAACTGACAATCCAGGCAATGGTGGAGAGGATAACCTAAACGCCCTTCCCCTAAAATGAGACTGATGACTACTTTTTATGCCATCCTAGAGCCCTCATCCAGTGGCTGATGGAAGCAGAGGCAGACATCCACAGATATACACTGAACTGAACTCTGGAACTTGGTTGCAGAGAGGGAGGAATGAAGATGGAAGGGGTCGGTACCAGGGTGGTAAAATGCTCAGAAACAGCTGGCCTGAACAAGGGGGAGCACATCAACCCCAGATGCTGTCTAGGAGGCCAGTATAGGACTGATCCAGACCCCTGAACATGGATGTCAATGAGAAGGCCTCTGCACTCCAGGGGGCCCCTGGTAGTGGATTAGTATTTTTCCCTGGTGTAAGAAGGGTTTTGAGAGCCCATCCCACATGAAGGGATGGACTCTTGGCCCCCTGGACACATGGGGAAGGGCCCAGGACCAGCACAGGATGATATGTTGGATTTTCAGAGCCCCCATTGAGGGCCCTATCCTGCCTGGGGAGTGGAGGGTGGATGGGGTGGGGGGTAGATTGGGGGTGGGGGAGGAGGGATGGGGGTAAGGGGAGGGAGAGGGAGAAGGGATTGACATGTGAAACAAGCTTGTTCCTAATTTGAACTAATAAAAAAATTTAAAAAAAAGATGAAGTATCGTTTGGTGATGCCATGTCTGGGAAGAGAAAGCTGACTGCATATTTCATTTTGTGTGTGTGTGTGTGTGTGTGTGAAATAAGATGAAATCCTCTAGATTTTTCTATAAAAATGAACATCAAGATGGGGTAAAATGTTGAAAAAAAGGAAGGTACAATGTCTAGGTGTCTCAGGATCCAAGAGGAGACATGATGGTTATTTCTCTGGCTTTTAAAAATGGATTCAAAGTATGAGCAGGGCAGAGAAACAAAAACTCAAAAGCCCCAATATAAACACATGAAACTCTTAGATAGTAAAGGCTTTTTCTCACCATCACAGGCCAAGGGGGAACCTCCACGTCAATTATGACTGGACTCTAAGAGGATGCTTTGTCCCTTCCTGTCCCATTGGTAAAGACTCTCATCACTGCCCAGAGATCAGAAAGCCAGCATGGCATTAGTGGTGACGCTTCAAGGGAATGAAAGAAGATTTTCCACCCATTCTTCTACCCATCCTTATCCATATGGGAAGAACAAAAGGAATTCCTGTCTGAAAAGCAGGAAGGAAATAGACTGGAGAATGTGAGCAATCTTAAGGTTCTAGGGGATTCCAACAAGAGAGCTAACCTTTGTGTCATTACAATCCCTCCCCTACCCCAGCCAAAAAGTAAAAAATAAAATAAAATACAAGGAAGACTGTGGAGTTGAAGACTATTTGAAGAAATCGTGATTGTAAACTGCCAAATCTGGCAAAATTTGAATTCTATCAACTCAAGAAATGGAGTGAATCTCTAACAGGATCAACTTAAAGAAATTTACACAACAATGTACACCACACAGGCAAAAACCCCAAAGAGAAAGAGAAAGGCACTCTGCAGGCAGCAACAGAGAAATGATGCCTCTCATGTGGGTAGGTGGTTATGTTACATGGGTGGAGAATTTGAGTGACAACTTAGTGGTTGGCAGGAAGTGGCACCATATATATATATATATATATATATATATATATATATATATATATATCTGTCATTTTCAGGTCCTAATAAAATACCCTACAGGATATAGGGTGAATAAAGACATTCTCAGATGAAGGTAAACCAATGCAATTTGTAGCCAGCACACCTGCCCTTAGAAACTAGCTGAAAGGAATTCTCTAAACAGGGAGGGGGTGTAGTAAAATAAGAAATCCTGGAACACTAGGAAAAGGCATGATGAATATACCACATTTACTTTTTACTCTTGATTTTCTATATTATGTTTGGCGAGAAGCAGAAATTATAACAGCATGATGTGGTTTTAATATGTATGCTGAACGTATTTAAGACAATTATAAACAAGAGAGGACAAGGAACTCTAAAAGGAAGTCAGATTTCTATAATTCTAGCTGGTAAAATGTCAACACAAGAGGCTGGGCAAGCCATGTAGGCATAATGCAATTCCTACATTGAACAAAATGAAAATACCACATATCAAAATCTGTGCGACATGGTGACAGGCAACTCTGAGAGTGGAATTTATAGCTCTAAATTTATACATTACAAAAAAGAGGAAAGGTCTCATATAATCTAGGTTTCCACCTCAAGACTCTAGATAAGGGGAAAATAGGATCAAAAAGTAGAAAAAGAGAATCCTAAAAAGATAAGAAGAAATAAAAATGAAATTTAAAAAACCAGAAAAATATTAAAAATTGGCAAAATGAAGATTGATTTTCTTAAACTATCAGTGACACCTGACATATCTCAGCATAAGACCAATAAAGAGAAGACAGAACCTGCCAAAGTCGAGGCTGAAATGGGACAGTATTACAAAACTTATAGGCCCTATATGATCAGTGAGGGAGTGAGCCTAGGTACTGTTTACACATCAGTCATGCAAGTCAGGTGAGACAATCACAAATCACAACAGACAATCACAAACCATATTAAAATGATGATCTGAATAGCCTTACAACTAGTTTTTAATTTGACTTTGGTTTATTTAATTTGAATTCTTAAGTATAAAATCTCTCTTCAAAGATATTTTCAGGTCCACATGAATTTGTGGGAAATTAAAACAGCACTAATATCAATTCTACTCATTGTCTTCAGAATATAGAAAAGGAAAGAATAATTCCACATCATATTATCAATCATTACACTAATCAGAGCCAGTAAAAAGAGGAAAATTATAGAGTAATACCTCTTGCAAATACAGACACAACCTCTTTTAAAAATACTATGAGGAAGATATGTTTATACCAGAGATAAAGAAGTTGCCTCAACAATGTACTATATTAACAAGTTAAAAAAAAATCACACAGTGGCATGGTTTTACATATCAGTGCAGAAAGTTCCATTTGCATTTTTGACTTTTAAAAACTCAGAAAAACAGGAGCAGAATTTTTCCAACTAGATAAAGATGTAAATGCTATGCTTGATCATGAATGAGAGAATACTTTCCCTCTAAGAGAGACAGCAAGGCAAGAACATTAACTCTAACCAATCTTATTTGTCATGGTACTAGAAGTTATAGCTAGTGTGATGAGGGAAGAAAGGGAAATAGATCAGAAAGGAAGAAATAAAATGATTCCCTAATTTTCTAATTATATAATTGTTTATGTAGAAAACCTCAAGGACACCACAAAATCCTTAGAAGTATTATATGATTTTAGCAAGACCATGGGATAAGAATATACAAAAATGACATTGAAATAATACAAAAAACCCCATAAACAATGGATCAAAAATAGGAAAGGGGGGTAGGAAGAAGAAGGGATGAGAAAGAAACGCTAAAAACAACAAAATGTTGATGATAGAAACCAAACAGTGAAAGTAAGTGGAGAAGATGTACCATGTTCATGGATGGTGATTTAGTATGCTTGTCATTCCCCTTCAAAGATTATATATATATATATATATATATATATATATATATATATATATATAGGCTCAATGTGATTCTTTTTAAAGTATAAGGATTTTGTAGAGGAAAATAATTCTAAAATTTATGTGGAAATGCAAAGAGATTAGAGTAAGAAATTTTGTAAAATTGGATTTAGTGGCAAGGTACAGCCGTTCTGGAAGAAAGTGTGGCAGTTTCTTGTATTTTTGGTTGTAAGCCTAGCCTTTAACGGCTGAGACATCTTTCCAGCCCTGTTTGGCAGTTTCTTAAAACAAACATGCAACTGTGCAATCTAGTAGTTGGACTTTTCAGCATTTATTCTGTGGAGAATCCTTATGGCCGCACAAATATCTTATTCATGAAAGCTTGTTCATAATGGTCACAACTAGAAGCAATACAGTTGTCTTTCATCATATGACTGAATAAGTTGTGGCATCTCTGCAGTGGAGAATAGTGCTGAGTCATGAAAAGGAACGTCTACTGATACATTCAACCACTTGGATCAATGAGTAAAGAATTACATGAAGAAGGCTAGGCTCACAGTATAATTATTTTCTGTAGCATTATAAAATGATAACACTGCAGAACTGAAAGCTACTTAGTGGTTTCCAGGGCCTACAGGAGATGAGGATGTAGCTAAGGGGATAGGAGGTGACCATGTTTCCACCAGGGTAGCATGAGAGAGCCTCTGGATGTCAGAAACAACCTGTATCTTGATTGTAAACCTGAACAATTCTCTCCATGGCAGAATACTCTAGTTCTTTGAGATGTTGCATTCATGGAAACCTGAGTTCCTTAAAGAGTATGTTGGGTTTTTCTGTGTTCTTATAGTATGTGTCAGAATAATCTCAAACTAAAATGCTTAATTAAGAATGTTAAGAGAAAGGAAAGAGCATAACTCAATTTGCAAGTGATAGCATAGAATTATATACAAAGCACTTTGGGGTCCTGGGGATGGCCAGTTACTTCTGCACAGAGACAGCTAGTGATGGCTGCAGATGCCAGCACATGCACAGGGTTCTAAGGAAAGAATTTTCCTTTCTCCTTCTTCACACAGTTTCACCCTTCTGCTATAGTTTGAGTCCTAAACATTCCCTAAGGCCATGTCTTAAAGGCTCAGGCCCCATCTTGGTGCTATATGTAGGTAAGGGAATCCTTAGGATGTGGGGCTCAGGGGGAGGTCTTCATCATTCAGGATCCTAGGCTCTCTACTTCCTCTGTCTGCTTCCTGGCCACCGTGTGGTGAGCTGCCTCCACAGCCACATACTCCTGTCATTCTGCTGCCTTTTCATAGACCCACATACAATGAGCTCCAGCAACCTTGGGCTGAAACCTCTGTAACTGTGTGCTCAAACAACCTTTTGTCTTTTTTAAGTTTATTATTTCAGATATTGTGGTACAATAATAGGGAACTGATTGTCTTGGCTAAGGAGATGGCAAGTGTGAGGACCTGAGAGTAGATCTCCCTCAGCTCTGTAAAAAGCTGGGCCTTGTGCCATATGCTTGTGACTTAGCTGTGGGAAATAGAGATTGGAGGATGTCCAGGGCTTGCTGACCAGATAGTCTAGCCAATCAATGAGCTCCATCTTTAGTCAGAGATTCTGTCTCAAAGATAGGAAATGATGAAAGAATTCTGGCCAAAACATGCACATAGACAATGAGGGTTAATCTGTTGATTGCGCCAAGAGGGGTGAGGAGGGGGAAGGAAGGAGAGATAGAGATAATTAGAGACAGAGAATATGCTAATACCACTGACCATTTCAACATTGTCCCCACTGTTTATTTACTGATAGTTTATTAAGGCCATGAACTGTTGCACAAATTTTAAAAATTAATGTAACAATTGAAGGAGGCAGGTACTATTATCTTAGACAAGCACACTGATGCTTGGGGAAGTTCAGACACCTTGTGTAGGTCACTCAGAGGACAAATGGTAGAACCACTCTGGTATATTTCAGAGTGAAGACTACTGAAAAACGTCTTTGGCTTTTTTTTTTAAAAAAGTCTGTTATTTTTCTCTTTATCTTCATTTTCAGCATCCTTTTGGATTAATAACATCATTTAAAATATTTTGTTCTGTCTTTTCTGCTTGATTTATTGCTATACTTTTTATTTTAAAAAGTTTTTTTTTGTCTAGGGCTTATAGTATTCTCATTTAACTTAATCACAGTCTACCTAAACTGATATCACACTTTGTTATTTAATCTTAGGAGAAAAGTCACACTATTTTATCCCAGCCTCTTTTCTATTGCAGTCACACATTTAATTCTACTTCCTAAGCACCACATGTGCCATTATTAATTTCCTTCAATTAGTTTTCTCTTAAAAACTCCAAGTTTAAAAATGAAGAAATCACTCCCAGATTTACCATTTTCATCTCTTTTCATCCATAAGTCCAAGTTTCCATCTGGGATCATTCTCTGGGCTTGCACATTTTCCTATAGCATTTCTTGTAGTGAAGTCTGTTGGCGATATTGTTTCTGATGTTACTGACTTACCGATATCTTTATTTTACTTATTTTCTATTGTTATTTTTTACTGGATATGAAATCTAAGTTGAAGACTGTTTTCCGTTCTCTGTTGCTCTTGATGAGACTCAGCCACTATTCTTGTTCTTCTGCCATGAGACACGTGGCCCTTTCCCCCAGCTTCTTCCAGGACATGTTTTCATCAGCTTTATATTTTAGTGAGATTTTCTTTGCATTTTGTCCAGATAGGTTTGGCCAACCACCTTGGATCTGTAGTTCTGCTATTCAAATTTGGAAAAATTTTGTCTGGTATTTTGTTATTTTGTCCCATGAAAAATCTTTAAATGAAACTGGGAGAAAGGGCTGGAGAGATGGCTCTACAGAGGACCTGGTTTCAGTTCCTGGCACTCACATGGTGCTTTACAACTGTCTCTGTAACTCCAGTTCCAGGGGACCTGACACTTTCTTCCAGTCTCCTCTGCTTCTGTATAACATGGTGCACATACATACATGTAAGCAAAGCACTCATACACATAAAGTGAAAAATGATGAATAATATTGCTTTCCCCTGTATGTTCAAGACTTGGTATGTTGTTGTTTCCACCTTTATCTAAAATTATGAGGATTTATGCCTCCTAGGTTTAGAGCCTTAATTTTGGCTTGTTGAAATGTTGCATTATTGCAGTATTTTCCTCATCAATTTTTGTCACTTCCTCAAATTTTGTACCTAAGGTCTCAACTATTTCTTTTTAACTTCAGATATTTTTTACAGTTACTTAAAAGATGTTTCTGTTATTTCCAAGATCTATGTTGTCTATGGCTTTGTATCGACTAACTGTTTTTTCCCTTAATTACCATGTTTCCCCACTTTTGTATTTCCAGTCATATATATATATATATATATATATATATATATATATATATATATGTATGTATATGTGTATGTGTTATGAGTAATACAATTTAGAGGCTCTGGACTTAGTTTTGTTGTTCTGAAGAGTAGAAAATTCTTTTATCTACAGTAGGAAATCCTGAACTCTTTTTATTAAATGAATTTGTTCCTGCACAATTTCCCACACCTATGCATTACTTACTCCCCCACCTGTCCCCACCCCCTACCATCCTTATCTATCCCTGCTCCTCCCCACAGATCTCACTCACACGTTCATGCCTATTCATCTGTTTTCTGATCCTCTGAGTTTAATGGGGACCATATGCTGATTCTAGGTTTGGAGCTATGCGTTGGAGCCTGATGGGCTCAGCAGTGGGTATACAATCAGAGACAATGGTTCTTCCTCTCCTAGAATTCATCAATAGTCAACAGTTTAGCAGTAAATGGTAAGCAAAACACTCAAACATGTAAAATAAAAAAAAGATGAATATTACTGACTTTCCCTTCATGCTCACTAGGGCCTTGTTACAGATGCTTTCACAAACCACTACACTTTGTGTGTTAGTCAGCTCTCCATCGCTGTCGCACATCTGCAGCAGACAATCAACTTAGGAAGAGGCTAACAGTATTGGAGGGGTCAGTCCATGGTTGAGAGGTTCTGTCATCTTGGGACTTGTAAGGAAGGGAGCACACCCTGTCAGGGAGCACATGGTTGAGCATAGCTGCCTGTTTCCTATTGGGCAATCAAATGAGAAAGGACAAGGCAAAGGTCTTGGTCTCTTCAAAGGCATGCCTACAATGACCCAAAGCCTCCATTTTCTTTTTTTTTTAATTTTTTTATTAGTTCAAATTAGGAACAAGCTTGCTTCACATGTTGATCCCTTTTCCCTTCCCTCCCCTCTCCCCTAGCCTTCCCCAACCCCCCAAGCCTCCCCCCAATCCCCCACCTAACCCCTACCCCCACCTGTCCCCTACCCCATCTACCCTCCACTCCCCAGGCAGGGTAGAGCCCTTTGATGGGGATCCCCAAAGTCCACCGTATCATCCTGGGCCTGGCCTAGGCCCTCTCCCATGTGTCTAGGCCAAGAGTGCATCCCTTCATGTGGGTTGGCCAAAGCCTCCACTTTCTAAAGGCTATTGTACTTCCTGATAGTACCATGGACTGAGGACCAAGCCCCTACTGCATAAGCCCCTGAAACAGAATCTAGCTAAAAACGTTAGTATCCCCCTTCATCGTGTCATATAATTTTCACCTCTGCTTGGTTATTTTCCAGCCCTTCAAACTCTTTTATAAAAGTATTTTGTAGGACTGGAGAATTAGGTCATTCTGTAAAGTACCTGCCCTGGAAGCATGAGGACCTAAGTTCGTATCCCATATAAGATATATGGGCATGGTGGTGGCACATGTATGTAATCCTAGGTCTAGGGAGTCAGAGACAGGTGGCTTTCTGGGACTTCCCAGCCAACCAGCCTAGTCTAACCTCTAGGCCAATGAAAGATTCTATCTCAATAAAAGCAATGTGAAGGATTTATGAAAAATGATACTTGAGATTGTCCTTATGCACATATGTTCACAAGTTAATCCCCACCCACACATGTGCACACACAAATATTATGTCTTTTTAATAATTATATAGGGACAAGATGTAGTCTTCTAAGGCATGATCCCAATGAGCTACTTGCTCCAAATAGGTCCTACCTCCTGTCTTTCATAACCTCTCTGTTATCATGATAGAGATATCATCAGATCCATCCATTGCTTGTGTCAGAGTTCTCAGGATCCGATCACTTCCCAGTGTTTGGTAAGCAATCCCCCCACTACACAAGCCTGTAGGGAACAATTGATATTCAAACAACAACATTGACTCTACCTGTACACACTTTTCAGTCCACTTCCATGCAGGTATATTTATGGATATATACATATACAGATTACACACACACACACACACACACACACACACACACACACACACACACACACACACACACACACTCTACTTAGGTGAGGATGCAAATAAGGTTCTTTGTGTTTAATGACATTTCAATTTTCCTTCAAGGTGTCAACCCCTTTTCAGTCACCAGTTGAGCATATCTGTAACTTGGGGTGGTAGCTGCTGCTTAAATCTCCTAGAAGCAGCCCTGACAAGGAGCTTGGAGAGTTAGTTCAAAGGACAACAACCATCAGTCCTACTAGATTCTTTAAGCTTGCTCTTTGCAGTGCATTTTATTACCAGGAAGAGGCAGGGCATATACTACATTACCCCCAGCTTCCCAGAAACATATTTGCAGAAAACATTGATCTAATGATATGCCATCTTTGTTGCTAAAAGACAGCGGCATGAGGAATACTCAGCAGGTTTTGCAAAACCACCACTGAAGGCACCCGTCATCATATTGTTTTGTATCTTACATAAAGGCCCATGAAAATGGTGCCCATTTCTTTTCCCTTTTAATCACAAAATCCTTTCTTCAAATAAAAGATTATGTGGAAACTTAATACCTAAAGTAGATCAATGAGGTTGAAATAGAAACTGGAGGCTCCTGAACTTTATCATCCCTCTGTCCTGTATTTTTTTTTTTTTTTGGTCTATACATCCTTCTTAACTTTACTCCTCTATTTCTCCTTCATGATCTTTTGTGAACAATCTCCCATGAGCATAGTATTAGAATCACTAGTTCAAGGCTAAGGCTTGGGTGTTCTTAAAAATCTAGTCCCAACACAAAATTTGTCTCATCAGACAAATGGCTGTGTTCATTTTTATATTATTCAGATTTATAGCAGTTCATAGTGTTTTCTTTCTTGCCTTGAATGAGATGAAATTTGCATATAGTTGGTACTCACAATACAGTATTTCTTGTCTAGTATTCTATATAGAACAAAATAGCTGGCTTTGTTTCTTTTTCCACTAAAGGTGTAGAGGTAAGTTTATCATATTTTTCATTTCAAGTGCATCTCTTGTCTAGGCAAAATATATGAGTCCATTTGCATGTATTTATTCTCCTTTATACAATTACCATATTCCTACTAGCCATTGTCTTCCCTACCATATTCTACAGGATTTGGTGTATAACTTATGTTAAGATGTGTTTAGTAAACATATTGTATTATTTTACAACCACCCACCCTGACTCCACACAGGCACCACCACCACCCCAACATACAGAGACACACCATGTATGTCCCATTCATTACCACTATGGAAAGAATGACTCTACCTGTCCACACTTCTGCCACTTCCATGCAGGTGTGATTTGGATACATGCATACATACTTATTATCCACTTAGATAAGAATGCAAACCTGGAAAAGCTGTTGCTGCTATTGATGCATAACATAATAACATATTGCCATTATTGCTCTCTCTCTCTCTCTCTCTCTCTCTCTATATATATATATATATATATATATATATATATATATATATATATGCAAACCAGGCTCTCTTTGTTTAATGATATTTCAACTTTCCTTAAAGTTGTCGCCTCTTACCCCTTCAGTACCAGTTGAGCATATCTGTAATTTGGGGACTTAACTACTGCTTAAATCTCCTGGAAGCAGCCCTGCATCAGCACGTGTTAATATAGTCAACAACTTTCAACCACAGAATCCTCTGTGCTGAGTAACCACCATCTACAACATTTCTCTACTATATCCCTATTCCCTGTACTGTATGCTCAGATTGCCTCTAACACCTGACCACTACAAATAAAATTGAAATGAACATCCTTATGCATGTGCCTCTTTGGAGCTGTACAGTTATTTGTCTGAGATGTAGGGGCAGAATTTCCCATTGGGGTGGAATTTCTTAACTATAGCATACACATATACTTATTTGACTAGGTATTGTCAGACTGTTCCCTGGAATGCTGATCCATCTACAGTGCAGAGGGTTCTTGCTTCCTTAAATCCCTAACAACTTTTGGCATTATTCAATTTTCTGATTTTGTCCAGCTTTAAATATTTCTCTTTGCCTTTTCAGTTTGAGTTCATTTTTATCCTTAATTCTTGTGAGCGGGTATTCATAAGCTTGCTTTGGATTTCTCTTTCTGCAAATTGTCAGTGTATAGTGCTTGTCATCTTTCTGTCGAGACTGCTGCCTTTTCCTCGTTAATTTTCAAACATTCCTTACAGGTTCAGGTTTGCCTGTAGAAATATGATGTGCACCTTGCACAGTGTGAGGGTTGAGTGTAGAGTGTGCCCCACAAGCTTGTGTTATTGGATACTTGGTCCCCAGCTTGTGCTACTGCTGGGGAAGGTTGTGGAATCCTTTGAACATGTGCATAGGTGGTGTACACAGGCCACTACGGGCATACCTTGAAGGTTCCACCTGCCTCTGGTTCCACCTGAACACTCTGTATTTCTCTCTGTGCCACTATGACCAAGCTCCTTCAGCTACCATGCCCTCCACTGAACCCCTCTCCATAAGTAGCTTTCTATCTGTATTCTGTCATAGTGATGAGAAAAGTAACAGAATGACAAACAACATTAAAAGAGTTTTTTTTTTAAGTAGTACTACTTTCAGGAATATTCTTTTTCTTAATCTATTTGACTTAACCCACTAACCCCAGATATATTACATCAACATGCAACCAATGAGCTTTTCACAAGTCCTTCCATAGCAGTTGTGGAGCTTATGCTTCTAGTGTTCTGCAGTTTGGGTCAGTTACAGCACAAATGCTCAATGGCCACATGTGGCCTGTGGTGACCATACATGGCCACATGTGACCTGTGGTGACCACATGTGGCCTACACAGTGGAGCTATCTTTATAAATTGCCTTCTTGGTGCTGTGTCTTACTAATATTTTCCCCATTTTATCATACTGACTTCTTGATTTTCTGTATAGATGTCCTTAATTATGATATTTAACATCCTAAGCAATCTTAATTTGTATACTCAAAAACATTTTTCTTCTATTTTTTCTGCTCTTATCTTCGTCAGAGGCAGAGATATAAAATTTCTCTGCCCAAAAGTTCTTTAGAATAATGATTAAAGTGCTTTTGCAGAAAAAAAATCTATAGTAGTTAAGACATCTGCTTAGCTCCTTATTACCCTTCTAACTGAAACAAAGTTAAAAAAGAAAATAAGGTACTCATACATATCTACACACACACACACACACACACACACACACACACACACACACACACACACACGTATATATGAACCCATGGATATTCACATGTACATAAAACCACACTTAAAAATTTGTTTCATTTGTTTATCCATGTGTATGTATATGTGAGTACATGCTCACCATGCCATGCGTGTGCAAGTCAGAGGACAAGTCAAGGAAGTTGGCTCTCTCCTTCTGCCATGTGAGTTCACTGGGCACAGGTTATCAGGCTTGGCAGCATGTCCCTTTATTCCCTGAGTCCTCTTTCTGGCCCCACAAACTACAGTTTTTGAGAATAGACATCAGGCACAAAGGACATCGGATTTCAAAAGATATGAAACAAGTGATTCCCTCTTTATCCTGGAGAAGAGAGGAGAGGAGAGGGGAGGGAAGAGGGAAAGATAGGAGAGAAGAGGAGAAGAGAGCACAGGGAAAACTCTAAAGTTTTTTGTGGGTCCCTCAAGAACAGCTGAGTTTCCAGTTACATATGTGAATGAGGAGACCCGTTGACAATGGAGAAAGACTGACCCTCAGAGAGCAGAATGAGCACTGTCAAAACCCAACAGAACCAGGCTTCATTTGTCTTGTTCCTGCCAGGAACAGTATAAAGCTACTTGAATATCAGGTGGAGTACTCAGGGAAGCTATGTTTCATTATTTGGAGGAATTTTCATTTACCAATAAAGAAGAAAATACACTTTTAGAGTGTTTTTAAAAACTTTACGCACCTCTGGGTGTGGTGGCTCACACCTTTAATCCCAACACTGAGGAGGCCAAGACAGGTGTATCTCTGTGAGTTTGTATACTTAGCCAGTTCTTGGACATCTAGGGCTACATAGTGAGGTCCTGTCTCAAAACCAAAATGAAACCAACAAAAAAAACCTTACAAGTACCTTTTTAACATTATCATACTGAGTTTGTTCTTTAAAAGCAACCTGTGATTTTAAAGGCATCCTGTTAGAGACAAGGGCATAGAGAAAATTTGCTGACTTGCCCAAGTTAGCTGGGTATGTTAGAAACACACATTCAACAACTCAGGAGCATAATACAGCAGAAGCATTTCCCAGAACGTGGTCCTGGGAAATACCTTATGGCACCTCTCTTTTCTCTCCAATGATGCTGGCAGGGGAATTCAGTACTTGGCTAACTTATTAGAGAGGTAGTGTGGGGCAGGGCAGGAAACAGAGCTACTCTCTCTATATAATTTCTAGTCCCTTCAGTTTGGTTCATCTCACTTGGATGGCAAGAACCATAGGTTCATATGTGATATGAATGGTGGGCCCTAAATGGTATAGCCCTTATAGAATGTATATTAGCAAAATTAGCCTAGAAAATTCCTTGGGACCACGCCATGTTGGAGGTCTCAATCATTTAAAAAGAGTTGGAAGATACTGGCTTTAGGGATGTCATATTCAGCTTGTACTTGATTGCTTCCTATTTCCTCAAAGTGCCAGAATTGCATTTATTGCAGTAAGGCACTTGTAGCAGAAAATATATAAGACTAGAGAGCCTGCCACCCCTCACTCAGGAGGATGCTACTGCAAATTATAAGGGTGGATAGATTCAATTTTAAATTTTTCTGTCTCTCTTAATTTTTGTAGAACCCAAATGATTGCATTTGGGTGAATAAAAGGTACTTACAATGTGATTCCACTATATGCAGCCTCAAGCTGTCTCTCAACCATTCCATGTCTGTAGAAGAAAGCACACATTAACCCCAGCCCTCCCTCTTCCCCACAGGACTGGGCACTGACCAAGAATCCATCCAATTCAGTTTATCCAGGCAGCTAACAGCCCATGGAAGCTGGCATGTGTCATTGGTACTGAGATAGTTAATTTTGGTTGTCAGCTTGAGGGGATATGGAATCAACTATGCATACGTCCTTGAGGGGAACTCTGGGAAGGATTTATGCCAGGCACCAGGCATAAAGAGTTTTTTTGTAAAGCTTTATAAATGGTTGCCTACCTGCCTTCACTTCCTGTTCATCTCTTCCTCTTACTCCTCCTCCCTTTCCTTCCCTGCCCTCCTCCCTCACCCCTTCCTCCCTTTTTTCTACAATGTGCCACTCACATCAGACTCCAGGTTTTCAGACTTCTAACCTTGATTCTCAATCTCAGATTCAGATCAGGACAGAGGAGGCACTCAGCTCCATGGACTATAGCTACCAGCCTCTCGTCGGCATCTCTAGCATGCAGACTGATATTGTTGGAAAATTTATTCACCATGGTGTCAATTTTTTTAGAAAATATTCTTATGCAATTTTCCACTAGTTCTGTTTTCCTAGACACACACACACACACACACACACACACACACTCTCACTCTCTCTCTCTCTCTCTCTCTCTCTCTCTCTCACTCACACACATACACACACACATACACACACACACACACACACACACACACACACACACACACACACACTCACACACATGAAAAGAAGAAAAAAATGAGATAAGTGGTAAAGGCAGATGAGAGCGAACTGTCACTCCAGGTTGACTCTTGGGCACAGTTCTGCACCTGCTCCAAGGGCCTGTAGCTGAATGTATGACTCAGCAACCAACCTTATCCTTCCCCGCCCTCAGATCCGCACCCTCAAAGGGTTCTTCTGGCTTGGTGCTCCTCCACACCAATGCCTTCAAATAAATCAATAAGCAGACAGATGAGCTAACCTGAGTATTAGAATATTTGAAAAGGGTGGCTCTCAAGACAACAGACACATACAATAATCCATTTCGGCATGGGGTGAATTTGCTCTAACCAAAGGGCTATCACTGGTGTCAAAGGCAGTTAGCATCACCCTGTCTTTGTATCTATTTCTTGTTAGCTCTCCAACACTGAGCAGTAAACACATTTCACTGTTTTGCAAACTTCTCCTAAACAAATATTCTGACAGCAGTGTTAAATATTTTCCTCCCCTAACACCACTCTTCCCATAGCTTTGTCTTGCTTTCATTGCCAAACTTTTCAAGTTCAAGACCCCAGGAGCCTGCTGAGCTCAGGGGCAGGAGATGAGGAGGAAAGAACATTTTCTCTTTTGATCTCTTTTCTCTTCTCCACAGCTAAAAATACACACCTTTCCTCCCCATCCTGTCAATTCCCCTGTAATTAGAAAGGCCGACAGTTTTACCTGCTGAGTCTCTACCCCAGAGTAGACCTTAGGGGGCAGGTGGGTGATGAGGGAAGATAAAATTGGGGCAGATGGACATTAGGGTTTTGTGACAGATGTTGAGGCCAGTGGAAGGAGGGGGTGTGTGTGGGAAGGGCAGTTTCCTCTTATGGGGTTATGGATCGGAAGGACCTTTCTATCCCTCAGCATGCACAGTGCACTTACTTTTCTTAGATGTCGGGCGTGTGAACAAGACCACATCCTACAGGAACTTGCTGCCCCGAGTCAGAGATGGGTCAATGGTGGAATGTCTGAATTGGTGCTTAAACTGATTTTAGATATGACATAGGGTGCTTTGAGAATTACCTTGTAGTTTTTGTGTGGTTTGCTGTTTTTAAAGAATAATGAACATGTAAAAATTATAATAAGTAAGAAATTTGAATTGTTGGGGGTAGAATGGTATAGTGTCTGACAAGTACACACATGAGGTCGTGGGTTCAATCCCCTGTACTGCCATAAACAAAAAACTGTTACTTTAATAAAAATTAGCCTTTAAGATGGTAAATTTTCTATGATTTCAGATTTTTAACATGATAAAGGCCTTCCAGTTGGAGATAATTTCAGATTAACCAGAATAAACCAGAGTATAATTAGCTGATTTTAAAAATTGGGTCCTTTTATAGAGTTTGAAAACACAGGGGAAAGTATTACTAAAATAGAGCATGAGCTGGGGATGAGTGGCAAGAGGAATTGAGAGCCAGGTATGGGCCAGACTGTGAGGGTCTTGTGTGCCAGTTGAAGGGATTGGTGTTTCTTAGTTCCCCAGCCAGGGTCGGGGGATGAATACTTATGACTACATGAGGAACATTTCAGAGTGAGTTCAAATCCATGAGATATCAAGATAGCATAATATTCCTGGGGCAATTTCAGTGTTACTTGAAAATCCTGGGGGAAGTGGTTAAGTGACTCTGCAATGGTTGGGGAGTTATAAATAGAGAACAACTATTGTTTTATTGAAATAAACTCAGCAGATCATGAGAGAGCTTGGCAGATTCCAGATTTGAGGGAGGTCTTCTGTTGTGACAGAAAGTGAAGAGAGGTGTCACTATATTATTTGTTAGGAGAATCACCTACTAGCTTGTATTAAGGGAGGGAAGGGAGAGTTGAGGTAGGGAGACCATTTACAAACCTCATGCAGTTTTCCTGGAGATTCTGTGTGCCTGACTTGGGGAAAGAAATGACTTGAATATTGCTGAGGAGGGGTAGGATGGGTAGGAATTGATGTTTTATTTGGCACATCTGGATGGTGTTGAGCATGAGGCCACTTGGAGAAAGGTCTCAGATGAGGAGACTGGGAACAACTGGGTGTGACAGTGACTTCAGGAGGCTGGATGCAGAGAACAAGGTCATGAGACCACACCTCATACTTCTTACTACTATTCTGAACAAGCCACCAGGCTTCCCATGTTTCCTTTTCTCAGCTAGATCTGCACAGCTACTGTTACCACACTTAGAACAGCGTTCTCTCCTAAGTGAGCATTACAGCTCCTTCTGTGCTTCCTCTAGACCACCTGAACTTCAGGCACCATGTTTATAGAACTTTGTAGAATGTTCTAGTTTCCATGGGTACCTTCTTCCATGAGACTGTGGGCTCCTGTGTCCACCCTTTCACGGAAAAGTGCATAGCTAATGTGTTCTGGGCAAGTGAGTGAAGTATCAATAGGAAAAGTGAAAAAGAGAAGGAAAGGATGGGGAGAGGGAAGGAAGGAGGGAGGCTAGAAAAGAGAATTCTCAGTGAAGTACAATAAACACACAGAAGAATATCATTAGATAAGAGCTGAGAAGTTCCATTTGGCAGCTAGGAGAGGTCCTTGGCAAGAGTAAGCTTCCTGGTAGGGTGGGAGCAGAAACACTCTGCCAAATTTACATGAAAGAATGGCTGGGAGATGAGAAACAGGAGCCTCAAGAAGCTCAGAATAGGAGAAAAGACAGAATCGCAAGTGATGCAAATTTTAAGATGCGAGGAGATGGATGTGGGCAGAGAGGACCTGAAAGTGCTGAGTCATTGGCTGAGATGGGACAGATGATGGAGAAGATGAGCTGAAGAGCCCCCCCCCAAGATCTGCTCATCCAGTTTTTCTTTCCACCATCTTCCTAAAGTCTTCTAAGTCTATCCATTCTTGTCACCTCCATACACATGATTGTCCTTCCCTGGAAAGGTGGCCTCTATCATATCATGTCCTGGGCACTTTAAACCCTTTTCAATTATGAAAATCTGGTCTCCCCTGGTCCTCTTGAAGACTTCTGGCTCAATCAGGGCTTCTGCTCTCTGAAGTAGACTCATTTTGACATACAAAGGTGATCTGCTCCACATGGCTATTTAACAGGTACTTGTGTGCTAGGACCTGTCACAACAATGCAAAGCTCCTGCATTGGGGCAATCCTACTATGTTTTCTATGGATATCCCAGGAAAGCTAGCTTGACAGGATGGTTGGCTACCAAGGATCTAAAGGGAGTTGTGTTTGGACTTCTGTGATGTACAGTACATGTTGTAACTGTGGGGGTCACTCTGAAACTCCTTGGCCCCATATTTTTCTTCTCTTTTTCGAGATTATGATATAATTATATGACTTCTCCTCTCCTTCCCAAACCTCCAATGCTCTTATTGTCTCTTTTAAACTTTATGTGTGTTGCATATTTATAAATTTATAAATACAACCTGCTCAGTGTATATAATGATTCTTGTATATATATGTTTCCAGAGCTGGCCATGTGCTATTGGATAACCAGTTGGTGTGCTCATTCCTGGGGAAGATTGCTTCTCCCATTCTCAGTATTCTTTAGTTCCACGCAGTTCTTTGTGTAAGGAACAGACCTCCTGAACTTTCCACTAGAGATATTAGTGTGTCCACTGGGGTCATCACTGTTTAACTTATGTTTAGGGAGTTATGTTGGTGAGACTTTATTGGTGCAGATTATGCCATTCCTAGGAAACACAACCTCAGCATACTCCCTGATTCTCTGGCTTTTATAAATGGAAGTTTCTGTCTCTCCCGGTCCTGCAGCCATTCAGTCCCAAATAAATACACAGAGGCTTGTATTAATTATAAACTGTTTGGCCTATTGCTCAGTATTGTTCCCACCAAACTCTTACAACTTAAATTAACCCATAATTCTTATCTATGTTTAGCCACGCGGCTTAGTACCTTTTCTCAGTGAGGCATTCTCATCTTGCTTCTTCTGTGTCTGGCTAGTGACTCAGTCTCTGTCTTTACTCTTCCCAGAATTCTCCTTGTCTGGTAGCCCTGCCTCTACTTCCTGCATTGCTACTGGCCAATCAGCATTTTATTAAACCAATACAAGTGACAAATCTTTACAATGAACAAGAGAATTATTCCCTATCAGGCTCTTATAGTCTTTCTAGATCCTCTTCAGCAATGATCCTTGAGTATTAGGTGCAGGAGTTGTATTTCAGATGTATCAGTTAGGACTGAACTCCACAGATCTGCATTTTGATTAGTTGTGATTTTCTATAATGGTCTCAGACTGTTGCAAAGAGACGTTTCCTTGATATGGAGTGAGGACTGCACTTATCTACAGGTATGAGAACAAATGCTTAGAGTAGAGTGAGGGATTGTGGTGGTTATGGATCTTGTCTAAGATCTATGACTTCCTTAGCCCCGGGTAGTTAGTTGGCTTGGTTTCCAGTACCAGGCATGATTTCTCACTTGTTGAGTGAGTCTTCAATTCAATTAGAATGCTGTTGGTTACCACCAAGCACTACTGTATCGTTGTGGTTCATGGATGTCTTAGCTGAGTAGGACTTCTGGTTGGTTGCTTTCCTTCTTTGAAAGCTTACATGGTGCCTCTGGCACCATGCAAGGCAGTTCTCAGGGAGGAAGCTTTCATCCTGGACTGTATTTTAAAAAACTAAGTTCGGTGATGCTTAATCTTGATCATCAACTTCATAAGATTTATAATCACATAGAAGCAAATCTCAAAGAGTTTTAATTGATAGAAAATATCACCCCTGAATGTGGATTTACCATCCCATGTGCTGAGTTCCAAACTGGATAAAAAGAAGGAAGTGATGAGAGCCCTAGCATCTCTCCCTGCATCCCGTGAGAACACAATGTGACCAGATGTCTTGGGCTTTTGTTGCTATACCTTCTCTGCCCATATGGACTGTGTTCTCAGACTATGAGCCAAAAGAAAGCCTCTTTCCTAAGTAGTTGTCATCAGGGATTTTGTCATAGTACCAAAAAAATTAACTAATGCAAGTTCTTTTACAAATTTTATCGAGCTGTTGTTTAGATGAATATGTACATGATGTCTGAATTTTGTTTGCTCAGGGGCTCCAGAATAGGATATCCTCTCTATATACAGGACTTCATAGCAGACTAATGTATTTTATTCCACACTTCCTCAGAACCAGGTGCACTTCTGTTCCCATCAGAAGATATCGCTCTTGGGCCCACTGAATGCTGCCATGTAAGGCTCTTGTTTTACACTTCCTTCTCCTAGGATTTACCCAAGTGTCCTCCCATCTGCAATCCTGCACCCTGAGACCTGTGTTTTTCTTTTTCTGTAATTTTCTTCATCTTATCTCCTGCCACACAGCCCTTAGCATTCTAGGAATCCAAATATGCCTTGTAGGCTTAAAAATAGCATTACTCTGTTCTCCCACTGGAATTATAGTTCAGTTGGGAATTTAATTCCGAGTGGAAAATAAATTTCTTTCAGAATTTTTGTCTACTAATGTCACATGTGGTTACTGAGAAGTCAATTGTTTTTCTGATTTTATGTATTTTGATGTGACTCCTTTCCTTTCTGGAAGCATTTAAGAGATTATCTTTAGCTCTGTGGTTTTAAGACTTCACAAGAAGCCTTGATGGGAGGTCTTTGTTCATTTATTTTGTTTGGCAATCTGAGCCATTTCAATCAAGAAACTCCATATGTTTAAATTTCAATTCATAGAAAATGTTTTTGTGGCATGTATTGGGTGACTACTTTCTCCTTTACATCCTCCCCCAACCCTCTCTACGTATACTAGATAACTCTTGGACCTCTTGGCTTGTCCTGTAAATTTATTTCCCACTTTTCATCTTTGTCTTCATTTGGGGAGATCTCTTGTATTTGATCTTTCCGTGATGCCATTAAAGCCTTAGTTTCAGCTCCCAATCTTTTCTAAGAGTGTTCTCTACCCTTTCTATAATTGTATCCTACTTTGTGCTGCATGTATACCATGTCTCCTCATCTTAAAGAATTTGAAAGGGTCTTTTGTTGTTGAAGTTTTGTTCTGCTCTGGACATTTTCTTTCAGCTTATTTCTCTCATGTTCAGTTCTGTTCTACGTATTGCAAGGCTGTCATCCAAATTTGAGAGTAAAAGAGAAGGAAGAGGGGGCAGAGGGAGGGAGGACATGGAGGTTAGTAAGAGAAAGATTCTAATCAAAATATGTGATAAGCATGCATGGCAATGTCACATGAAGCCCATTATTTCGTGCAATTAACATACATTAATTTAAAAAGCAGAAAGAGGAGTAAGGTTTAAAATGTTCAGAAAGTGTACGTGTGTATATGTGTGTTTGTGTGTGTGTGTGTGTGTGTGTGAGAGAGAGAGAGAGAGAGAGAGAGAGAGAGAGAGAGAGAGAGAGAGAGAGAGAGAGAGTTTGTGTATGTATGAGCATATGTGTATATGTAAGTGTGCATTTTGGGGGAGAATGTATTATGTATTACCTGGCTTCAATGTAGAATTATCAAACACCAAGAAGAATATAGATCTTTCTTTTTCTATTGCAGGTGAGGAGATATGGATATTCATTTTTTTCAGAAGAAAATATTTTGCTCTTATTATTATTGCTCCTTCTGTATCCAACTCTTCTGATATTTGGAGCAAGTAGCAAATGGGATCTAAGGTGTCTTTGTGTCTCTTGTTCAAGACACAATATTATTTTGCTTCTGTTTTTAACCTAAGACTCAACTATGTATCAGCTTTGTGGCAGGCCATGTACCTGTGTCTTGATGTTTCTGGTTCAACATAACTAGAGGCCCCACCTCTGCTCCAGCACCTGAGTGGCAGTGTCCATGTCCCTCCAGGGTGGGGCAGAGTCCATTCACCAGTTGCTCTGCACATTGAATTCAACTTTAACTTTTCTCAGGGCTGCCATATCCACTCACCTGGCACCTTCTTCAGCTGCACTCTGGGACTTTGTAAGTGAGTCAACTCACACCTCCTGGGACTCCTCTGAAGGACCCTGGAGTAGTGTGGCTTCCCCACTCCATTTACCTACTCACGTTTTTTGAAAATCTACCTTGAAATCACTTCCTTCAGTGACCCCTGTCTTTCCCTATCCACCCTACTGACATTTATCATGTATTTACTTTCAATAAACAGATTCACAAATGTTTAACATTTTAATCAGAAAAGTATATACACAGAAAGTATATTTTTGTGTGAAAAAATATGGCTGTTATACAAACTCTTATAGTGCCTGGCACAGCAAGTGTCCCAAGAAGATGACATTCTGTCTTAGTGATTTGGCCTATAAGGCCAGATCTACTGCTCTGTACTAGTGAGTGTATAGGCTGAGCCTGATGTGACATAAAAGTCAGATAGATAATCCCTCATCATGTGAAGAGAGGAAGCCTGAAAGTAGGCTTCTATCAATAGGTGTTATGGTTTGTGTATGAAGTATGCCCCTACAATGTTCCTGTGTTGAAAGCTTGGCCATAAGCTGGTGGAATTAGAGAAGAACTTGGATTCTGAGAGTGCTAGCTCATAGCTGAATGGTGGGGTCTAGTTAGAGGGAGAAGGCCACTGGGGAGACAGCTCTGTACCATTGTGCATGCTTCACCATGAACCATGCCTCTGGTTCAAAGGCATTGGGTCAGTTGACCATGACTGAACTCTGAAACTGGGAGCTCCAGCCTGCCCTCCTTTAAGTTGTTCTTGAATGCATCATCACAGAACTGAAGGTATAACAAACTGCGCTCTTCTGCTAGCCCTTCTTAGATCTTGGTTGCTGAGGGGTGAATGGAATACTTTTTAAAAAGTTATCTCTTTACTTAGTTTCTGACACTACTGGGCTACCCAGTGAGAAGAAATGTAGGAAGGAACAGAGTCTCTAAAATTCTTAGTCACTGATCCTTGCTTTAGACCCTAACATTTTCAACCACTGTGATTGGCTCAGCTCATTAAATCCTTTCAGAAGCCTGAAGACCTTACCGGAAGGAACACTGTGATAATAGTTGGTGTTAACTGTCACCTTGACAGACTCTAGATCACCTAGGAGACAGGCCTGGGCAAGTACGTTGGAGGATTGTCTTACTCTCGTTGAGGTGGGAAGACTGCTCCACTGTGGGCACCGCCATTCCCTAGTTAGAATCTTGAACTGTTTAAGTGGAGGAAACTGAGTATTATTTCTCTCAGCTTCCTAAATGTGGATAGAATGTGACCAGTTAGCATCCTTCTCCTGTTCAGTGTCAGACTTTCCCCACCACTACTGACTATATCTTTCCAGAATTGCAATCAATGCAAATGCAAACTTCCTTAAGTTGCTTTTACCAGGGCATTTTATTATAACAATGAGAAAGTGACTAAGACAAGCCTCTCTGCCATGATAAATGAAAAACTTATGTCCAAGAACTAGGGTTGGAAAGGGATCACAGAAAACCAACCAGACTTACAGTTCTAATTTCTCTTGGGAGTTCACAGGGAGAAATGAAGTTTTGTGATGTGTCTTTGGTCACAGTACCTTATGGTCTCTGTGGAGAGCACAGTAGGCCAGATCTGCTTTCTTCAGGACACTGGGCATAGCATTAAGTATTCCCAAGCTACTGACTTCATGTCTATCTCCTTTGGGCACTGACATTGCATTAGGTCCATTTTCTTCTGCTGTAACAGAATATAAGTCAATGGCACAGAGCTGAGAAAGACATGAGACTGGAGACATTCCTGAGTTGAACATTCTGCCTGGATAGGGTTTTTTTTTGTTTTGAGCTCTTAGTCACCCATGTAAGTCTGACCTACATGGAAGAAGACTCACTGATGTAGGCTTTGTCACTTTTTCTTCAGACATCCCTCTCTCTGTCTCTTCCCATTTATCCCATTTATCCCCTTTCCCCCTCTTACTCTTACTTCCTCTTACTTTTTCTGCCATTCTGTTCATTTATTGCCCCTACTCTTGCCATTGCCATTCCCACTGCTGCCTCTAGTGCTCCCTAAATCTTTTATTCTTAGCCTCTTATGTTTCTCAGTCTCTCTTCCCTTTTTGATAGAGATTTATTTATTTTTGTTCATCAAGCAGTGCTATCTATATATTTAAATCCCAGAGGCATGTCTACTAATTGTACTTCGAGGGAAATATGTAAGTTAAGATGATTCGTGTTCTCCAGTGCTGGCCTCCTTACAAAATGATGCTGGAGATGGGACAAAACTGGGGTTGCTTCCACCACAGCTATAGGATGGTAGAGCCTTTATCAGGCCACTCTGCTGACATTGGATGTAATCAGATCCTTCCTAAGCCCTAGGAGCTCATTCTGAGAACAGGATTAAGTAATCTATGGCCTGCCAGAAAGACAAATATTGGAAAGCTCTCTAATATGTCTCAGAGCTTAGTACAGCCTCACAAGGTATTCCTAGATCCACATGGTCTCTGAAGAACAGAGACCCTTAAGGCATGGCATATGTAGTACATGAATTTGGTTAAGATGATGGACCTCTGCTGGGGACCTGAGAAGGTAGACGTCTACTTGGAAGGAGATGAAAAGGACAAATTGACAGATTCTAATTTTTAAAAGTATGCTGTTTTGAAAAAGTAAAGCTCGATATTCAGAGGGTTCAAAGTACATGTCTCACTCATATGGTCAGTTATCTTCCACACTCATTAGCTTTGTGGTGTTCAGCAATGTCTTTAACTTCTCTGTGCCTCAGTTTTCCAACCTGTCATCCAGAGGAGCTGGAACCATCTTAAATGGTTTCTTAGGATTGAGTTCTTTTGAGGTGTGTTCAGGATAGAGATACAAATCTAGAATTCCTGGTCCTTGATCTGGCCCAGCCTGGTAAGCAATGAGACTGCAGCAGGGTATCCCCTTGCTTACTTCAAGAGACAGACTTTTAAAGGCCCATTCACCAAGAAGCATCCACAGAAATGCATGCTGTCATTTGGACTTTGTGATCTTGTCCAGACTTTGAGCTCATAGAATGCAGAAAATGCCCCCCCCCCCAGTTTAATGAGTCTCCTGCTGAATTTTGCATCCTTTCATCCTGCCTCTCTGTTTTCAGCCTTCTTTCAGTTGGCACAAGAGCATCTCTGTCTCAGGCCAGCATCCTGCATCCCACAAGAAACAGGAGATATGACATTTCCGGTGGAGGATGAACATAAACAGACTATTAGAAGTCACAGAAGAGGGAAGGTGCTGTGTGAACTCACTTTCCCTACACTTCATTGTCCTTTCTTGTCCCCACAATTTTATTTATTTATTTAACCTTTTTTTAAATTTATATTTTAAAGTTTTCCTGTGTATATTGTATGTTGGCATATACCCCTCATATCCTGTTCTTCCCTCTTTTGATCCTCCCCTGTCTCATCTCCTTTGTCCCCTAGAAGTTCACTTCTATTTTTGTGACATATATATGCACCTTATTTTATGTATCTCTATAAAATGTGGGGCTCACAGATGAAAGACAGCATATGATATTTGTCTTTCTGAGACAGACTTAATTGTCCTCATGTATGATTATCTCCAGTTGCATCAATTTTCCAGCAAATGACATAATTTTGTTTTTCATTATGGTTGAAAAACTCACAATAGCTAAATTATAGAACCAACCTAGGCATCCAACAACAAAAGAATGGATGAGGAAAGTGTGGTATCAATAGAATTTTTTTCTACCTCATTTTCTTCCTTTACTTAGTGTTAGACATTCAGACTCAAGCACAGAACAGCAACTCTCATGCAGAAGTGCTCCTAACTACACAGTTTTCCTCCATGGCTACCTCTGAGGAGGGGAAAAAAAAGAGGCTGAATTCTTTGAAACAATTCTCCCATCCTCAATGCTCACTGTCTACCCTCTGTAACAGGCTTCCTGGAGGATGCTCAGTGCTCCTTATTCTATGGGCTTGCTACTCTGGTTGGCTAAAAACACACAGTTCCCAGTTGCATGTGAATTTCAGACACAAAGCAAAAACCTTTGTTAGTATAAGTACATGCCATGCGGTATTGAGAATACTTGTTCTGTGAAAGTGTTTCCCAGAGTAGGAGCAGATGACTTTTCCATCAGCATGAGGACACTGCAGGCCACCTTCTCAGACTGGATCAGATCAGGGTTACAGAAGTCCAGGATCTGCATGAGTTTCACAGCACTCGATGGTTTAGTTTCATCTTCAGACAGATTCCACCATCACCTCCATTTTGAAAATGCCCAAGTGACTTCCCAGAGCAAGTGTGTGTGTGTGTGTGTGTGTGTGTGTGTGTGTGTGTGTGTGTGTGTGTTTGATCTGCAGAGGCATGTGTGTCTGAGTGTGCATGTGTGTAGAAGCCAGAGGTCAACTCTTGAGTATAGATCCTTAGACAACTTCTACCTTGTTTTTCAGATATACTCTTCCATTGATGCTTGGAGCTCACCAAGGAGGTAAGACTGGCTTGGCAGTGAGCCCCAGGCATCCTCTGTTTACCTCCCAGCATGGGGATTGTAAGTGTGAATTCTGAGGTTCAGTTGTGGGTCCTCATGCTTGCAAGTCCTTGGATTTGGACTGCCCTTGAAGACACAGCTAATCTTCAGCGTTCAGTCCAGGTGGTATTGTTAGACTTTCTGTGGAGTCTGTGGTCTCTGCTCCCATTCTCTGGAGTGCTATTCTTTCCCTGCTAGAAAAGCCCAAAGTACATGGAAACAGAAGGAACGAAGGAACATCAGAGCCCAGCTCAGAAGACTCTGCTTCATGAGGTTATTACTGATCATCATCTCCACAGGAATAGAACCACCCAGAATACAAACTTTTGGGCATATCTGTAAAGAAGTTTCAGACCAAGTTAACTGGGATGGGAAGCCCAGCTCTTAAAATGACAGTACATGACCTGGGTTCCTGGACTGGAGAGAAAGGAGAAGGTGAGCTGAGCCATAGCATTCACAGCTCTCTTCTTCTCAACTGCTGATGCCATGTGATCATCTGCTTCAGGCTGTTGCTACCATGCCTTCCTTACCAGGACGGGTTCTACCCTTGAACGATGAGCCAAAAGCCCTTCCTTCATTAAGCTGCATTTGTCAGATATTTTATCACTGCAATAAAAGTAAACAAAACAAGGTTCAATTGCCAATTCATATGAGTGGGTGATTTTGACGTTACATCCAGTTGAGCTTTTACCTTCTGTGACCCCAGCTGCTATCAGCCTGCATGGGCATGAGACCCAGTGAGAGCCATGCAGCAGAGCCCAGTCAATCTAGAGTTTCAAAAGATCTTTGTTTTAGCTTTCTGTTGCTGTGACAAAGTGACAGAGACAAATGACTGCAAGGAGGAAAGTCTTATTCTGTCTCACAATTTCAGAGCTTTCTGTCCATGGTTTAGTGGTTTCATTGCTTTTGGGCCTATGTGACAAGGAAGAAGCATCATAAAGGAAGGATTATGGAGGGCAGTTGCTCAGCTTGTGGTGATAGGAAGCAGAGAAAATGGGTGAGGATAGGCCTGGGGATAAGATACACCATTGGAGAACACATTCCTAACTAGCCCTTACCTCCAGCAATTTCTACAACTTCCCGATAACTCTATCATCTGAGGACTGAGTCATAAACACATAAGCTTTTGGGGAACATTTCAGATCCAAACTCTTAAGACTCCTAAAAATCTACCACAGTGAGAGCTGGCTAGTGATGTACTAATGCTTTACTGACAGTGTATTTAAAATCCTCCTCGAGATCCTGAATTTTAAACAGAGACCAGAGGAGTTTCTGACTGATCTCTCATAATTGCTTTCAGAAGAAAAGGGACGTTTGAAAGCTTCCCTGATGACTCCCATATGCTCCCTTCTGTTCAGACAAGTTAATGGTCAGCCAGGTTTGAGCAACAGGCCACTTAATCTTGAAGGGAACTTCAGTTACTCTGTTTACTTTATAGATGGGGTTGGCGAGTTGAGGTGAAGTGTCTAGGGCCTCCCAAATACTAAATGACAGAATCCTAACTCATTGCTTTCGTTAGGTCATGCTGCTTGTTTTTAATGCTGTTCAGGGATGGGAACCTCCCTTGAATGCACATTTCCAAAGGCTGAATGGGAGTGAGGAAAGGATGTGGGGTCCCCAAGACAGGTTGACTCATTCCATAGTTCTGCTGTGATTGTGGTGGAAAGTTACCTGTGCAGGTTTTTTTAAAAAAATTAGATTTGTTTATTTATTATGTACACAGTATTCTGCCTGCAGGCTGAAAGAGGGCATCAGATCTTATTATAGATGGTTATGAGCCACTGCATGGTTGCTTGGAATTGAACTCATGACCTCTGCAAGAGCAAGCAGGGCTCTTAACCTCTGAGCCATCTCTCCAGCCCTCTGTGCAGTTTTAAAAACATGTGAGGACAGAATGTAAGCCTGTCTTAGATCTTGTCTAGTCATGAATTTGGAGGTGGTGTGCCTTAGTCAACTACCCCATAACAAATTACCATGGTGTATTAGTTAGTTTCCCAATTGCTGGGGGAAAAAAATACATGATCAAAGCCATGATAAGGGCAGGAAGGGTTGCTTTGGTTCCCAGTTTGAGGGTGGAGTCCATCATGGAAAGTCCTAAATTCAAGAGCATAGGACAGCTGGTCACATGGCATCAGCAGTCAGGAAGTTGAGAGTGATGAATACTGTTTGGTCAGCTCCGTTCTCCTTTGTATTCACTCTGGGACCCCAGCTTGGGATGGTGCTACCCACATTTATTGTGGGACTTCCTACTTTATTTGACACAGTTTAGAGACTCCCATGAGTTTCTAGAAACATCCTCAGAGATTCATCTCCTAGGTGATTTTTAGATCCCGTTAAGTCATTAATCAATATTAACTGTCACACACAGGTGACTGGCCCAGCCAGCAGGCATTTCTCACTGTTCTACATGCTACAAACCCAAAATGACAGATTGATAAACCAGCTTGCCTCCATCTTAGGCTTGGAAACCATCTTATAATTAAAACCAACTAGATTTGTTCCTGTTCATGGTTAAATCTGTTTTTCAAGGATTGGGCTATGCCCCACCTGTAACTTTAACTATAAGTGGTTCTATACTGCTTGTTCCAGGAAATGGGAACCATGCCTTTGTTTCAAAAGGTTGTCATGACCACCTTATTATGATCACCTTGGAGTGACCACCTTGTAACAGTGTCTTTGTTTGAAAAGATTGTTATGACCAACTTATTATGCTTATATTCTATTTTTGCAACCCTGCCTATTTGCCTCCAAAATCCCTTATTTGGAAACCCCCTTCTCCTGAGCTAAAAAAAATCCTCTTATTGTCCCCATGTCTGAAGTTTATCTCTTGAACCCCCTGCCTTTAGTGAGAGGCAGCCAATGAAAATGAATTAAAAAAACTTTAATTAATTTGTACATGTTGATTTGGATGGGTGGTCTTTCCCCTTGTATCTGTGAGGGTTGGCTCCCTTGTTTGAAGGGATTAAGGGTATTTTGTTAATTATCTTTCTATGGTAGAGAAAAGAGAGAGAAGGGAGAAAGAGTTCTTTCAAGTTTCTTCTTTTATGGCACTAATCCTATGACAGGGGTCCATCTTTAGGCCTAAACAACTTCCAAAGGCCCCAACTCATAATCACATATGAGATTTCAATAATTGAGCTTTTTTAACATAGAAACATTCACTTTATAACTAGAGAATATTTTGAAATATTAATTGTCAAATTGCAAGAAGGGTCTCCATAGAGAATGGTTGTGTTGATGACCAAAGTGGTGGCTGCCTTAAGGGTACATGCTATCCTGGGATGGAGATGGTCTGGCTAGAGCAAAGCCTGTGCCCAGGGAGGTCCTTGAATGAGGTCAAAGTTAGTGGAGGTGCTCTTGGGCCTCTTGCTAATCATTCGAACCTAGCACCTCTACTTCAAACAGCAACGGGAGACAGTGAACTTAGACAGCAGCTGCACCCATTCCAGGAAAATGATGTAGAAATTCAAGGATCTCCAAGATGCCCCAAACTAAGATGTTTGTTTTCCCAAACTCCTGTGATGATATTCTCAGCACTACTGCTTAAAAATGTGACTTTATTTGGAAGTAAGATGATTGCGGATGTAACCAGTTGAGATGAGAACATGACCCCAGTGTCACATGTATCCTGTGAAAAGGGGGAGCTTTGGATACTGGCACAAAAATAGAGAGACTGTAGTGACCAGTTAGAAGACAGAGATTGCAAAGGCTGCTGGCAGCCTGTCGGAACTGAGGAGAGATGTCTGGGACTAGATTTTCCTAGGCAACTCTTGGCAAGGACCAAGCCTGCCCACACTTGGATCACAGATTTCCAGATCCCAAGGCTGTGAGATGCTAGTACATTTCTGTGGATAAAGCCACCCAGTTGGTGGTACTTTGTGGAAATTCTGCAAAGTGAACCTAATATTATATTATAATATCATGTATCTGATATTACAAATAGAGTCTGGAGATTAAAAACTAAAATGAGGGGAGTCATGGGATAACTATTAAGAGGAGGGGAAAGGGTGGGATGACTTTTACTTGTACAAGCCTCAGTGCTAAAATCACCACAGGGTCCCTGGGGCTCTGGAGCCCAATTGTGCCACCTGCAGTAGGACAAGTGTACCCTTTGAGGAATAGCTCTTGGCATGTTATTGGATCCTGGATGAGATAGAATACTTGGCCATGGGTAGCAAATGACAGTGCATCTGGAAGCTTTGAATTATGAACTGGGCATTGTCAGACCTGCCGGGTTATGAAGTCAGGCAGATCCTGTAGTTATGTAGAAAGAGTATATTTGTTGGTGAATCCAAATAGGATCAGAGAACACAAGTGCAAGTGCAAGTGACATTTCACTGAGTGTGTGTGTGTGTGTGTGTGTGTGTGTGTGTGTGTGTGTGTGTGTGTGTGTGCATGTATCATATTATACCAAGGGAAGGCATTTGGACAGAAATGAACATCTGTGATAAGGTCTGCCCAAGAGGCCATCTCTCTTTTCTGAAGTGTTCTTCTTTAATGCATAAGAGTAGCCAGAGTTCCTTACTTCTCTTCCTTCATAGTTTGTAGACTATGAGGAAGCTCTACCCACTTCCTACTTAACACCTTTTTATATGCATGTTTTTAATCTATAGCCAGGGGTTAGTGTTCAACAAGAGCTGAGCCAGGAGTCCATGGAAAGTTTCTTGGAAAGAGCAATAGGGTAGCCTGGTAGAATGGGTAGCTTCTGCTCCTGGGCTGGAGCTAAGGAGACTGAGGAAAATGAAACCAAAGAACCCCATTTTTTTTTTCTAGGAGCCAAAGATGACCAATATATTTCTTCAAAAGAAAGAGGGAAAAGGGAGGTTGCTTTAACTGGAGGCATAAAAAAGAGACAAGCAGTATGCTAGGGAAATGTAGGTATTTAGATAGTGTATAAACAATTCAATGATGCCTGAGACAATCTTTGTACTATGCTGGGGAAACCCAGTTCTGTTTATTATTTTATTCCTCCTGGCTACACTTACTGGACAGCTGCCATCAGTAGGAACTGCTCAAGGGATCGGGGATGCACTACTAGCCAACACAAATGAAAATCCTTGTCTCTGGGGCTGTTGCTAAGTGATAGAGTGACCGCTTACAATAATTACTTGGCGTGAAGAAGGCTCCAGAACCTTAAATAAAGAATACCGCTGTCTTCATGGAGCTTATATGTTGGGGTGTGTGTGTGTGTGTGTGTGTGTGTGTGTGTGTGTGTGTGTGTGTGTGTGTGTGTGTGTTGGGGGGAGACAAGTAATAGATAAAGCAATAAAACAAATGACCTGTCATGTCAGCAGTAGTAAGTGTAGGTGTGAAGCTAAAGCAGCGAGGGGACAAGGCTGTGCATGGGTCAGGGTAGGGAAGACCGTGAATGTCTTGTAGACAATACAATATAGTATATGGATTTAAAGAAGGTGAATGATACCTTGAGTAATCCATGCATGAGAAATAAAAACCTCAAAGGCCTGAAGGCTGGGGCATGCCTGGTGCTCTCATGACCATCCCTGGGTTTGCCAACCTGAACACAGAGAAGCTACTGTTTACAGTGTCTTCAAGACTTAGTGGTTTACATTTCCAATTTATGTTTATGTTCCTCAACAGTCTAACACAAGTTTTATCCCAAAATGGCTTGCAGTCCATGCAGAAACAAATAAACTCCTCCATATGTGTCTTAATCCAAAGACTTCAGACCCCAAAAAGAAGAGGTACCCTGGCTTTTAGATGATGATAATAGCAACTTCCACAACACAGACCAGGGAGATAGTCAAATAAGATGTGACTTAATTGTTTCTGCATGGTTGTCTTTCATAGCACAGATGTGCTACCTGGCCCATTTGTCTATTTCTTAATATTTAAGAAATAATAAGTAACAAATCATGTCAAGAATGAGTGGCTTAAACAACAGCCTTTATTTGATCCCAGTTCTAAAAATGGGCTGGGCTTAGTTGGGTGGTTCTTTTTGTTGTAGGTTGTTCTTGTAATTATGATATAGCTATTTGTCTCCTGCACATAACCCAAGATGGTGCCAAGCATATGTCAATATTTGCATTCAAACATCTTGAGCTAAGGCATTGGGTGTCTAGTTTCCTACCACAACACCTTTTTATATGCATGTTTTTAATCTATAGCCAGGGGTTAGTGTTCAACAAGAGCTGAGCCAGGAGTCAGGATTATCTAAGAAACAAAGGTTCTTGTTTCTTAGATAATCAGTCACTTTATAAGATAGCTCTTAAGGTTTTGATGGACCCTGCTCAGAAGTCATACAATGTGTCCCTTGCCTGATTTAATTGATCAAAGCAAGTCATGAAGTCATCTAAGATGTAAGGACTTCCTCTTTTAGTGGGGGGAGTCATATAATTATGCCTTCCAGAGAATTCATTATGGATGGAAGTAAGAAGCTATGTTTAGAAGCAGTATACCAAGTCTACGTTTTAGCCTCAGTAAATCACTCCATCACCCTTCCTAAGACCCTCAACAGTTTTTATGATTATAGCATCACGTTTGAAGTCTACCTGTCTACCTCAAGTTGAGGCAAGGCCTCTAAATGTGGCTCTTAGCCACTGTCCCTCTTGATCCACAGGCTTTGCACTTAAAAGGCAAGTGTGTTTCTTTCCACCATCTTAAAGCACATTAAAGCACAGTAGTGAAAAGGGCATTTGATATAGCGCATTGACGGTCCCACTTAAAATGGAGAGGACGGGACTCACAAAATTGTACAGCAATTGTGAAGTCCAGCTGCTCACAGGCTGGGTTTCTCCACATGGGTCAGAAAATGTCCTTGATTCTGGCCTGGTTTTTCTCTGAAGGGGTTACTCATCCATTGCCTGTTTCTCATGGATCTTAGAGCTCTTGGTTTGCTTCTTAGATGTATTTTATTTCCCATAAGAAATTGCCCATGTCTGTAGCTAAGTGGCCTTATTAGCCTGACTCCTGCTTGTAGAAAGTGGGGATTTAGGGAACTCTATTCACTTTGAATTGTGTCAACATTGTACAGATAAAACTTTCTAGAAACTTGTGGGCTGTCTTTGAATCTCAGAGGAATTCACTTTATGTCTCCAAATCCTCATGGACTGCTTGCTTCTTTTGAGACAGACTTGTTTCTTTGGGAATTGCTGTTATTATCATCTGATACATTCCCCAAAGACTTAGTCCTCAGCTTTGCACTATTGGGAGATGATGGAGCCCTTAGGAGGTCGGGTCTGTTGGACCTCTTAGCCCTGGGGTAGCCTTTGAAGTGGGGAGAATGAGTCTCTGCCATTCTTTCCATTTGTCACTCCTGATCATGAGCTAATAAGCTTCATCCACCACACTCTACTGCCACAATAGGCTGCCTTGCCTACCATTTTCACTGACTGTGGACTCTGAATCTGAGCCTCAAATAAACCTTTCTTCTTTTTAAGCTGGTTATCACAGTTACTGGTTGCCATAATAGAAACCCTACTGATGCAGGCAGACTGATCTTTCAGGGGCCAGTTCCCTTAAGATTGTAGGATATCTCTGTATCCCTCTGGAAGGTTCTAGTTCCCTGCCTCTCAGAAGCTAACAATGGCCTTTCACAAACATACCCTTCTTGTTTGGTATTTATGGCAAGAATTCTTCTTATTTGAGAAACACTGTTGAGAAAAAAGTAGATGTGTGAAACAGTTGAAGTTTTTGAAACCAGCCCATCTGGGGCCCTCTGTATTTTTTCTAGAAGCTGATTGAAAGCTGAGCAGCTTCCTGCTTAGTTCTGGCAGTTTCTTCTCACACACAGCTGGAAGCGTCCAATGGAAGCTTTCAACACTGGGTTGGAAGAGTCTCTCATCTTAATCGACAAGCTCATTAAGTACCATCTCTCCTTCAAGCTTTTGTAGGCAACGTTTATTTTCAATTATTTCACCACTCCATAACATGGGGCTGCCCTTTTTCTAGCATTCACAAAGAGATGCACTAAGACAAGACATTACACACCATTTTCTCCAGCCTCCTCTACCAACCTATTCGCTAGTTCCCGAGCTCCTATCCTCTGCCATATCCCAAAGCCAATGCCACACGGTTTGGAGCTTTGTTATGGTGTTAACTTCTCTTTCAGATCTGAATTGCTTTAGCAGCTATCTAACTGCTGGCAACAAATCACTCCAAATTTTTGTGGTTTCAAACAAGAACCATTTATTTCCTCCCTCTTCTGTGGTTCAGTCATTTGGGCCAGCTTAGCTTGGATGGCTTATCTCTGTTCCACACAATGTTGGCTGGGTTCAGTCACACACTGGCGGTCAGTCTGTCAGTTCATCTGCAAGCTGGCTGATCAAGATGGCCTCACTCGTCTTCCTTCCAGCTGGCTAGGGATCCTAGCAGTGGTGCCTCACTTCTCGTCCATGTGGCCTTTTTACCAGAAAGTCTGGCCTTTCCGTGTGGTGGTGGTGACATTCCAAGATTCTCAGTGTGCAAGCATTTCTAAGTACAGCTTGGATCACTTTTGCTGATGTCCCCTTGAGCAAAAAGAAAGTGACATGGGTGAACTCAAAGTACATGTAGCAAGGGAATTGATTTTTGAGATGGGGGCAGGATGGACTGGGAACCATCCATGGAGCAACTCCACAGGCTTAATTTCCTCTTTGATCCGATCCTGCCAGCTTCCAGACCTTGTTTTAGGAAACTTTGATGTTTACTCCTATTTTAATTTGTCCCTCCCCCTTTCCAAGTAAATGGAAGCATTACAGTTACTTCCTTGTCCCCTTTTAGAATGGGGTCATAAGACCAGACTAGTGACAGCCAGTGTGTTGTGGAGGAAGGGCTTGCATTAGTCCTACATGGAATATAATTGCAAATATGAATGCATGCTTCTAGTCTGTCGATTCTTCCTCTACTGTGCCAACCCTCACGTTGATGGGGAGTGTTGTAGATCCTTTGGCTGGATAGTGAGGCACATGATGGTGATGCAAAGCAACTGTCAAACAGCCCAACTTAGTTTGACAGACGCAGGTCTTCTGCTACTCTATGGATGGTAGGTTCTAGCCCCTTCCTGGGGAATTTCTGTTGTGATTTAAGAAGCAAAAAGGAGAGGGTATAAACCACTTGAATAACAACAGGCCAATGAAAAACCTGTTTTTTTTTTTTTTTTTTGAGGTGGGAAGGGCATGGCCAAACATTTATGAAAAGCTTTCTGTATGCCAAGACTGTATGAACTGCCTGGGGTATGCAAAGACGCACAAGACACATGCTCTGAGGAAAGATAAGCCTCCAGGTAAAGTTGCCACACTGACAATGAACCACACAGGAGAGTGACAGGAGCCACTGTATAGTGGGAATGATCTTATTTTCTTCTTGTAATTATCTAATTGTCCCTGAGGTGATTTTCATAGGGAAATTTCATCTCTAGCGCTGAGGTGGCAGCCTCTTTGGAGTAAATATGTGGCCAGCAGAGCATGGTGACACCTTTGAAGGCCAGCACTCATCTGGATTCATAGGGTCTGTGGTTTGTTTAAAACCCAGTCTCATTACTTTATAATCACATATCAAATTCCATCCTTGCAGATGACAAGTACAGGGACATAAGAGGGCTCTTCTGAGGCTAAAGTTTGCAGTCTTGAGGCAGGGACAGTCACTGACACAGGAAACTACATTTGAACATTCATTGCCATCCCAGAGCCTAAGGCCTTAGCTTTTGGCTGATATTCATGACCAAACTTTGATTCTGACAAGGTAAAGCCTCATCATAGGAAAGGATTAACCCATGAACCACCAGTCCCCACCTACAGCTGGTTCCTGAATTGTGAAGGTAGATTTGCCTTGGCTTGTCTGGAACTAGCTAGGCTGAGGCTGTAAGGGATCCTTGGGGGGCCAACATTTTTGAGCTCAGACCCAACAGATTTATTGCTGGTGGGATTTAACTGACAGATGTGAGCCAGGTATGAGCTGTGGGTGGATCAGATTTAACTGGTGTAGATTTCAAACTATAACATGAGATAAAAGGAGCATTTTCTTGCCTTTAGTAAATCTCATTTATTCTAAGCCCCCAGCCTGCCAGGAAAATAAAAACTTTAGTTAGCCCAAATAGAGGCATTTAGGAATTGCAGAACATTGGTGGGATATCTCTGGTGCTCAGTTCACAGAAACATGCGCCCCCCTTGAAACCCATGTGTTCTCTTGAGGCTCACCCACTCAGTGCAAGTGCTGCCTAGGGCACTGGATATGAATGGTAGCACTTGTACAGTCACCTAGTGTCATTCATCCCAGAACTGAGTCCCAGGCAGCTTTTACAGATCTTGTAGGGCAGGAGGAGGCAAACCTTATGAGTCCCAAGAACATTTCTGTCTCCACAGAGCCTTGTAAAGCATTCTGGTCTTCTCTAAAAGCTGCCTTCCATGTTGCTGTTCTCATATCAAGCCCTAGTAACATTGTCTGTTCAGACAAACCTTTATTTCTTTTCAATTTCCAGGATCATACACTTTACACACACACACACACACACACACACACACACACACACACACACACACACACACATGCACACGCACATGCACACACATGCAGACATGTTTATCCATAGGCATCGAGCATAGAGCTATAGTAAAGGGAGGAGTCAGAACAGCAAAGGCAGTAGACAATATGGTCAGAAATTACCTAGGGTATAGAGTGCTATAACAGAATAATGAACCTACTCCTACGACCATGAGACATCTTGGTATCTGGTAAACTTTGAGCAACTGGTATAGACTTATAAAGGGTCTAGGTGGAGCCCAGCCTGGGGAGGAGTCAGGATTGAGGAGGGAAATTTCTGGTATTGACAAGATTCATGAAGTATACTCTTCTATTCCATGATCTTTGGCAATGTTTATCCTGGGCCTGCCATGTACAGGGCAGTATAAAAGGTATGCAGAAGGCCATGAGAGGAGCTACAATGTGGTGAAGGCTCAGGTGGCAGGATGCCAAGGATATTATAATGTCTGACCAGAGCCAGCTTATGCCAGCGGTGATGTTTATAGGTGTGGGCAGAATACTATTAGGAGACTCTTCGGACAGTCAACAATTTCTTCCTCCTATCAAGTCTCAAAACATTCCTGGAAGCAATTTGAAACATCATCAGCATTGTCTTCAAGATAGCTTTATGAACCCATGTCTCACTCTCTAATATGCTGGCAAAATTGTCTTTTTCCTATTCTTTGATAAGGCAAACATCTTTGGTCATAGTGGCTCTGAGGAGGCTGGGCAGGAACAGCAGTGCCCACAGGATAACCCGAGGACCTCCTTACAGCATGGCAGACACACAGATTCCCATAGATTACAGGGCGAGGTCATTGCTGGGTTCTCATTCTTGATGTGTAGCTTCTTAGATCAGAGGTATGGGTTTAGGCTCAGCCACAGGTCTTTTGTCTCTAGACAATTAGATCAGCTGGATGGTGAGGCTATTCTGGGTGCTATGGTGAACTCGGAAGAACTGGCTCATCTGGCCTCCTTCTTGCCTCTTTGCTTGGGTCTCTCTCCACTCTCATCCATTCTGCATGTGCGTCAGTGCTGTGGACTATAATTGGTTCTGATACGATTTGTCCTGGTCAGTCTCTAGTGGTGGGGCCTGCAGGTTAGGCTGGGAAGCTCTTATAGGGACAAGGCTCATGCATTCAATTCCTGTTCTTTGTGCTGAATACAGAGACTTACGGTGGTAATTGCTAATGGGGTGGGATGCAGGGTGTGTGGCTTTAGGACTACCGTGACTCTGGTTTGTCACTTATTTGTCCACAGCATCCACAGCATCATCCTCTGTGGCTGCTCTGATGCCGAAGCTGCCATGTATGGCTGTTCTGATGCCCAGTCATTAATATCTTTTATTACTTATTACACAGCAGATGCTTAGTAAATATTTGTGACTCTGGAAATATCTACTTTATTACACAGTGAGAAATGACACTCTTGACTATTTTCACCACCACTGGCTTTGCAGGCAGAGAAGTTCCTGTCTTGGGACTTGTGTTACTTTGGCCTTTTGTTGCTGTGACAAATACCAGAGGCAAACAGTTTAAAGAAAGAAAAATGTATTTTGGCCCATGGTTTGAAAGGTTCCAGTTCATAGCTGGCTACCCAGCTCTCTGGTTGCTGAACTGCGGTGAGGCAGAGTGTCATGGTGGAGGAAAGCTGATCATGATAGCCAGGAAGCAAATGAGAAGAGGACAGGAAGGGACCAGGGCAAGATGCATCCTCTAAGTTCAGTCCTCCAACAGTCTACTTCCTCCAGCTGGGCAGCACCTCCTAAAATTTCCAAAGCCTCCTGAAATAGTGCCACCAGCTGGGGACCCAATCTTCACATACATTGCAAGACACATCACAGCAGAGCTCTAAGCTCAAAATGGATCTTATTCTCCAAATAAACACAAACAAGTAGGCAAACAACCAAGCCAGCTCAAAAGTAAGTGTTTTGTGGAAGCTTTGGGTTATTACCTCCTTTCAGATTTTTCTGGTAGATTTTCTTTCTCCTCCCCCAAAAGGGCATGTAGATTAAAAACAAAATAAACAAACAAACAGAAAACAAACCAAACAAAACCCCCAACACAAAAACAGATAGCTCAGGCTTTGACCAGGCCCAGCACATAGAATTGAGCATCTTTCTTGAGCTTAGATAAAGCCAAACCATGACTAGAGATTGATTTATTTTTCACATCAGCCCACTCTGTGTGGATTATTTTGCTCTCCTTTATTCTGGCTTTTGCTTCTTGAGGTCACATTAATGCAGATACCTGATTAGGCCAGTTCTCTGCAGCTCAGATCTTGGGATCTGAGCCCCTCAGGAAATGAGGTGCTTCCCGTGGGCACCTCTGACAGGAGCTACAGTAGAAGAAACAGGTAGAGACTCTTGACTCAAATGAGGGGATTAATTATGAATCTTGTCCAATGGGTCTATCCCTGTCTAGCACTGTCACCAATAATTAAGAGCTGACAATATAGCTGTTTTCAATGAGAATTTTCACCTGGGAAATTCAAAGTTCTTTAAAAACATCACCTGAAGATCCGTCCTAACACCCTGGAAGCAATGTGTGATGAATCCACTGGATGTCTGAATGTAAAAGCACTTGAGGGAATAGTCAAGAGGACGGATGTGTTACAGTGGAAAGGAAGCAGGGCTTAGAGGCAGATGAAGTCTAATTCTGAGACTCATCCCTCACTCTGTAGACATGTCAAAGTGAGTAAGTGACTTCAACTTTTGGATCCTTCTTTTTCACAGTTGTGGAAATGAAAGTAATAAAATAGCATGTTTAGTGAGCATCCATTATTAATAAATATAATAGCCATAACTTAATGACCTTCTCCTCTAATGCATTACATGGTATTAGCCACATCTCATTTAAATCAGTCTCTCTTCTCTTAAACATACATGCACATATGAGCATACATTCATGGGCATGAAAGTCAGGAAAATTAAGATGTCAGAGTTCAATTAGGAAAGCAATGAGGAGGGAGGCGAGATTGGCATTCAGGATGTGGGAAGCACTTAGCGTCATTAATAGATGTTTCTTATCCTGATAGTACTTCTGTGACCTCTTTAGTTTGTGATCAATGTCTGATTACATCTGGCATTGAAGAATGGAATGTTGAACTATATAAGTGAGACTATAACTTGAAAGGGGAAAAAAAGGCTGTTGGGGATGGGGCTCAAAGTCAGGGTAGGGTGCTGAAGGATGCAGAACAGTTTCTAGAAGGTGAAATAGGGAGCCCAAATAGTCAGGCTGATTACAGCCTCCACAGGCTGATGGGCAGGAAGTAGCCATGAAGGTTACACACTTATGATTCCCAGGAGAGGCCACCATCATAGATCATCTCAGTAGGTATTGCGATCTTGATGACTTGCACCTGTTATTCCAGCACTTGGGAGGCTGAGGTAGAAAGAATGTGAGTTCAAGGCAAGCCTAGACTATATAGCTAGATACTGTCTGAAGCAGTATAAATTAAAATACAACGCTCAGTCTCCTGAAACAACCAGGAAGTGTGAATGATGCTGGAATAGCCATGAGAATGAGGATAAAGTAGGGATACCACCCAGACACAGGTGACCCAGGCTGAATGGAGCCCATGCCTATGTTTCAGTCCATCCTGGCTGCTATAATAAAAATGTCCTAAATCCTGGAAAACTTACAGATAATAGCAATTTGTTAGAGACTTGCATGCAAACAATGGCGGCACCAGCTTTATTGGTACCCTGGGTGAGTTTATTTAATATCTCAAAATTGGCATGTTCCTCCTGTTTCTGAGGAAGAAAGGGCAAAGATGGCCAAAAAGGTCCCTTAGTGCTTTTTAACGACATTGATCCTACTCATGAGGGTGAGGTCCTCATGGGCGCATCATCCCTAGAGGATTTACCTACCTTCCTTCCTTCCTTCCTTCCTTCCTTCCTTCCTTCCTTCCTTCCTTCCTTCTTTCCTTCCTTCCTTCCTCCCTCCCTCCCTCCCTCCCTGTCTCCCTTCCTCCCTCTCTCCTTCTCTCTTTCCTGTAATACACTTATGAACTGAATTCCATTTTCTATTTTCACTTTAGATATTTATATTTTTGTTCTACTCTTCCTTTTACAAAACAATTGGTTTCATTGAGACCTCTCTGAGAGGATTAGACCATGAGTGCCACTCACCCAAGGCAAAACTTTATTCAGGGTAGGAACTGCCAGGCTGTCTCCAAGAGATCAGGAGAGCAGCCCCACCAAATAGGGAGTTTGGGTTTTATATGGTGGTTTAAATTGGGTGAGATACAGACAAAAGGGACTGACTGTAGTAAGCAAATTTTATGAGGTGGGTGCTCTGGCCATTAAGACAGCAGGAGGTCAAGTTGTTTTTCTGAGACAAGGGGTCAGCAGACTTCTAAGACCTGGGGAACTTTCAGTTTCTGTTTCCCCAAAGGGTCTGGTTCCCACAAGGGTCATCCATTTTGGTGCCTTAAGTGACCCCATCTTGGGCCAAAGACCTGGGCCAGCCCAACACTTTCTTCATATACTTATGTTCATGTCCAACTATACCTCTTCTATTTTTAACACACACACACACACACACACACACACACACACACACACACACACACACACATATTGTTTGGGGGAGGGTCTAGACCCTCCTTGCTGTATCTGGGCTGCAATAATATCCCTCCATAGGGAATGGGCTCCCAAAGTCCATTTGTGCTCTAGGGATAAAGACCGGCTGTGCTGTTAGAGGAGCCATAGACTGTCTTGGAATCCTAGCTGTTACCCACATTCAGAGGGTTTGGTTTGGTCCAATGCTGTTTTCACAGCTTTATGACTAGGGTCTCCATTCTATCAGTAGGTTTCTTAATGTAATTGAGCTACTGATCAACTTTCTATGTGAATTTCAGAGAGACACATACAAACCACACCAATTCAGGGTAGATAGAACATAACTAACTAGGGCTGAAAAATGTCTTCTCTGGACATAAATTTGGAGTATAGACAGAATAGAGACCTGGATGGAAAATGAACTGAGTTGTAGAAACTTAGGCATGTTCTTCTTTCTCACATCTACTTTTGTTCTTCAGATATCCCCACTTGGCTTCTGCCAACTTGTGATGGAATCAACTATTGTCACCTTTGTCTGCTTTGCTTTATCTGCCTGGGTATCTACATTTTAGGGTAGGTGATGATGACATCTGAGATCATCTTCATCAGTGTGTATTTGGGGAACTTGGAGGACATAACACAGACAAACATCCCATACCTGTACCAAGATCTCTGCTTTTCTGGAACCCACAAGTGCTTTCTCCTGGGCTGGTGCCAGGGTGGGAAGAATGGGAGTCAGGACTGAGTTCTAGATACCTACCAGCATGCTTTTCTCTCTGCCTCTCCCAAGACATACATTCCCATCTGCCTGTGGTCAGGATAGGGTAGTTTAGTTACTGTCTATAGAATAAACTTTATTCCATGATCCCTTGTGAGTTTAACACTGTCAGGCAAGGGTTTGACTTCAGAGCTCAAAATATATTTTCTTAGCTCTCTTCTATGAGTCTCAGCTCAGCAGCCCAAACTGAAGCTTGGGCTTCTTTTTCTTTCTCTCTGTCTCTGTCTCTGTCTCTGTCTCTCTCTCTCTCTCTATCTCTCTCTCTCTCTCTCTCTTTCTCTCTGTATTTTGTTAAGCAAACCTAAGTTTGGCCTTGAGAAAGCCTCCATACACATTCCTTGTTTAAGCAACTGTAACCTAACTCAGTATGGAAACAACCAGAGCACATAACTTAGGGTCTTGCCTTTGCTGTGGTAACCCCACAGCCTTGGTCAGATCAGATTCAAATAATCTGTTGAGCTGCTTGTGTGCCTCACTGCCATTTTCTGTCTAGGATGCTAGCCCACCACATAGCATCGCTGGATCCCCTGTGAGATGTGATCTGTTCCAGCATATGCACACAGGTGATGGATGTCCAAATTCTGGTCATGGGCATCACAGCAGCAATTTTGGCTAGGAAAGATGTCAAGGCAGATGTTAACAGCTGTGCACTGAGACCATCAAAAAAAAAAAAAAACAATGAGAGACAGCAGCATTCTTCAAATCATATCCCATAATATGTATGTTTCAGAAGACATATGAATATAAAAATATTTTGTAATCTAAATTTATCTATCATCAATCTATCTACCTACCTACCTATTTATTGATTTTGTGTGTGTGTGCATGTGATTTGTGTGTGTGTACACATGTACACATATTTCTGCTGTAGAACATGCATGATTGTCTCCCCCAAAATAAAATAAAATAAAATTTAAGAGAAAGGAAAAAGGAGAAAAAAAGAAAACAGAAAAACCTTGTCATGGGAGCTGTACTGTGATACAGTGAGTCACACAGTATACATATTTACTTGCAAGTGTTGATTGCAAAGATCATTGGTCTTATTCAAGGTCTCTGGTTTTTCTTACACTATTGATAATGGGCCATCACTGGGACTCTGTAATGATAACTCTTTCCACCAGCCGGGGAAAGAGTTCTGTCGCTACGTTAGGGCCCCAAATAACACACAGAGATTAATATTAGTTACAATGCTGTTGGCCAATGACCAGGATTTCTTATTTGCTAACTCTGTCTTAAGTATGAACCATAACCATTAATCTGTATATTTTATAAAGACTTATCTTATTGAGGACACCAGTGGCATGTGTCCTCTCTTCATGGGATCACATGGTGACTCCTCTTTACTACATTTCCCAGAATCCTCCTTCTTTCCTAGTCCCACCTATCTTGCTTTCCTATTGGTCAACAGTACTTTATTTATCAACCAATAAGACAAACATAAACACAGAAGGACCTCCCCCATCAGGACTCTTCTTGGATAGCCAGTTGTTTTCCTGTGTTGTGGAGACTCTGCAGCTTTGGATCTGCAGGACTAGCTCTTCCATGTGCTCCAGAGGTCACAGATGGGGTGGGTGTTGGGGTGGGCTAACTCATAACCCTTGTTCTGGGCCTGGGTGGTTGTAGGGTTAGTCAGCCTGTAAGATTTCCCACATCGTCGTCACCAGAGTGAACTGTGCAGCATTGCCCCACCTGGATTACTCTGTGCAGCAAAGATCAAGGGGCAAGACCAGTTATCCTGCTTTCATACCCCCAGGGACATCTAAGCCACACCTACACCATCAGGGTCAGCTCTACTCTGTTGCCAGGTGAGGTGCAGGGGCCACTCTTCTGAGTGAGTGCTACAGTTGGTAAGGGGGGTAGGACAGTCAACTTTCTCGCCTGCTTGCAGGAGGTAAGTGGCAAGGGGGAGGCCACCTTTCCTTTGCCTTCACCATAACATGGCAAATGAGGGGCAGGGCAAGGTCTCCCATGATCAATTTCTCAGGGCTGACTCACCCACGACCCTGTTGACAGGGGTCACCTCTACTGTGCTGCCCAGGCAAGGGGCAGGGCCCATTCTCCCTAGGGTTGCAGCTGGTAAGGGGCTGGGTCAGCTCCCCTGATTTCTGAAGATGCCTAGTGGCAAGGGGTGGCCATCTTCTCCTTACCCACACCATCACATGACAGATGAGGGGGGCAGGAAAAGCTCTCTCACTCTCATACCCTCAGGGCCAAATCACCCATGCCCCCCATGAATATGGTCAGCTCTATTGTGCTGCCCAGGCAAGGTGTAAGACCTTCTCTCACAAGTGCTGCAGCAGATGGGGGGGCAGGGCCAGTTCTCCCTAGTGCTGCAGCCAGTGAGGGGTGGACCCAACTCTGTGCAGCCCTATCCTCGTGGCCATTGGTGGTAACAGGAGCCATGGACTTCTACACAGACTGTGGTTGCAGCAGGGCCACAGACACAGACACCGTCCTTGCCAGCAGCCCAGGCCAGGACATCACAATCACCATGGCCCCAGGTGGATAGGAAGCCACTCACCTCAGCCTGCTGCTCATTGCCTTCGCCTCTTCAGATCTGCCCCTCTCCACAGGACATGAACCATTCTGTCTCTCTTGTATACCACTCCATATATTTACTCACCATAGTTGTGCCAGACCGCCCAGCACTGTAGGGCAGCGTTTTCTCCTTGCTGCCCAGGACAGGCCACCCCAGGTAGGGGAGTGGGTCTCCTTCTCCTACTTAGTTGTCCCTGTGATGCATTTTTAAAATTGATGATTAATGTGGCAGGGGTGACCCAATAGGTAGTGCCACCCCTGGCCTAGTGATCCTGGGCTCTATAAGAAAGCTGTGAGAAATAAGTCAATAATAAACACTCCTCCAAGGCCTCCTGTTTCCAGGTTCCTGCCTTGGCTCCCCTCAGTGAGGGATTAAAGTGTGTGTTGCAATAAACTCTTTCCTCCCCGGTTACTTTTGGTTATGGTGTTTTATCACAGCAACAGAAGCCCCAAAGAAGACACCACATAGAGTTGGAAGGAGAGAAGTGACTCCACAAATTGTCCTCTGTCCAACATAGGCATACACACTCACACATACACACACAGTAATAGTAAAAGAAAAAAACTTGAAACAGTAAAACACCTAATAGTCGTCCACTGCTTTGACCTGCATGGCTTTAGGATTGGCCTGGCTGGAATTATTGGGAAAAAGAAACTACAGCCACACATACAGAAAGGTTGGGACTGATGGATTGGAGAGCTCAGCCCTTAAAGGCTAGGCTCACAACCGAAACAGCAAGAGCATGCTCTGATGGGGATGTACCAGCAGCAGCTTGGGAAAGCAATACGTTTGCTATACACAGCATGAACTAGAAGGCAGGTTAGCTGATCTCAGTAGGGGGTTTCCTTGATGGGCAATCTCAGGCTGCAGTCAGTCATCCGAAGGAAGACTTTGTGGCTGGTACTTTCTGCATACACTACCAAGATCTGTTCTGGGACCAGGGGAAGGCCTTGCCATTCCCATAGGTCTGAGGAATCAGGGCCTTGATGAGGCCATGCAAATCCCAGTAATACACACATTCACTCGGAACTTCATCTGCTTCCCCCAGTCTGCTTCCTGAGACCCACCTCTAACTGATCTGTAATGGGACATCTCATTTACCTCCTGGGTCCTCAGTCTGGGGACCATGGGAAATCAGTGTCCTTGTAAAGTATGACTTTCTCTTTACTCTTGTGCTAGACTGCTAGGGCTGCCATAGTCAAATATCATAAACTGTGACTTCAAACAACACAAGTGTGTTCTCTCCTATTAAGGAGGCCAGAGCCCTCACATCAAGATGCCAGCAGGACCAGACTTTCTCAAAACACTACCCAAGTCTCAGCCTTGGTTGCCACTTGCACAGCTGATGGGTACTAGAATTTCAAAGTAACTTTCTTGGGGACATCCATTGATACATTAACACCTAAGGGATTTTGTTTTTCTTTATACATTTATATGTGCTCTCTCTCTCTCTCTCTCTCTCTCTCTCTCTCTCTCTCTCTCTCTCTCTCTCTCTCTCTCTCGTGCATGCACTCATGTGTTTATGTGGTATATGCCTGTATGTGTTTTGCATGCCTGTGGGGTCTTATACGACTTTGCACTCATCAGCATATGGAGGCCTTAGGTTGATGACAAGAATCATCCTCTATCTCTTTTTCACCCTGTTCATATGAGGCAGCTTCTTTCACTCAAACCCAGAGCTCCCTGACATGGCTAGTTTTGCCATCCAGATTGCTCTGGGGGTCCCCTGCCTCCACATTCTGAGGCTGAAATTACAAGTGGGCAGGATGCCTACTTGGCATTGATGTGGGTTCTTGAGATGCAAAGTCTTCCCACTTGGCACAGGAACTGCTTAACCATGGAGCCATCTCCCCAGCCCCTAAGACATCCTTATTTTTTAATAGAGTCCTTGGAACACATTTTGAGAATGTGCTGGCCACTAGAATTTGAAGTTTTGAGTTATGTAGCTTCCTGGCAAAACCACCAAGATGAATTATTTAAGCGCTCTTTCCCTTGATAACAAGTCAAACCGCAGTGTAGAATTGTTGGGGTAACAACATGAAGGATGTCTCCCCCGGCAGATGATTTTGGTTTTAGAGTGGCTGATCTGAAGCCATTCCTTCTGACTTGAATGGGCTGCCAGACAGATTGTCTGTTCCAACTACACCTCCTTAGATAATGAACGGCTATCATCAGTAGAGAAGGACATGTGTCTGTCAACAGTCCTCAGTCACCTGCCTGCTGCCAGTGCATCCAAGATACTACTAGAACATAAGTGGTGTATTCAAAAGGACAAGCCCAATATGCATCTCTCTCTTTATTAGAATTATTTTTGAGGATTTTATATTTGATCACTATATTTATACAGTTTCCACTCCTCCCCCTTCAAGTTCCCCCATCCCTCTCAAATTCATGACATGTGTATGTTTTTACACACGTGTGTATATATATAAATATAGCCTGCTATATCCATTTGGTGTTGCTTCTATGTGTTCAGGGATAAATTCTTGCTTGGATAATGTACCAGGGGGCTGGTGTCTGGAGAAGAAGATTCTCCTCTCATTAGCCTATAATTGCCTGTAGCTCCTCACTGAAGGCCAGGGCATTGCCATGTCAACTGATGCTGTCAGTGGGCACATTTTATTTAGGCTATCATGTTGAGATTTCATGGGTGCAGTTTCCATGTCATGTATAAAAGATGCTAGATTACAGAAGACAACCTGTCCCCCAGTTTCCTATAATGCATCCCCCTAGTCCTAGGTTTAGGGGGTGTGTTGTAGATGTATCCACTGGGGCTGAATACCTTTTGGTCAGTTGCTTTCCACCTTTTGACCAGTTGTGGACTTCTTCAATGATCTCTGTCAAGCTTCATCTCTTTATTATAGTCCATAAAATTGTCAGCTAAGCTTCTCCAGGTAACATTAACTCTAGGTTTTTATAATCTTTGTGGCCTAGTAGAGAGTGCTAGACCAAGACCATTACTCTAAATGTGTGTATATTCTTTCCATATTTCTACCATATTTCTCTGAAAGCAAGAATGATGTCTGTATTTCAAGATTAAGTGAGATGGGATGGATCATAGTGCTGATAAATTATCAATCCAGGAAAGAACAGAATCCTTCCAGGGTTGGAAAGGACCAGTTTTGATGTCTGTATAGCTATTATTGCTAAGGAGCTTTATGCTGATAATAAGCATCGGCTTTGGACAACATTACCAAGTCAAGCTTGTGGCTGTCTGCCTGCCCACTTCCCATTCTGCAACATTTCTCTCCTTAAATCTTACCTGCCCTTGCTAAATGTGGCTCTGCGGTTGACCTGCTGATGTGAGTTGGTGTGGCTCTGGCTATAGAAAATGGAACTGCTGATTTTAACAGCCCTGTTATTAGGGGCAGAGTAGGCTCTGCTTAGAAAACAGAAGGAAGCAAGCCCTTCCTGTAATCAGAAGACAGGCCTTTGGCAGGGGCTGTGGAAAGGGGGAGGTACAAGGCAGTGCCCGTTTTGCCCTTGGAGGGAATGTTTCCTTGGAGGGAGCTCTTTTGGAGCCTGGTCCCCAAGAATCCTTCTGGATGTTAGAGGATGAGACCTAGTGGAACTGGAGCCCCAAGGTCTGGTCAGGAACAGGAATGTTAGGGCAGTCACAGCAGGGAACACCTGGAATTCATGTACCAGAGACCCACTGGAGAGTGATAGAGAAAGTAGGGGTGGGTGAAAGGGGTATTTAAAAATTAAAAATATCTAAAAGGCAACCCATACCCCAAATAGCTCCTCTAGAATACTCTTCATGCCAGCCAGCCCTTTCTTTTGCATTGAGACTTGGTGCCAAGACTTCCCTACTGAAATGCAAACATACTATGTTACTCTGGATACTATTTAGAGATAGATTCATTGATTAGCTTGAGAACAGGAGGTCTTGATGACAAACTTGTAAGTCTTACAGTGGGTGGCTGATGCAAATTCCTTAATAGGTTTCTCTAGATGGCTGTGGAATCACAGATGGGATAAAGGGCTACACACCTATTGTGCTATGAGGAGAGGATGGAGGAAGAAGTGATTCAGGATATGAGTCCTACTTGGAGGCCCAAAAAGAAGACTGTATGGTATGAAGGGTATGAGGACAGAAAGATCAGAATTCATGCTTTAATTCTGCTACTGAGTATATGATACTAGGCAGACCATATGGATATACTTTCCTGAACCTTGGTCTTGTCTACTGTAACATGGTATATTGATGTTGTGATAGTGTACAGGACAGCTGCTACAATGGGCAGATATAATGGCTGAACAGTTGCTTTATCCATGAAAAAGGGGGTTCTGGGGATGTAGCTTGTTGGGTATAATATTTACCTAGCATGCAGCATGCTCTGAGTTTGACCTTTAGTACCATGTAAACCAGGAGTGCTCATGCAAACCTGTAAACATATTACTTGGGAGGAGGTAGAGGGTCATGAATTCAAGGAAATCTTCAGCCACATAGGGAGTTAGGGGCTGGTCTGGGCTACAAAGACATCTGTCTCAAAAAGTAAAAGAGAAATGGATAGTTATTATTTGTTTATCAGGGTTATGACAACTGATTTTGTATTTGCCTGGCAGTGGGATGCAAAAGGCTGTGTCACTCTCTCATCTCCTTTATGCATCACATGGGAAATATTAATTTCACACAAAATGAGAATCTATTTTAGCCTGGCATCTGACAAAGAGTGAGAGTTCTTTCCAAACACCAAGCTAAAAATGCCCCCATCTTGCTGACATGGACAAAGAAGGAGGCTGTCTTCCCCAGGCTCAGACAGATCTCCTCCATAGAGATGGGACTCCAGAATCAAATGGCATGTCCCAGCAAGAGGAAGCAGACAGCCAGCAATGGGGAGGAGTTGGATGATAATGATTCAGCACTCTGATGAAGGACCTTTGGCAAGCACGAAGGCCAGCACCGATCTCTTGGGTCAGAAACTGGATCCTTGAGGGTCCTGAATGGGGGCTGGTTGGCTCTGAGCAAAGGCTCATGGCCCTTTGCATGAGAAAACTAGAATATAGGCAGACAAGACTTTGTCTTTTCTTGCCATGGCTGGGGCTGCATGCCACATAAGGAGGAGATAGTGCAGACTGATAGCAGAACTTCTGCATGGTCCTCAGTGTGCCCTGGACATTAGGCAGTGTCTATAAATTCTATTCTCTTTGGAACAAAGTGTGCACTTTGGAACAATCTATTTGTCATCCAAAAAAACTGTGATAGAATTGCAAATGTGTTTTCGATGGGAGCCTGACTTGGTAAGTAGACTCAAGATTCTGGTTGTACTAGTAAGGGCTAGGCCAGGGAAGGAGCTTCCATTAAAGAATGCCATTGTAGATGGGTAGCCGTTCACCACATTGAGATTGAGTCACAAAGGGTTTGAAATGCATGGAAAAATGTACAGCAATTCCAGTTGAGGAGCTAAGGAAGGATTGTATAGTACAACAGTTGAGATGAGACACCAGAAAAGCATCGTACTATGGTTTGAATGCCCCTATTGAGTCCATGTAGAAATTTAATCATTGTAAGGTTCACAGTGAGGCCAAACAGGTGGAGCTTTTAATGATGATCTCCTCAGGAAAATTCTGCCCTCATCTCATGAGTGTGCTAATCCTTTCTTCAGTTGATAGACTAATGTCTTAGTGGGTTGTATTCAGAGGAAGCGATTATAAAAGCTGGTTGGGCTGTAGCTCATGGTAGTACCCTTCTTGCCATGTACCACTTTGGTACTGAAAATCTTCACCAGCAAGAAGGGCTTTATCTGCTGTGACTATTCATCTTTGAACTTCCCAGGCTCCAGAACTGTCAACTTGGTAAACATTGATCTTTATGGGTTGCTTGGGCTGTGTACTCAATTATTGTAACAGATGGTTGATGGAGACAGGTAGGACATTTGGGTAAGTATATCCTTGAGCAGCAAGGAGATGGTGACTTAGGCCAAATGGGATAATGGGGCAGTGATAGAGCCTAGGAGAGATGAGTGGGAGGGCTTGGGGACCACTTAGGGATGATGCTATTAGGCAGAGCAACAACCGAGTGGTGGGACTCATCCATAGATGAGAGACTTACAGAATCAGGACTCTGAGCATAGAAATCCATAGGCTTCCTGACTTGGTCAGAAGTTTTATGTGATCCAAATATGTTCCTCATTTCATCGTCTTATCCCTCCCATCTGAAGCTCATTTTGCCATGCATTTCCTGCTCTGCTTGGGAAATGAGGCTGGTGGTTTCTGGAATTGCCATGGGAAGCTCTTTAAATGAAAGTTCTAAACACACATTCACTCCTCATCCAAGATGCTCACAACCAGAAATGCTTCATAGTTCATATTTTTTCATGTTTTGAAATCTTTGCATGTGAATAATGAGATATCTTGGGAATGAAATACAAGTTTTAATGTGAAATCTGTTTGCATTTTACACATCCCTTCTACATATGACCCAGAGGTCATTGATATAGTATTTATAATGATTTTATGCATGAGGCCAAGTGTGTTTGACTTGTCATGTTGATACTCAACATGCCTCTGTATTTGGGATGTTTTGCATTTCTGATTTTCAGAGGCAGTATGGTCAACCTGTGTTATTCTTCCCCATAAGCAGGCAGAGGAAAGCTTAGAGTCTTGAGCAACGGTGACTTTGGGAGCCCATGACTAACTCTGTTGATTTCACTCATTGCTTGTATCACTATTATGCCTGTCTGGGTCATCATCTGGCAAGAGGGGAGGTTGGCCTCTGGCAAGTGAGAAGTATTCCAGTTCTGAAGTTATGGTATCTGCCTCCTGCTTACTTGATGCCACCTGTCCACGGTAACTTGGATAAATACTTCCTGAAAACCCAAATAGAGCCTTAAAAATTTGAACTTTTGGTGTTTGTTTAGTGTGTGTGTGTGTGTGTGTGTGTGTGTGTGTGTGTGTGTGTGTGTGAGCATGCATGTGCCTACTCCATGGTATGCATGTGAAGCTCAGAGGCTGCTAGCAGGAATCAGTTCTCTCCTTCCACTGTAAGGGTTTGTGGGAACAAAACTCCAAAAGTCTTCAGGCATTTATCACCCCCCCCAAGCTGTCTCACCTGCCCCCAGATGGCATTTTGTGGGTAGAATGAGACACACAAAGGTTAATCTGATTTAAAATCAGCAAGGAAAACAAACCATCAAACAAGTCTGTGAGGAAATTCTAAATTAGGTTAGTCAGAGTGGGGAAGTCAATCCTGACTGTGGGCGGCAGCATCTCATGGGCTGGGATCTTGAACATATCAAAAAGAGAAGGCAAGCATTGGTGTGCATCTTTCTCTCGGCTTCCTGACTGTGCATGCAAATTGACATGTGATCTGCTACCTTAAGTTCCTGCCATCATGGCTTCCCCATCACATGGACTGTCCCCTTAAACTGTGAGTTAAAGTACACTGGCCCTCCTCTCAGTTGCTTTTGTCCATTATTTTGCTGTGGAGACAAGATAATTAACTAATATGAGGCTATTAAACAACAAACAAATCTACAATGGAATGGCTTGCTTTCGACTACCTAGATTACCTGATGTTGGTTCCACATCTGCAACTGAAGGTTTTAGGGAGAAAACTCTCAAACAACAACAACAAAAACCAGGCAGAGAGACGGAGGAACTGCTACAAATATGGGCAAATGCAAAGACTACAAACCTTTGGACCCAAGAATCAGAACACATCTAATCAGTCAGTCTGACCCCTAGATGTGTGCACTCTGGGGCTGGTGGCATCTTAAAAGAGAGTGAGTCATCCTCTCTGCTTTTTATTTTCCCAATGAAAAATTTCCTTAAAGAAATTCTAGTGGCGGAAATGATGGCATAATTGCAACCCTGCTCTGTTGTCGCAATGTTTTCCAGCTGTGCTGACTATTTATTTCCCCGTTGGGACCTGCGTGCCTCCCAAGAGGAGAGGGTGTTTAATAACAAGGTTGCTGAGAAAGGTCACTGCCAGGGAACAGAGTCATGCAGTCCACATTGCCATAGCCAATTGGTTGTCCCCATCCCTAAAGGAAGGATGGATAGGGGGCAAAGCTAGTCACCAGGTCACCCCTCAGTTCTTGGCTCCTGTCCTCTATTCATCTCTTCTCCACAGCCACCATTGTAAACTTTCATGGCCAAGTCAACTTCACTGGGAAAAAAAAAACCAAAAACAAAAAAAAACCCTGCTTCTTGGCATTCTTGGTTGGCCGTGTGACAAGTCAAGGTTACCTTGAAAAGAAAGCAAAGGGGAGGAGGGACCTATCCATCTAGTAAGATGTGAGTCACCATGTGATGTCATCTGAATCACAATCTGATTCCATTAGTAATGGCTCCTAGAACACTAAGCACCAGGACAGAACAAAAGGCATCCGGTTACGAGGCTTGCACACACTGCAACAGTATACACCAGATGTATATGCTTAGACATGCAGACACAAAGTCCTGTGTGTGCATCTATTGGTCTTCTATGCCTGGGAAGCAGATAAAGTTCCCATTGGTCTTAGATCAAGAACTGCTTTTGGCAATGGTAATGAGAGTGACCTTCAGCAGCATGGATCTTGGGAATGAGAAACCTTGGCCTTCCTCTCACTAGAAGGCATGGCAGGGCAGGGCCTACACAATGAGGCTTAATTATGCCTTGCTCTGTTTTCACTGGATGTATTTCATGCAGGGGGAGCCTGGCTTCTTTGCACATGTGGTCCCAGGACTCTTCAAATCAAAACCTAATTCCCTTCTAGCCAGGCATGGAGGCCACTGTGATGGCTGAAGGTCTGACTCCTTTATGCCATCTGGTTTTTTCCTATATAGAGAAAGCAAGCATCTACCTACTGCGTGGTATGCACAGTATGTCTTTGGGGAGTTTTGTGTTTTGCTCTAAGGATGGGTTTGTTGGCAGACACTACTGGAACAGCTGCTGGCGTTATAGCCACAGCAAAACCTTAGGGCTTCTGTGGGCCTCAGTTTCTTCCTCAAAAAATGGGTATAAGAAAATCTACTTAACCTATTGAGATGGTGCATAAGATTGCACAGACTGGGCACTGAACAATGTGAGGATCCCAAGGAAGTGGAGTCCCTGGAACAGAGGAGATCATGAGGCAGGTGACTGGTTGCTGGCCACTGTTTCTTCTGCCCACTTTCCTGGGATATGTCCTCTTCCATTCAGCTAGGCTTAGGGTGCAAACCTCCATCAACTCCATTTCTGATCAAATCCTTCATCTTTCTTGGTTGATAAGTGTTGTTGCCCAGGACCCCTAAAACCTGGAGGTCTAAAGAGAAAGTAGAAGTAGAGGAATCTTCAGAGCTTGCTTGTGACTTTGCTGTAACTGTAGTTCATGTCTGAGAAAAGCTCACACGCGGGAGGTTCAGGGTTGAGGCAGTTCACTGAGCAGGAAAGGGAACTTGACTCTGGGATGGAGGCTATGTTGGTTACATCCCTGTTGCTGTGATTATATACCAAAAGCAACTAGAGACGGAAACATTTATTTTGGCTTGTGGTTCCAGAAGGGTCAGAGTTCATCATGGAGTGAGAGAGACAGCAGTAATCAGCAGGCACGGTGGTCAGAGCAGGAGGCTGAGATCATGCCTTCAGCTACATGTAAGAAGCAAAGACAGCAAACTGGAAATGATGTGATGCTATACACTCTCAAAGCCTACCTCTAATAACGTACTTTCTCCAGCAAGTCTGTACCCGCTAAAAGGTCCATATGATATACTTCCTCCAGCAAGGCTACACCTGGTAAAAGTTCAGTAATTCCCCAAATAGTTCCACCAGCTGGGGACCTAAGGTTCAAGTACTTGAGCCTAAGGAGTGCGTGCGTGCGTGCGTGCGTGCGTGCGTGCGTGCGTGCGTGCGTGCGTGCGTGCGTGCGTGCGTGCGTGTGTGTGTGCCACTTTTTATTCAAGCCACCACAGAGACAAAGGAGCAGACATCAGGAAGAATGAGCACATCTACATGTCTATCTCCTCCATGGGTCAGCTAAAGGCTGACCTCTTGTCACACAGCATTGTTTGTAGTTAACTGAGATGCAGGGAAGTGAGGACAAATAGCATTCTTGACACTCATTTCAGCCAGGACTTCTCAACTCATTCCTTGGTGACTCGTGGGGCTTTTCCTTCTCCACCCTTCTCTAGCTATCATGAGCAGTGAAACTCTGGGCTTGCTGGGACTTGTGCAGAAGGATTCTGACCAGGGCCAGAATGAGCAACTGGACCAGACTCAGAAATAGCAGTGTTAAGTAAGCTCTTAGCTACTGAAATGAGTCCAGAGGGGACACATGTGGTATTTAGGACAGGAAATTAGAGTTTTCTAGGCATGGGAGAATATTCTGTGATGCTTAGCCTTGGTGAAGAGTTGCCCCATGGTGTTCTCACAAAGATATACAACCAAATTACTTCTGAGCACTAGAAAAAAAATGGATCCCTAGGACCCAGTTGCAGAAACCCTGCTTCAACAAACCTGGCATTTACTCCTTTGTTTTAAAAAAGTAAACAGATTTAGACTAGCTTCAGATTTTCAAAAAAGTCACAAAACAACTGTAGTTCAATTCCATTTTAAACTGTGAAGGATACAGCACACACAACTAAATGGCCCAAACAGAAATGACAGCTCAATGATTTATCAGAGTGGACACCTGAGCCATAGAGGAGCAGAGCCCAGTGTTTCCACTCTGTCCTCTCCCCCACAGCTGCACCATGCACATAAGCAATAGCCCCGGTAAGCAATAGCTGCTCGCCAGGATAGAATGGAGAGGCCATGATCTCATTAGTCTCCTGAAGGGCATGGCCTCATTGATCCACCTTACTTCTATTAATCTCCACCTCCTACAGGTTCTAGCCCTCACATAGGGCCGTAGTAATGTGGTTGGGATATGGTGGAGCCTTTAAGGGGCGGGGCCTAATGGTAGGTTATTTAGTTATGGGTGCACCATAACCTTTCAAAAGGATTAATGGAGTTGCCATGGAACAGGGTGGATCTCTTTAGATCTATTTGTTATAAAGGGAAGTCATTAGTGTGTTCATTTCCTTATGCATGTGACCATCTGCCTTTCTACTTCTCCATCACATTAGGATCCAGCCAACCATAGGCACCATGATGTTTAGACTTCCCAGCCACCAGAATCACAAACCAAATAAACCTCTCTTTAATATACATCATCCAGCCTCATGTATCCTGTTACAGTCGATGGACATCTGGGTAATTTGCAGTTTGTGGTTGTTGACAAAGTTGTTACAGAAAACATTTTTAAAATGGTCCCCTGGCTCACCTGAGTGTATAATTATGCCTCCATATATGCTCAGTTTTGTAAATTATCCAAACTGTTTGCTTTCTAGTGGTATAGTAATTTATACTTTTGCCATATTTTCTTTCCCAGAGGATCTCACATAGTTTTGAAGTTGAACCAAGCTTGTGATCACTGTCTGATTTCTCAGAGAGGGTAGACTTTTGTCTTTGTATGACAAAGGAGTTTCTAATGACTCAAATTGCTTAAGGAATATTCCATCAAGTGGTACATGCGCTGTCTCATGAGTGTCCAAGCTAATGCCACACAACTCTTCCCTAGCAACTCTGTAAAGAGTTCTTGGACTTGGCAGAATGTCATCCTGGTGATGGATAAACTCTTCTTCAGCTGTGTTTAGCCACTGATTCCATCCCTTTCATGGCTATGTTTGGATGGCTACATGCTGGACAGTAAAAATTATTCCTAGTTAGGCAGCAGAGGAGAGAGAGAAGTGATGCCAAGGGCCCAGATTAAGCACAAATTGGATCGTTAGTCCCTGAATAATTGAGTTAGTTGTCCCGATGATCAATGAATCTCCCCACACACTCTCTAAATCCACTGTTCCCACTTGAGCTCTTGGGATAATGGGAATCATGGCTTCTTCAATGTCACCCTCTGCAGACATTTATACTCCTTGTTTCTGTTTTAATGGCTTTATTGGATATGTGCCTATTACAGTAATAGTCTTAAATTATTTTGGGGAGCAGGTGTGAGTCTTCACACTGCAAAAATGCCCTCCCTCCAGTGTTGCCCAGCAGTACATTTTCATCTGTCTCTGAATTACCTCTCTTTGCCTGTTTCTCCTGCCTGTGCCTCACCTGGAATTCCCTTCTATCCTTAAGGGGTTTGTCAATGATGAGATTACTCCAGGTCATGAGAGAAATAAGCCTGCTGCCCAGACACTTGAAAGGCTACCCTTTGGGATAAAACAGCTTCCTTTTAACTCACTTTCAGGCTGATTGTTTCTGCTAAGAATGCTGTTAGGGGATTTGGGGAGAAAGGTCTTAAATCTCACTGAGTATATTGGAGCTATGATATTTGAAAGGAGGGAATGAGACATTGGCAGATATGATAACCTGAGCTTATGCTGGGCCCATTTGTGGTGACCATCTTTGCTCTACCAATGAGCTCTGAAACAACATTCTGCTTTGGGTCTCCATGTGACTCATGGATAAACGTGGAAACAATGCCTAGGAAACCAACGACTAGCACCCAAATAACATGTGGATGTAAATACCTAAGTTAGACTGGGTTCTTTAGAGGAACAGAGCCAACAGAATGTATGTATATGTATTATAAGAATCCCCCCAGGGGTTTGACAGGAGCTAGTTAATCCAACACTGGCCATCTACATGTTAAAGAGGCATAGGTTCGGGTTCCACATCTAGGAAGTTAGGTGCTCCATGATGTCAGTTTTTGACTTCCCTTCTTCCTGTCAGGGAATCTTCCTGGTAAAAATTGCTGTTTCCACTAGAGGGATGTTTTCCCTCAAGCCAGTACCCACCTCCTTCCCAATCTTCTCTGGAAACACCCTCCAGGGAAGTGGAATCATAGCACTTCTGGGTGATGGCATCCATCGCTCCTTCTCTTTGAGGTGAGAACTAAGGAATGAGCCAGACTTTATTCCTTTGCCCACATCTTTTTTTTTTTCTGTGCACATCTATTGTGTCATCAGTGAAAACTCTAGATGATTCCTTGGATCGTCAGAGGAGGCCCAGGGGGCAACACTCCCTGATGGGGTTGTCCTTCTGTGTATATGTCTCTCTTATTGGTTGATGAATAAAACACTGTGTGGCTAGTGACAAGGCAGGAAGGATAGGTGAGGCTACCAGAGGAGGAGAATTCTGGGAAGTGCAGGCTGACAGGTGCCATCGTGTGGAGTCTGGGGAGAGAGGTCGTGCAGGGTGTTCTCCAGTAAAATAAGACCATGTGGAAACACTTAGATTAATAGAAATGGATTAATAATTAAGACAGAGCTAGCCAAAAAGAAGCCCAAGCCACTGGCAAACAGTTTCATAATTAATATAAGTCTCTCAGTTTTCATTTGGGGCCAAAGGGTGTCGGGTTGGCAGGAAAGCTCCTCTGCAACAAAATGGCGCCAACGTGGGTTGCATGATTTTCCACATGAAGCTGGACAAAAGCTTAAAAGGGGATTTTTCAAAACAAAAGAACAAAGTCATGCATGTCTTCTTGGCAGCAGCATTTTCTTGGGTGGGCTCTGGTTTGCTAGAGACAACCAGAAACTCATGCATGGCTCCAAGGTTACAAAAACCACCACACAGCTCTTTTAGTCTTGCTGTTTAGCAGAAAAAAAGGCTCATGGTTAGAAAAAGATATACTGTAAATTCAGAGGGAAAAAGAAAAAACTTTAGAGGGTTTACAGTATGTTTAAAATATACGTAGGCTTGGGAGAGTAAATAAAAAGGATAAGAAAAGGAAATAGAGTGGCTGGGTGTGGTGGCACATTGCCTTTGATCCCAGCACTCGGGTGGCAGAGGCAGGCAGATCGATGTGGTTTCAAGGCCAGCCTGGTCTACAGAGTAAATTCCAGGACAGGCAAAAGTACACAGAAAAACCCTGCCTCAAAAAATAAAACAAACAAATAAATAAATAAAAGTAAAAGAAATAGAGTAATAAAAAAGCCATGTAAAGATGGGAAATACACAGATTCTGGATACTGTATCCTATTGTGTTGTCTTTGAATTGTTCAATGCTAAGGAAGGGACAACAGCAGCTAAAGGACATTTGATTATAAATGCTGCTAGATTAATCTAGTCTACATATTTTAAAAATGCTTTGACTTAAAAATTTAAGTATAAGGATAAGTTACTTTGGAAAAAATGTTTTGTTCTTGTTTCCACAGAAGATGAAAATCTGTGGATTCCTGCCAGACTAATATGGTTTGCTGAAGCAAGACCCCCTGGAGCAGTGGTCCAAGGTGAGACACTTGGGACAATGCAGCCTTGAAGACTACTACAGCCAGGATTTGGACAGGTTTCTGAATTTTCTCAATATCCTGTGGTATTGACGACATCCCAAAACAGTAGAAAGCAGTTTGGAGAGAATGACACCCACATTCCCAAATATTGTTTATAAATGTTTGTTTTCATTTAAATGGGGTTGGTTATAAATGGTTAGTGATCACAATCTCTAAAGGAAAAAGGGGAATCTGATATAGAAATGAATACTTTGTATTGGTATGGATTTTGGTTTATTGATACAAATTTAACACCAATTTTGTTATATGTATATTTCTCCTCTTGTTTAGGTATTGTGTTTATACAGATCTTTTAAAAATGTAACATATAATTAAATACAGATTATATATAATAGTCAAACTTATAGTTAGTTTAGTTAAGTTTTCTAGATATACAGAGATATATTTGAAATGGATAGTCTTCAAACTTTTCAAAGACCTACAGAATATGGCATTTTTAAAATGGTTTAGAGTTTTTCATGACATCAAGAAACAACTGCTCCTGGCAACACCAATTGTCAAAGAGGAAGATGGGCATCGAAGAGATTCATTATGGAGTTTGCTTTCATCATGGTGAGACTAGCCATTTGGGCAAGAAACTGCTCTTCTCTGGACTGTTTGCTGTCCAAACTGGACATTCAGGACCCACAGGAAAGTGACTGATGAACTTGCAAAACAAATGGACAGTCCTGCAGGGTTCCTGCTTCATGGAAGAGTCTGACTGACATTCTGCAGGACACAGAGAAAAATGACTGACAAACTGCCAATATAGGCAGACAGTTTAAAATTTCTTGCTTTGCTGAGAAGTCTGCCAGACACACTATGGCCTGTGGGCTTGAGATGGAATCTCCAATGTTACAGAGGAACTTGAGTGACTTTCCAGGCAGCAAGATGTCTCAGTCAATTCTAGAGTTTATATATTATCCTTCTGAGGTCTTTGATGGAGTTGAAGACAAATAGTTATGGTTATAGTTTTCCTTAGTTATGACAAAAGATAAGCACATATAAAAATTTAGACTCACAAAGATAGGATAGATGATAGAATATTTTTGTTAAATCTTGATAAATGTTAATGGACTAAATATTGTTAACTACAGTTCTTACTTGATAACTGTTTTGTTATGTAATTTTACTATGTTAAAGTTAAACCCTTCTTTTTATTTAGACAGAAAAGAGAAGATGATGGCTTTGTTCTTCTGTGTATTTGTTGTGTGGCTAGTGGCCTGGCAGGAAGGATAGGTGGGGCTACCCAAAGAGGAGAATTCTGGGAAGTGTAGACAGAAGGAGTTGTCATGTAGAGCCCGCCAAGAGAAGACATGCAGGATGTTCTCTAGTAAGATAAGACCATGTGGAAATATGTAGATTAATAGAAAAGGGTTAATAATTAATCAGAGCTGGCCAATAAGAAGCCCAAGCCACTGGCCAACAGATTTATAATTAATATAAATCTTTGTGTATTTATTTGGGGCTCAAGTGCCAGGAGACCTGCTGGGACAAAAAACTCTTGTTACAACAACCTATCTGTATTGGGACACTGGCTTTCTTTGGTGTCCAGGTTGATCTGGAACTCATTAGGTGGCTTAGGCTGCCCTTAAATTCCCAACACTACTTTGTCTTGGCCTCCTGTGTATTAGAATTACAGATGTGAGTAACTTCCCTGGCTGGTGCTCATTTTCAATGCCATTTATTTAAAAACTCCCCTAGAATAAGGCAGAGAGAAACAGTGAGAAGAAACTTGAGAAGGTGACAAGGACAACCCTAGAATTTATGTGCTTCTATGTGTCTTCAGCCTGTCACTTATTTTCTTTAAAAAGGGGATTTATTTATTTTATCAGTATCAGTGATTTGCCTTCACGTGTGCCTAATACTCATGGAGGTCAGAAGGCGGCACTGGATCCCTTGGATCTAGAGGTACAGATTGTTTTGAGCTGCTATGTGGGTGCTGGGAATTCAACACAGGTCATTTGAGAGAACAATGGTGTTTGTAACCACTAAGCCATCTCACCAGCCTAGCACTTACTTTCTTGGTCCTTGGCTTCCTTAAAACTTCATGAACAAAGACAATCAAAGGGGTATGTCTGAAGTACACCCTCCATCCCCAGAGACATGCTAGGATTAATTAGCTGGTACCCACAGGATGTTCTGAAAATGAGAAATGCCCTGGATTATTATCTATCAAGTGTCACATACAAATATGCTCATGTTCCCATTATGGATGTATGTGTTGCAAAGTTGCTCAACCGAGCGTGACCTGTTGGGTGGTTTTAATTACAAATATCAATAAAATTGGTTGATATTTATGGGCACAGACCCTTCAGATCAGGGGGAAGGAAGCTAATTGTAGAAGACAGTGCTGTGATTGAATCCAAGGGAGGCACAGGCTCCTGCAAGCTGGGTGCCATGCTGAGATACTTCTAGTCTCCCTGTGTTAATTAAATGTGATGAAATGAATATTTACTTGTATAAAGAGTCAGAACCCTCAGCTGGGTAGTGGTGAGGATAGGGACAAGGGATGGTCATATTCTAAGGTAGATTATAGCCAGTCTATTAAGGGCTTATTCTTAGACAAAAGTAAACACCAGCAGAGAGGGTCCCAGATCTACAGAAAACAGCAACACTCAAGTGCAAGAGAAATGAATTTATTGTTAGTGCTGTGTCCATTTTGGTTTCTCACTGTTAGTCTCCTGAGCAGCCAGGCTCAAGCACCACTGAGGTACTAAAGGGCAGTTATGTCTTTGGAGTCGGGTAATTGAAATTTTAGTGCAGCCATGTGTCTTTGAGTTATTTATGGATATTTTTTCCTGTTACTATGAGTTTAATCAGAGGGATGGTGAGCCTGCATGACAAAATGAAATCCTGTGTTGAGAAGAACTTGGTGTCCAGTGGGTGTGGAAAGAGAATTCATTTCTCTTCCTTCCTGAGATGCCAGGCAGCCAGATGAGCTGGGAGGATAGTGGGGACTGACCATGGAAGACACAGCCAGTTCTTCCCTGAGCACTGACTGAATTGTTATCTGTAAGTAGAATCCTTCTCTACTGTATTTCAACAAACTAAGGTGCAGAATAAGCTGGCAGTTTCCTCCAGTGGCCCTCATTAAGTGTTAGCACCGAGATTAGAATCTTGGCTTTCTGGGAAAAATCATCTCTACCTCCTGGTGTTGGTGGTGGATCCTTCATGGTAGATACTCAGTGAACTTTTCCCACTGTACCCAGTTGTCATGGAGGGAGATTTCATTTCTCCGAGTCTCCCATTTTGCTTCTGTTCATAGAGAATGAAAGCAAAGCCCAGATGAGTATCTCCACATAGGAGGGACAGATAATCACAAGGAAGTGTTGTCCCTTCAGCCTGTCCATCTTCCACAGGAGCAAATGCATCATGAATCAGTAAGTGGTGTGGGTCTGGATCTCAAGTGCATGCCACCATATTCAGTTTTTTTCAAATGTGGCTTCTAGGGCTTGAACTCAGGTCCTGTTGCTTACATGCAAAGACTTTACTAGCTGATCCATCTCCCAGTCCCTCACACATGGGGCTTTGAACTCCGGTTCTTGCTACCTCTTCTCCTGCTAATTGATATTCTGGTTATATCCTGTCTTCCTCTCTCTCTCTCTCTCTCTCTCTCTGTGTGTGTGTGTGTGTGTGTGTGTGTGTGTGTGTGTGTGCTTGTGAGCACAAGCATGTGTGGTGTGCATGTGTGTTTGTGTTGGTGTCTGTGCAGATGCACATACATAGAAGTCAGATGTCAATATTGGATACTGTTCCCCAGGATAGTGTCTCCTCTGTTTTTCTGTGACAAAGTCTTTCATTCAGCAAGGCTAAAGATCTGAGGAGACTCCTGTCTTCACCTGTTTGGTAATACAATTGCAAGTGCATGCCACCATATTCAGTTTTTTTCAAATGTGGGTTCTAGGGCTTGAACTCAGGTCCTGTTGCTTACATGCAAAGACTTTACTAGCTGATCCATCCCCCAGTCCCTCACACTGCTTTTTTCATACATCAGATTTTCCTGTCTGAAACACACACACAGTGCAATTTAACTAGACTTCTCTGGCACTTTTGTTTCTTTGTACAATTTCTCATGTCATCCACTTACTGCCTGTGAGAGCCCAGAGCACCAAGGTTGTCTTGGCACTCATCTTTCCTTGGCATAGCTTTCTTCACAGAAATGCTGATGGCCATGTGTCCTATATGGCACAGGCCCCCAAATCTTAATTTTCCATGTGTTCTTGTATCCATCTGGTTACCTTTTGGCCTGGATGCTAATGTGGGTAGGTAGTGTTGGAAGGAGCATGGACCTTGACCTGGAGGCACACTTAACTCTGGAATTCATCCCTGTCAGTCACCAGCATTGTGAATCTTGGAGAATCATTTGGATTCCATAAGCTTCTCTTTATGCATTAATTAAAATGAAGAAATAATTCCTATTTCTTAAGGCTGATATGAGGATTAGTTTGATACATATTTATGAAAGAGTCTGGCAAAGAATGCATTCGTGGAGATCTAAAATGTGATTAAGTGAATTGATATAAATGATCAGGCCCCTTCTATCTCAAGATTGCATTTGGGGGTGGTGGTGATGGTAGACAATGCACAGATCCATTTCAGATGCTTAAAATGCAGGATGCGGACTAAGGGAGGAAAGAAAATGAACTTCTCGGGTGGCCACTGTAAAGTCTGCATCGCTTTTGTTTCTCATTAAATCCTTAACACAACTCCAGGAAGGAGAAACAATTTTCGAAGAAAGACAAGGTTCATTCACATCAGCTCTGCTACTTAATGAAGAGCTGTGGGAAAGTTGCTGGCTTGTTCTGAACTTTGGTTTGCTAATACATACAAAGGGGTAGCACCCCTTCCCTACATGGGCTGTAACCATAGGTAAAAGAAAGCACAGCACATAGGGAAGGCCCTGGAAGGTGACTAGGGCTCCCGGAACGATGAGTATCAATATAGCTGTCCTCTCAACAATGTGCAGAGCACACTGGCTTCCCCTGCATAGTTTCCTAGCTAGCAAGATTAGTGATGGAGTTTCATCCCTTGTGAATCTGTGCCAAGCCCACCCCCTCCCTCTGCACTGCCTTGCTCTGGGTGGGTAGCCTGTTGTAACTTAAGTCACAGTTCTGTTGAGTAGAACTTTGTCTTAGGTATCTGAGTTTTAGGATTTCAGTAGTTCAAATTTGCTGCCACAACAAAGGTCCCCATCAGCCCATGCTGTCTAGCATCAGACCTTGGTTCTCCCTGGCAAATCCCTACCGGACTCCATTTCCTTTATCAACCTGCAGATCAAAGCTCATTTGTCATATTTATTGGCTTTTAATCTCCCATCCATTTAGTGCTGGGGTTTAAGAGTGGGATTAGAGGGGGAAGTTTAATTGGATGATCCTCCATGGCCCCTTGAACATCAGATTCAATAAAAGTTTATGAAAAGATAAAATCGCACAGAGTTTTATAGCCCCAGATGGAGCAAGAGGCTGGTGCAAAAACAAGGTAACTGTTTTTCAACCCCATATAATCTGTGTTTCGACTTGATTAAACGAAGAAGTTAGTTTTTCCTCTCCCCCCTTTTTCTCTCTCCCTCTCTTTTTTTGGATAAGATCATCCTTCTATGCCCAGTGTAAGTAGGAAGCCACTTTGTGTCACGTGCTTGTTTCTCTCGCTTTGCTTTTCACTGACCAGAAGACAAATTATACCTGGATACACTGGAAAATAACATTTACTTCTCACAGAAATATGTAGAACCACCACTGTAGGTGACTGAGGATAGGAGAGCCAGTCTTCAGTGGGAGGAACATGGCCCATGAAGTCAGAATAAAATAGGGGCTTGTCAGCTCCATCCCCTCCTCCTGCACCACTTGCCCACCAAATTCTTTTCCCTTCATTACGCAAAACCCTTCTTTCTTCTGGGCATGACAGTCAAACACTGCTCTATAGTCACAATAACAAGACAAAACCCACTAAGCTCTTCCATCCTTCTCTAGACCACAGTGATGAGTATGAAAGAAAACATGATTTCTTCCTAAGCCATCTGTGCTTCCATCGACTCTGCATCCTGAGAGCAAAGCAGGGTCACGTTCTCCTTTCTGTCTCTCTTGCTTAGCACAGGATCCATGGAAGACATGCAAGGCTGTTGTTTGCATTAATCAATGCACATTACTCCTTAGTTCAGCTTCCCCTACACTCTCTGGTTCCTTGGGTCATGGGAAGAGAGTCCAAGTAAAGGCTGGAAGTCTGGAGGTGGTAGGTCAAGGTGTGTGGGTTTTGTCTTGTTCCTGTGACCCTATAGCAGAGTTTCATTGACATGCCCAGAAGGAGGAAGGGTTCTGTGTAATGAAGAGAATAGAATTCATTATAAAAGTCGTGTAGGCAGAAGGGATGGAAGAAGAGAGGGGAGGCAGAGGAAGGGTGTGTAGAGGAGCCAATGAGAAGTGTTGATCTGTTGCTTCCTTGAGGTGAAGATGATGCCATAGAAATTTCCTGGTGCGGTTGGCCTAAAGGACCTAAGGATTCTGTAATGAATAGTCTACAACAGCTGGCTGTGTAATTTAGTGGTATAGCATTTGCCTAACAGGTCCTGGGTCCCATCCACAAAATACTTCCCATGCCATCTAATATGTGCAAAAGAATAGTCTATAACACTCACTGATTGTTTTGCTAGTTAATATTTATATTAAAAATTAACTAAGGACAATCAAGACAGTAATATAGAGTGACTTGTGACCCAGAAGAGCTCATATTTCTTGGAGGTCACAGAACTCTAAGAGTGGGCTTTACATTTCTAGTACCTATGGACTGTGGTCCAAGCTAATCTTAAAGTGATGCAGGCATCTCTTAGGGATATTTTTTTAAAAAAGAACAAAACAAAACAGTGCACTAATGTCAGGTGACATCAGGGATTAAAGGAAGCCGCTTGGAACTACCCATCTACATTGGAAGTATGGATGGGCATCATTAGAGGCTTCACTTGAGTCAGGTATCAAAGGATGGATGTGCGTTTTCTAGATGACTGGAGAGCAGAGGAGTAGAATACCTTCTAAAGAAGAGATTCTAAGATGACAGTGATCCCTGAGACCGGGTGCCCCAGGTCATATGAAAATATTGGGGTGGTATAGCATAGAGGTGATGGTCATGGCCATGTAGGTCATGCTGTAGTCCATGGAGGCCTCTGGCACTAAATGTTGTTATTAGTAGTCAGTGGCTGGGTGAGAACCACTGTAGAGGTTTGCTCACAGGGCATTAGGATAATGTTTTCATTTCAGAACAATCATTCTGGCTCAGTGTGGAGGATAAATTAGAGGGTAAGTGAGGATGGAATTAGAGGAACCAACTGAGGGAGACATGATACAGGCCTGAGTATATGTGCTCACAGAATACACAGTGGATGGAACATGCTGGAGGCATGTTTGGGAAGAAGATGAAACAAACAAACAAACAAAATAACAGCTTTATAGGCAGAATGAGACAGGGCCAGAGGAAGAAATGCATTATTTCAAGACCTCTAGACTGATTGGAGAGTTGCCTGGAAGATATGTCTCAGGAATGGCTTTTCTGGGAGTTGGATATCTTTTGCATAGCAGATGTGCTGAGTAAATTGATGTATTGTAGCGAGTGTTGAAAAGATGAAGAAGAGAGAGTATGGGAGGGCAGGCAAAGAGGAAGAAACTGCCACTCAGGGGTTTTGGTTTCTCCAGTGACAGTGTTCTAGGACTCCATCTGTTTCTGTTTACCTGTGGATGTGGATTTGAAAAATGTCTTAGTGGTGAGCGGGAAAGGAGGACGACTCTAGGTGTTGGCAGACATGCTTATAAGGCAACATTGTGGTAGCTTGCTCTGAATGACTGGACTGAGTGGGTTTCTCCTGAGCACAGATCCATATGGTGAAAGTGAGAGCTATTGGCTTGAGAGCCAAATGTTTGACTGGCACTGCTAGGATAGGGGTGGATTCAAACTTTGTGGGGTTTGAAAGCGTGCACAGAAATGGGCATATAAAATTGAATAGTGAACTTTGGAAGGGTAGCATGGATCTTTGAGGCTTAAGTTTCATTATCTTCATGATAAAAATTGCTCGGTTTGGGATACCTCCAGAAAGCCTAGGAGAGGTGCATGTGTGTGCATGTGCACATGCATGCAAATGTTCACGTAAGTACTGCTGGCTTCCAGAACACAATTGTGAGGATGAACTCAGCAAAGTGGGAACTTAGGCCAAGTCTGGTGCCTTCAGAGCATTGCTCCATATCACAGGGTTCATAAGCAGGAGCCTCAGGTATATGTACTGGACATGTTCAACTGAATGGTTTATTAGCTTCGTACTGCTGTCGTCGAATACCAAAGCACTATACATTTACAGAGGAAACCAGTTTCTTTAGCTCACATTCCAGATGTTCATGTCCCTGTATCTGGTGGTAGGTTTCTTTTTGGCAGAATCCCATCATGGTGCTAGACATCAACTGGCAAGACTGAAGAATACTCATCCATGCTTTTCCTGTGGTCGTCTCTTTTCTCTTAAAGCAACCAGTATTCAGTCATGAAAGGAACATCCTGATGACCTCATCGAACCTTAACATTCTCTCCTTCTAAACACCATGGTCCGGTTAGGTTCCCAATGTCCCAAAATTCACAAGGTAGATTAAACTTCAACTCAAGTATTTATGGGGGACCATCTTAAACCACGTCTAAACCATTGCAGATGGTCCTTCTAGTCATGTATAAACTCAGAGGATCTGGGCTGGGCTTGTTCATGCACAGGCTGACAGTTGGTGGGTCATATTGGGGATACTTGGTCTATTATGGCTGTCGCAGGAATGACTTGCCTTTCTTCCAGGTGTCTCTTGGACCCATTCAGTAGGCATTCCCTGTACTACTGATGACCCAGACTAGAGTATGCTGGGATGCTCTACAAAGGACATGATACAGCCAAGTCGGGCGAGCCACACTGATGGAGCAATACATCCATCACACTGTGTCTCTTATGAGGCATTATCCCCAGCAAACACTGTTCTCCCCCTAAGAGGCATCCAGGTTCCAGCTGTTAAGACAATAATTTGCTTCACTCTATTACATCTGGTTCCTGCTTTGCATCTTATTGAACAACAAAATTGCCTAGGGTATGACATTTTATAAGGGCTTAAGCATTTCTGCGTGAAAGGGAAATCTTCGTAGATCATTTATTTACTTTCTAAAATCTTTAGGGTAGGGCTAACCTCTATTTTAAAAGGGTTCTGCTTCTTTTTCCAAACACTGCTTAGGAAGGGCAGGAGGGGGAGCGAGAGTTGCTTTGCCAGCACTTCTGATCTCTTGGCTCAGAAGAGAAACTGAGGCAATGAGAAGATTCCTGATGATTCTGCGTCATTTTAATAAGCATAGAACATATGTGTTCCTGGATTACCTTGAAGGGGCACTGGCCTTCTGTTATCAACACAGGGTCTTTGGCTGCCCCCCTCAAGGGATATGGGGAGAAAGAGAAGCTGACCATTTTTGTTGCTGCTGTTCTACGAGAAGGGTTGAGATTGAGCAGGATGCTCTGTTCCTCCCTGGATTAACACGCTTCTGTAGGGGAGAGTGTATATGAGCATATGAATATGAGAGTTGGAGGGTATGTGTATACTCATGTGTCTGGACACATATTCCAACACGCCGTGGAGAGAAGTGCAGCTTTGACACTGCCATGCTCTGCTTTGAGAGGGACCAGACAATAGAGGACATGATTAGGGCCTTTCCAAGTCACCTCCTAACAATGGTGTGAGGCGAATGTAGCTGATTGAGGTTATGTCCCCCATTCTGGTGAGCAAGAGAGGAGGGCAGCCCACGGGTGGCCCCATGTTTTGCAGGCCTAATCCCAGGATGAAATCTCTCTCTCCCGTTTCCCTCCCTCCCGATGTCCTCAGGGCCCTCTGGGTTGGTTAAAGTTAGTGCTCTGACAGATCCAGAGCCACACTGCCTCTAAATGTCACCCTTGCTGCACAATTTGTAAGAGAGTGTGGCTCCGGGTGGCGGGGGCTGGGGAGAGGATGCCCGTGACAAAGAAGAGCAAAGAGGCAAGTCTTAGAAGGTGAAAGAAAAAGAAAAAAGAGGGGGGAAAGGTCTATCTGGGGACAAGTTAATTAGGCTTCCTTTTCTGTCAATCACCCAACACCAGTGCAAAGGAAGTCAACCAGGGTATGACATCATCAAACCATCTCAGGGAGGAATCTGGGAAATAAAAGCAAGTCTGGAAGTGGATCTTAGCCAGGTGCCCTTCTTTTGACCTTTTCAAATCTAACAATGGTCCTTCTACTTGTCTTAGTAGGGGTGAAGACAGACAGAAGGGCTTTCTTCTGAGAGCATTTTTCCACATTCAGTGGGGGAAAGGGGCAGACAGAGCTTTGAGGCTTCCATCCTGATAAACCTCAGGAGCAGATGCCAGGGCTTTACCCCCTCTTCAGCCTTGTGATGTAGCTTTGGATTCTTATTTTGTTAAGTGAGTTAGTGGCCTCTGACAATGGCATTCTTTAGGAATGTTTGTTTGGAGGTCTAACAAGGTGCTGTGTGAAAACCCTTGCCAAGTGCTTACCTGGTAGGACTCCTGAAGGCGCTTCCTGGCTTTGCCTGGGTACTGGTAAATGGACAATTTAGAGGAGAAGGAAGCATGTGCTGTGCCTTAGTTCTGGAATGAGACTTAGGGTTGAAATCTAACCCCAGTGAAGTTCAAGATGTGCAAGTTCAGAAAGAACATTTCTATATCCATCAGCTTCCTTGGTTTCTTGGCCTCCATCATGGAGAATGACAAAGTCATCTATGTAGGATTCTCATGAGGCTTCAATGTGTTAATGCAGCATTGTATCAGGTGTTTTTCCCAATTCCATGATGAAAAGCACCTTACAGAAGGAGGAGGGTTATTTTGTCTTCCAGTCCATTTTGGCAGAGAAGTTTATGCTGTAGAATAGGAAGCAGCTGCTCCCATTGCACCTGCAGTCAGGAAGCAGGGAGCGATGACTGATTGCCCTCAGCCTGCTTTTTCATTTTTTGCTCAGTCCAAGACCCCAGCCCATGACACACACAGTTAAGGTGGATCTCTCTTTTAGTTAACCAATCTAGAGACTCTGTCCAAGACATATGCAGACATTTGCCTCCTAGGTGACTTTTGATTCTGTTAAGTTAATAACATCACACACGTTCAGGTTCTTGGGTTGTGCCTAGCAAATAGTAGGCCAGGAGTCAATATGGTCTATGAGTAAATCTCTTCTATGTGGTAGTATGCTTTGGGACTCCAGAGTCCTTATTATCAAGATTTTCATATGATGATTCTGGAAACTCAAGATGACTTATGTCAAATCTCTAGTCCAATGCTGTGCAGGCACTTGGTGCTCATGTTATGCTGTTTCTTGTGCATCCTTTCAGGTCCTTCCTCTAATCCTACTGGACCCTGTGAGTGCCAAGAGAGTCAACTCAAGAGACCTTCATGAAGACACTGTTTCTCATAGCTGCTATTGTGACCGTCTTGTAAGCAATCTCTTACTCATATGCTTGACTCAGAATTCTCCATTCTTCTGTATCTTGATGAAGAGGAAACCCCATGGAGAACATACACAAGACATCCTAATACATGTATAGACATCGAGAAAATTGGCTTCTCTGGGACTCAGTCTCCCCACCAAGGGTCTCTCTAACACACCATTTCACCCCTGACTACACCATTGTCAAAAGATGGCAGGATCAACTCTTCTATCCATGATGCTATCAGTGGATATTTTATCTTTTTCCTTTTTTGTTTCTTCCGCTTGGAGATGCCAAGTGTTTTTGTCATTTCTGAGACTCCAATAAACTGCATTATTGGGAGGAGACAGGGGATAACACACATAGGCAAAAATCTGCTATTTTCACATGAATGCTTTAGGCAGTCAGCCATGATGGGAAATGAAATGTGTGGAAAAATACAGGGTGAATAAAGATGGCTTTAGTGAGATGATGAGCCTTTTACTGTCTGTGCCTGCACCCGATTTGTGATTTGTCGTTGATCTGTCAGCCCAGTGGCTGTGTCCCAGAATGGCTTCTTCTGTGGAAATCCTTCTCACCACCCTACTCCACAGGTTTCTTTCTGACATGGGACAACCTGGGGTTATTTATCAATGTTTCATCAGGAGAGCAGGGGCCATCTCCCTGGGAAGGGATGCAGCTGGGGCTTAAGAATTATTTCTAGAAAATAGAAGCCACTGAGAAATACCTTAGGATGATGGCAAGATGTCCTCTGCCAACTGATAGAGCAAGGGGGACATTGCTTATTTTTACTCATTGGTTTGTTTTTTGAGAGAGAGAGAGAGAGAGAGAGAGAGAGAGAGAGAGAGAGAGAGAGAGAGAGAGTGTGTGTGTGTGTGTGTGTGTGTGTGTGTGTGTGATGGGTATGCATTTTTGCCTATTTGTGTATGTATGGAGTACATATGTATGTAGAAGCCAGAGGTTGATATTGGGTGTCTTCTTTGACTGATTTCTGCCTTAAAGATTGAAACATAATGAGTCCCTTGATGGAACACAGAGCTTGCCAACTCAGCTAGTAGAGCTTGCAAGCTTGTTTTTAGGGACCCCATTTCTCTGCCTTCCAAGTTCTGCCATTTCTCACAGGCCACCACACACAGGCCACTGACATGTTCATGGGTGCTAGGGATCCTAACTCCAGTCTTCTTGCTTATGTAGCAAGGACTTTACCCACAGAAACTTGGGAAAGATACCTACTGCATAAACTGGAGGCAGCAGCCAGCCTGGGATGAGTTCAGATTTCAACTTCAATGTATTACCACCAGGTCGGTGAGTACTAGTTTCACAGGTGTGAGAGTAAGGAGTGTGGGCTCAAGCTGTAACACACATTCCCAGCTAGCTATGGAGTGCTGGACTAAGATGAGCAGCCATGTCAATCAGTCTCTTTGTTCCTCAATGACTCGAGTATTAAAGTTCTTGAATGTTACAAATACACCAGTGTGTATGTGTTTCCATACTAGACACAGTTATCTACTTACTTTCAATCTTTTTAAAGAGATTTTATTTTTTAAGAGCAGGTTCAAATTTAAGGAAACATTGAACAGAAAATACAATGCATTTCCATATAATTGCTCCTCTAGCATAGTTCCCACTATTATCATCTTGCATTGGTGTGGTAAGTCTGTGATAACTGATAAGCCAATATTACTTACCAACCAATAAACTCTGCTGTTTGCATGGATTAACACTTCATGTTGTGCAGTTTTACGTATTTTCAGAATACAAAATATCATGTACCTGCCCCTCGAGTATCGCATAGGATGCTCTCACCCCTGGAAAGTCTCTGTTGCTTCAAGAAGCCTTCCACCAGACTCTTGGAAACCACTACTCAGCTTATTGCCTCTATGGTGAGCCCATCGTTCTAGACTGTCACAGACTTGGATTTGTGCTGTATGTAGCATTTTTTTTTTGATTGGCTTCTTTCACTTGGTAATGTGTATTTAAGGTTTCTTCACATCTTTTGTCTGGCTCAGTAGCTTGTTTCTATTTTATTACTGTGTAGCAATTCTTTGTATCTGAGTCCCAGAGTCTGTTTATTGATAGTGGTACATAGTGATTGCTTCTGAGTATGGGTAATTATGAATAAAAGCATTTATAAACAGTCTCATTCTGGTGTGGACCTAAGTTTGTAACTCAACTTGGTGGATGTCATGGAGTGTGACTATTGGATTCTATGGCAGGATTCTGTTTAATGTTGCAAGAAACTGCCAGATTGTCTTCATAAAGAGGCGGCTGTCCCATTAGCCATCCATCCCAATAGGAAATGAGAGCCAGTTGCCCTGTGCTAGTGTTTGGTGAGTGGCAGTGTTCTGGATTTAGCTGTTGTGAAAGCTGTGCAATTAAATCCTGTTTTTAATTTGTATTTCCTTAATGACATAGGATGTGGAGAAAATAGGAATAGTGCCTATATCTTTACATTTTACAAATAGTCTTAGCAAGCTCTTGTATGTGTTTTATTTCATTTCTCCAGTGAGTAGGAAACCAGCAGTGCGTGTGTGACACGGATTAAGGAGGTGGGGGACACAGCTGGTTGGTAAGAACGTAGGAGCCCAGGTCAGAACTCAGAAAGCTCAAGGGCTGGTCTTATCTCTGTTGTCCTGAGTTCAATGACCTTCAGAAGTCACCTTGCCTTTGGAACTCATCTTTCTCACCTGTGTGTTGTGATATTTGTACCAAATCAAGGTTGTGACATCTTTCTCAGGTCAACATCCCCCAGCTGGGATAATGACCTGGAGCAGGACAGGGTGATGGGTGCAGGGAGCAGCATGTTGAAAGTGAGGACTGTCTCACCCTCTCCTCATCTTATGACAGATTGTAGAGGGAAAACGCCTGCACCTCATGCCTGCTCTTCTGCAGAGCACTTTCTAACTTCCTCTCTTGCTGACAGTTCCATGCTACTTCAGGTGACAGGTGACAGCTTAGCATGGAGGAAAGGAAGACTAATTTTCCAATACTACTGCTGGGGTGGGGACAGCCTGTGTTGTAGAGGTAGTGTCGTTCCTACTCAGCTGGTGGTAGAACCTGTCCAACTTTTGAAATGTTCCATGACTAACCCATGAGTTCTATCTGGGAGTAAAAAATATTGTCACTTTGTCACTATTTCTTCAGAGCACTCAGCCATGCTTGGCTGCGGAAAGATCCAAGAGCTTTACCTAGGTCTACTGAACATGTTGCAGGCCGGGAATTGTTCTCAGCACTGTGGGCTTGGCAGCAGGGCAGGGGAGAGGGGAGAAAAGGAGAGGAAAAGGCACTATGCTTCCCTCATATAGATTTTATACTAAAGATGCACACACACAGCCCAAACCAATTAATACTGCACATTCTATTTCAGACAATAGAGGAGTGCCATCCCATTCCAGAGAAAAGGCCAAGCTAAAAGTGGGGGTGCAAATGGATTGGGAGTTACTAGGGTGAGACTCAGTTGTCTGCAACATCTCTCATATGAAATTATTGATCTATTTCTGGACATGAAGCTTTATTGTCCTTGCTGTGGTTGTACCACATCAGGCCAGGTACCCAGTGGAGTGAGGCCTTCCGAGTTCCAGGAGCCCTGAGCACCCAGCTCTCTGAAGGCAAAGATCCTAGAAGATGTTCCCACTTCCTGGACCCTATTTCCAGACTATGATGCAGAGACCCACTTAAGAAGAATGCCTTTTGGATATAAAATAAGCTACAGCCATGGCGGGGGGGGGGAGGGATTGGGGAGCAGCTCTCACCCACTGCCTGCTTTCCCCAGGCACTTGCCCATGCAGCCCAGGGAAGTGATTAAACTCATGAGACAGCTAAGTCATTTCTCTAGATGAAGAGTTGTGTAAGGAGCGGAACAGCCATGGGAAGTCAAAAGATGCTTATCTGGGTCTGTGAGCGGCTGAACTCTTCCTTCCTCACTGAGAAGTCTGATAATGGCTTTCTTCATGGTAGAACAGCATAATTTCCTTTTCTCATCCTGAAAACTTCCTGGGAGCAGTGACCTCAGCCATCAGGAGAGCAGGGGAAAGGCTTCTGATAACAGGCAGAGACCAGCTTGTAAAGTAGGGGAAGCCCAGGAAATTGCTGTTTCTCTTCAGGATCTTTGGGTGTCTGTACCTGAGGATGGGGCAAGAAGAGGACAGAAGTGGAAAATTCCAAGTAAGCAAGCTGTGATGTGCCTACTGGTCACTTGGGCACTTTATACAGAGCCTGATTCAGTAGATCTGGAGTGGAGTCCATGGTTGTCATTTCCAGTAGGTTCTCAAGTATGCTGTTGGTCCCCAGACCCAAATGTAAGAAATTGTGGTTGGGCCACCATTGGCATTGCACACTAGAGAGGGGATGGATACAGAGCTCAGGTGGGAGTACGACCCAGGTCTGTGTTTGGTCAGGGCATCCTGAGCTCTACAGGTTCATCACTCACAACTCAGTCTGGTCTTTTGGCTTCCAGAGGAACTTCTGGTCTTACTACTTCTGGTCCTACATGGTGTATTCTCATGGATCTTGAACCAAACATAGAAGTGAATAGAGAAGCAACAAAAGATGCAATGTCTTTGCCTTTCGTCAACTTCCTACAGACCAAACAAGGTCTGCTCAGGTTGACAATCTAATTGTAGTCCCAACTCTGCTGCTAGTAACATGTTGGATGTAGCATGAATAAAAGACCAGAGACACATGTTGGGGTTCAAGCTTCAAGCTGAAGATTGAAAAGCAAAGCAGCCAAGTCACTAGCTCTTACCTCTGCCTCAGACTGAAAGGGTTGAATCTGCCTCAACAAGTTCTCACAAAGCCTCAGATTGTAACCTTTCCTCAGCATGGTTGGAGAATGAATGCTAGCTCTGAGACCCTGTTCCTGTCTTAAATACCTCTCACGAGTCTTGGGATTAAAGGCATGAGCTCTGTTACTCTTTTAGATGGATTCAATCTTGTGTAGACCTGAGTGGCCTTGAACACAGAGAGATCCATCTGCATTTGTCTCCTGAGTCATGGAATTAAAGGTGTGTGCCACCACTGCCTGGCTTCCATGGGTAGCTAGTATAGCTGTTTTGCTATTTTGATCTCCAGTGGTTTTAATAAGTCATAAACAATATCACCACAGTATGGCAGGAAATTACCAACATGGAGCCAGGTAGAAATACAAGGGATTTTAATAGGAAAAAAGCCTTACTTACAGAGCAACCTAGCCAGCCGGCGCGGCAGCCATCTGTACAGCAAGCCGAAAGTGAAACAGAAACTGAAACCAGCCACCTGACTGCCTCTCACTCTACAGCACCCTGACCATGCCCTCGCAGGCGAGGTCAGGCACACCTTTAGCCAGCCCCTAAGCAGGCATGGCTACAACTTCCCCTACACCACAGTTGGATAATAGATAAATTGTTCCTTCTCCCTGGTACTCAGACTCCTTATCTTACAGCATCGAATTAGATGCTTCTCAGGAGCCAACCTGCCCCTGTGTATGTCTGATTTCTCTGCCTTTGAAGGATTAGTAAAGTAATTACTATGTAATGAGTTAGGCAACAAACTCCTTTTGTGTGGCAGTTGATTGTGTGCTGTGGGCCAGAAATGGTGGTGATGGGATCAGAGAGTCCTGTAAGAGTAAGAAGGTTAAGAGCCGAGTAGGCTTTTCTTAGAAGAGCTAACAAAAGTGGAAGAGCTTGAGGAAACTACAGCTCAGCATGTAGTAGTCGGGACACTTAGTGTAGAGGCAAATGGCTTTGTAGACTGAATAACATCCCATATTCTCTATGATAACAGTACATTCATGTGGCCCTCTACAGTTTCTTCAGGACTGACACAGCCATTGTGCCCTTGGATCCTGAGAACAACTATAGTGTGTAGAGACGGGAACTGTCTAGTTTTGCATCTGAGTGATGTTTAGAGACATTTATGGATATGCAAATGATAAGAATCTTTGGCTTCCTTTCCATGCCACCATATCCAATACCAGCAGAGCCCACAGTAAGGATGGGGTTGCCATCTATGGCTAAAGTAGGAAAACTGGAAAAGTTCATGTTTGGAAGGCTAAAGCTCAGTTATCTGGAAACTTTACTCAGCCTGAACATTTGCTTGATTCCAGACAAAAAGGCATAAATGAGGCATTCTGTACCTTGTGTTTGCAATCAGTTACAGGCTGTCCCCAAGAAGGAGCTAGAAAGCACATACAGCCATACCCAATAAATCACACATTCAATTATACACAATAGGAGGCGATTTAACACATAGTAAGGACATATGCCTGCCCCCTAGCTGGGGAAGGAGATTCTACCCAGAACAAGAAGAGTGCATCTTGCAACCAGGTGTAGACTTGGATGGCCCAAAGGACCCATTCCAGCTATAATGAGAATGGTAAAGACAATGGCTAATGTGATTGATTGCTTATTCTTTGACAGCCACTATACAAAGAATTCTGCATGTAGTAATTTATTTAAGCTTTATAAGTACCCTGGGGTAGGTACAGCTCTCATCCCTGTTTCTAAAGATGAGAAAACTGAGAAGTGGTGAGTGAAGCGAGAGTCTCACTGTTGTGCAGGTGGAAAGATTCTGCTTGTGTTTGTGGAAGGACTGAATTCTATTGGGGGCTTGAGCAAAAGGTGACTCCTGAGGCCTTTGGTTTCCTTCACTCATCTTTTCTCCCCTTTATACTCTTTCTTCTCTCTTTTTCTTTCAGCTACTTCCAATAAGTATGCATGGTTCTGGGGATACAGAATTGGGAAAACCATATTCTCTGCCATGGAGAGATATAAAGTTTGCAAATGGGAGAGAAAGGATGTGGACATTGGTAGAAATGTGATACTCTAAGAAAGAGTGAGCATTATAGTAGACCTGGATGTGGTGCCCCTGTATCCAGTAGGGAACAACAGAGAATGACTGTAAGAGACAATGGTGGGACAGTGTTAGAGGTTCAGTAGCACTGCTACTGGGTCCATGCTGTACCTTTGTAGCCTCCTTCAGGTTCCCTCTTTGGATCTCTGTACAGAGTCCTCAACTATCTGCCATGTTGGAGGAACTGAGCCTTGGACCACCATTAGTTGTGGTGTTGCTCACATTCATGTGGTTGGAACATGGTAAAGGACTATGCTTAAAATGAAAATGGACCAAAATTGTCAACTTTTCATGAGAGGGAAGGATAGGAAAGAAACAGAATTCCATCTGGAGTTCCCAGGGCTATGATTAAAAGACAACGTTGCTTGCAAATTTCAGTGCCTTTTATCAGTCAATTAATTCACAGATGTTTCTTAAGCTCTCAGCAGAACTAAGCCACTGTTTCAAATACCAGGGGAGAGGACAGAGAGGTAGAATGCCGGCCCCTCCCACAGAGCCCTGAAGTGTGTCTGGGGACAAGGAAAAACAGATGCATTGCCAGGTAGACAGCTTTAGTACTGCTGAGTGTACCAAATGCGTAGTGAGAAGGGTACAGTTGTATCCAGGCTGGGAGATCAGCATGGGTCTCTGATCTGGCAGACAAGACAGGCAGGCTTCTTGGAGGTAGTATACTTTGAAAGAACAGGATGTAGCTCAACACAGAGGATACTTTGGGTTGAGTGACTGAGAAAACCATTCCCTCACCTCTCTTGATGTGCAAAGATGGAGAAAGGATGGTAATTCATGGACTGTCCCTTCTCCTGGATCCATTAGGGAGTTCCAGTGCAACCTCCACCTCCAGTGTGGAACAGCAGAGCTGGGAATGAAGGATTAGGATGGATGTTCAGAAAGGACAAGGAGCCTAGTGGGGAAAGTATTTCCTCATTTGCAAGACTTTAGAGGATAGAATCGCCTGGGCTATTCTCAGACCAGAACTAAGGAAATTTCTTCCCTAATTTCACTTGCTGAAATGGTAGGATCACAAGTCTGAGGGAAGGCCATTTGCTGGCCCTGGTGTGGGAACAGGTCTATATGCCCTCTTTTCCCATCTGTTCTTCCTTTTACAACCCCCTCAGCTTCCCACCACTCTCCACATGTTTGCCTGGGTGACTCCCGTTCCATTCCTTATTTCCAGAAATTCTGGGTCCTGTCCACTAGCTGTCACGTGTCTCTCCCATTGGGGGTGAACAAACTATCCTTGGCCAGTCACTAGCCATCTGATGATGTCTTCCCAACCATCTTCAATCCCAGAGTGGGCTGAGCCAACATCTTAAATGGCTCTTTGTGTGCACGTACCTGATGTGGGTGTTATGGTTGGTTTTAATATCAACTTGACACAAATTAGAATCACATGAACAGGAACCCTCAGCTGAAGAGCTATTATGACCACCTTAATTGATTGGGAAGATTCACCCTGACTGGGGACTGGGGGGTGCACCTCTGATAGCTGCTCAGATAAAAAGGGTATGGAATAAAGAAGATATCTTACCCTTTGCTTACCTGGGCTTCCCTCTTATTGCCCAGTTGATCTACCCTGCTGCTGCTGCTGCTGCTGCTGCTGCTGCTGCTGCTGCTGCTGCTGCTGCTTCCTTTGCTGACAGCAGTACCAACATTTCCTAGCTTCCACCCTAATAACCAGTGATTTTCCAGGAACTTTCTAGGTTTTTAGAACCAGACTGGGACTGCTGAGACACCCAGCCTTGTTGGATTGAGCAGCTGCCATGTAGTCGGCATCCCCAATGAGAGACAGTTACTGTAGGATTGTTCCAACTGCTGAGGCTCCTAGCATTAAGGACTAAGCAATTGCTGGCTTCTCAGCACTTAGGGTAATTCAGCTGCTGTTGCAATCTTAATGTGAGCTGACTATGTGGTGTGTGTGTGTGTGTGTGTGTGTGTGTGTGTGTGTGTGTAGTCATCCTGTTGGTTCTCTTCTTCTAGAGAACCCTGTAGTGTAGGTGTACACATGCATGTGTGTAAACATGTATAGAGGTATCCACATGCATGCATGTAAACATGTGTAGAGGCCAGATTCGACACTAGCTCTTTATCAATCACTTTCTATCTTAGTTTTTGAGATAGTTTCTTTCTGAACTCCGAGCCCTTTCATTCAGCTCAACTTGCTGGCCAGCTGATCCCAGGAAATATCCTCCTGCCTCTGTCTCTCTAGTCCCTGGGCCTTTCTTTTTCATAGAATTTCCATGTTTCTTTTTAGTCCCTAAGTCCCTCTTTCTAGCTCATGGCTCTCTTTCTCTCACTTTTGTGGTCATGATTGGTAGATTTCAGAGGCTAGGTCTTAGCCTCACCTCAGCTGTATGGAGGGTGGGCTGTGTGGCATGGAGTGGTATCCCTAGCCTTCTACTGCTCCTGGGATCAGTGTGTCACTGCTATTCTAGTCAGAGCACAGAGCTCAAGTGTGTGCCCCATCTTTTCTCCATTCCTGCATGGAGGCTTGGACACATTTCCAGACCTTCAGGTGCCTGGTTCTTCATGTTTTCATGACACCATTAGGCCTGAATGAAAATACGATTGTTGCCCCTTCTTCTGGCATGGAAGGAAATGCAGGAGTCTGTCGGGTTCCTGTCTGGTTCAGAGGGCAGAGAAAGGCAGGGGAATGGGTGGGGGTGGGGTTGAGAGGGATGTTCCTTCTGCAGGGACACAGAGCCTGGGTGGGTACAGAGATGGGCTTGAAGGAAGGGAGGGCGTGGGTGGGGTGTCTCCCTCCTCTGTGTAATAGCCTGTTTCTGGCAAGGAGCGTATGTTCTCTTCCACTGGAAAGCTTTTAGGAACGCTGAAAAGGACAGGCAATTACAGGAAGGTTAGGTGCGCCTGATTGGATGTTGTTACAAATCACTCATTGTCATACAAGGCATTTGGAAAGGAGGCCATCGGGGACTGATTGCTGCTTAGGGTAAGTGATTTCTGTTGAGAGTGACTGAGCAGATGAAGGCTTGGCTTGCGCCCATTGCCCTTTCTCCCTGTTTGCTGTTGCGTTGATTTTTTTTACCCTTTTGGCAAGTGGGGCTTAGAGGATGTGAGTGTGGAGGGACTAGTTAATCCACTTCCCTCCCACCAATCTCTTCTCCACAGCATACCTGGGGCATGGACAGAGGGGAAGAGCCCACTTTTACCCAGTAGATTAGTGTGAAGGTGCTGGGCTAGCAGCCATGTTTAGGCTACGGGCTAGTATCATTGCTCATGGCTAGGCACCAAGCTAATGCTCAGCTGAGACTGGAGGTTTCTATTAAGCCAATGGCTGTGTAGGATAAGCACACCCATGGAACAATCCCTCTGCTTCAGCTGACAGTCTCTTCCCCTGGATCCCTTAATATCTCATTCCTGGAGCCTCTTTTTGACTATGAGATGATTCCAATAAGCAAGAGAACTAGCCAGACTAACTCAGTGTCTCCAGAACCCTTCCACAAGACCTCCTCCATTGTTGTGTCTGAAACACTGTTATAATGGGGGAATGTCCTTGAACATTGAAGTCTGCTTCACTTTCACTGATACAAGGATGGATTCCCTGTAAGCTCCTAGGAGACACTACAGTAGAAGGAAGAGGACGTCACACAATGGGAAGGAAGATGATAGAAGAGAGGCTATCAGAAATCAGATCTGGGGAATCCATAATTTGATCTGTCAGTTCTTCCCTAGGATTTTACTACTAGAAAGTAACACTGAAAGTGGTCAAAGGGCATCTGATGGGGGCCTGCCAGCCCCAAGGATGCACTATGATGAGTTGAGTTACGTCTCCCCCAAAGCTACACTGAAGTCCTAACATTAGCTAGTTTTCACCACTGTGACAAATACCCACGAAAAACAATTTAAAAACGAAGAAAGATTTACTTTAGCCCACATTTTCAGGGTCTCAACTCATGATTGACGGACTCTATTGCACCATGTCTGAGGAAGGACAGACCATTGCAGTGATGGGCAAGGCTATTTACATCATGGCAGTCAGAAAGCAGTGCAAGAGAGCTACAACCGTACATTTGTTAAGCACTTGACACTGGGCCCTATGCTACAGACACCCTTGTGTCTTTCCTCATGGTGTCATGAGATGGGTACACAGGTGGGCAGAGCAGTGACAGGTATGGGTCATTGTGATGTAATATGGCAGATACAGTAAGCGGGGGGAACACCGGGAATCTTGCGAGCATAGACTCTGACTATAGGATTGCCCTGCAAATTCAGTTTGAGTTTTTCAGCAATGATTCATTGACAGAGCACTGTATCAGATTCCGATAATTCAAAATGAGTGAAATAAAGTGTATTCTTACCTTTTAAGAAATGTCGGTGTGGGGCAGGGGAGGAGGGGAGGTAGAGGGAACTGAAATTGACGTGTAAAAGAAACTTGTTTCTAATTTAAATAAAAATAAAACAAAAGAAATGTGTAGTTTGTGGACCAAGTATAGCTGGGGTCTGTGTAGATAACTGTGGCCCGTGTTACCACCAAAGGCCAAGTGGATGTCAGTGGTCTATGCTGCAGCCTGAAGCCATGTTGCTGTCTGAGGACCATGCTACCACCAGGGGATAAATTGATATTAGTGGTCTGTGCTGTCACCTGGGGCCATGTTGATGTCCATGGGATGGGTTGCCTCCAAGGGCCTTGCCAGGGTCAGTGATCCTTCTGTGGCTGGGGGCCATGTTGTGGTCTGTGCTGTTGCCAGAAAGCATGTTGAAGCCCACAATCCATGGTTCTGCTGGCTGTAAAGAGCAAGGGAGCTATTTCAGCAGTGATATTGATGACTATAGGTGCACAGCTGAGAAAGAGGGATATGGAAGGCTTCTGGGGCAACCCATCCCATTTTCCATCTTCCCTCCCACCAAAGTAATAGCTTAAACACGAAGACATTGAAGAGAACTCTTCAAAAGTGTGACAAGAATGCTAAAGTGTAGCTTCCACAACGGTTGGCTTCCGGCAAAGGTGCAAGAGAAGAAGGACTTAATTCTATTTAAGGGACAGATCACTGAGAGTTTGACCACAAATTGGACTTGTAGCTTTTCCTTTCTTTTTTGGTTGGGGGGAGGTCACAAGGGTAGGAGAGGGGGCAGACATGGAAAGAGGAAGTGAGGATGATCAGGGTGTATAATGTGAAATTCCCAAAGAATCAAAATACTGTGTTGAAAAAAATTTATATTTTAATGACAAAGATAGCTAATGAAGAGGAATATGATCTCACACACAAAAACTTAATTAGATACTATTTTTAAAAAAAGACTGCTAAAATGGAGGATGATGGTTGGGAGGCTCCTTATGTAGATGAGATTGACATAGATGATTGGGAAGAGCTTAGCCATGCTGAGGTGAGGCTGTGTAGCCATGGCTGGGCTACACAGGATGGTCCAAGAGTGGGAATGGTGCATGCCCCTAAGGTGGGAAAGGCCAGAAGACATCATGTAAATGCAAATGCCTTGTCAATGGTGTGAAACTTCAGGGACAAACCACGTACAGTCTCTCGATGCCATGTCTGTGCCAATATTTAAGCCTTTTTCTCTGTCCCTTGCAAAAAATGTCCCCTCTCCAGTCAAGTCTCTGGCTACTGTCATTTTCTAGTATGTGGGTAGCTGTGTGGAGGTATGCATATATGGGAGTGTCCATAGGAGTGCGAGCACTCTCTCTCACCCATGTGGAATCATGACACTCCTGACACTGAGAACAGGGCTTGCATCATTTGTTCCCCAAATGGAATTAACTTCACTTCACAAATAGGCTCAGCCCTATCTCCAAGCCAGGCACCAAGTGAATCTGGTTGGTTTTTCTGACTCTGATTTTTCTGAAGACAAAAAAGTTGCAGAGTGTGGCATCTATATCCAATGCTAATGGCATGGTGGAACCTCTCCCAGAGAACTGCTAAACTTCTCAGAGTGAGGGCAGCCAATCAGGAGAGAACAGCTCCAGATGAGCAAATTGGAGCTCATGTGTAAGAAGCACTCACAATGTGGAATGTTCAGAAGTAGAACCTCAGGAAATGAAAGTCTGGGAGGAATTTCACTGTTGATACTGACCCAACTGAAACAGATAGAATTCAGTCACGCTCCTCTTTCCCCAAGGGCCTGAGAGGGCCAGGAGTCCAGCTTGTCAATTTTAGACAATGAAAGAGTCTCTGAAACAATGCTTTGGGAAAATAAAATCAAGGATTCCTAACCCGGCAAAGTCTTCTAGGAGCTTAGATGGGAAAGTGAATGTTGGTGGCAGGGAGGTAGTGCAAAATTGCACACAACCATTTGGTCACTGAAGGAACCAGGATTCATAACTTGTCCTTCTTTGTATTGATAATAGGCATCCATAGTAGTGGGCATGCTGCAGGAACCTAAGGACTGGAGGAAACAGCATCAAGGTTAACATATGAAGGGCCAGAGACATGGTTCTGTCAGAAAAGGCACTTTCCTCTAAACCTGCAAATCTGAGTTCAATCCCTGGGATCCACAATGTGGAAGAAAAGAACCACTCTCACAAGTTGTCTACAAACCTCCACCTGTCTGACATGGCATACAAGCCCATACCAACCACACACACACACACACACACACACACACACACACACACACACCAGCACATGCACATATAAATGTAAGTTGAAACATTTATAAAAGATTAACAAATGAAAAAAACAGGTGTGTGTGTGTGTGTGTGTGTGTGTGTGTGGTGTGTAGAGAGAGAGAGAGAGAGAGAGAGAGAGAGAGGGGGGGGAGGGAGGGAGGGAGAGAGAGAGCTGGTAGACAGGAAACCTATCTCCACCTGGACTTGGGTTTAGGTTATGTGCACCAAACAGAGCATGCTTGAGAAAAGTGCAAAGTATGTAATGTGGGTAGATGCTATGTGTAGGGAAAAGGGCCAGCCAAAGAAACACACCCTGAGCAGTGCCAAAGAAACACACATTGACCCTGCAACCAGAACCAAAGAAATGCACCTTGACCCTGATACCACTGCCAAAGAAACACGCTTTGCCCCTAGAATCAGAGCCACTGAAAGAAATACACCCTGGCCCTAAAATTAGAGCCAAAAGGCTAGAAAGGACCAGTGAAAGAAACATATTTTGGCCTTGAAACCTGAGCCAAATCTCCTCCTGACCCTGAGTAGGAAAACCAACCAATCCCTGAGCATGAGATCTAGCCAATCTGAGCTCAGGGACTGAAATCTGACCAATCCCCACTCTGGAAATTTTCTCCCTGGAAAACTCTGCCCCTAAGAAGCCCTATATAAACTCTGTGTCTATTTAGTTTGCTGCTGTCTTCTTCAACCCTGGCAAAGCCAGCCACTCTCCTGGATTATTCCCTCCCAAAAAAATCTCTTGAATTAGGTTGGGTGAGACCTTCCTTTGCCTGAACCAAGCCAAGGAGAGAAGTAACAACTTTTCATAGGAGAGAAGAGTTGAACAGAGTTGTTAAACTACACTTCCAGGGTTGAGTAGGGGAACTAGAGCTGAACTGTAACAACTTCGCTGGGGAAACCCTCTCCTGCTGGAGCAGAACTAATACACTGGGGAAGCCTTTCCCTGGAGCAAGGCTGTAAGCTGCTGTGCTTACTGTATGACCTGTGGTATTCTTTGGCTCCTGAATGCCAGAATGCTTTTCCATCTGAGTTGTAATACTTAGTGTTCTGTGGCTCCCGAGTGCCAGGAGCCCTTTTCAATCTGAGCCACAATGCTTACACTATGTACATGACCTAAAAAGGGTCATGAGTCTAGCAGCCTAGTACATTTGAGCCCATGCCTTTTCCCCGAGTATTTCCCATCCTCAGAAGTATTTCTCTTCTATTGTCTCTATTTCTATTAACTTGCCATGTGTAACTAGCATAATTTTTTGTCCTGGGACACGAAACCCTGGAAACTCCAGCAGATACTTTTCAAGACTCGAATCTGTGCTTATAACAGAGAGGTTAGTATTTATTTCGTGGTGTGGACCTGGTGTCAGCTTCCACTTAGTTCCTGATAAGCCCCTCATCATGGTATGTGTTGGTTCTTGTGCTTTGGGAAGTCCTTGCATGTTGTGGTCTTGATGTGGAGAACTGTTCTCGAAACTGGGAGGCCTCTCCAACTTAGTTTGACAGCCACAAATAACTGAATTAGAGTAAGTACCATAATGGGGAATAAATTGGAGGGTTGTGTTAAATAAGTCTAGAGAAGCAATTTGCCATACATTCTTTCTTGAGAGATTTGACCAAAAGAGCCAGGACCTTCCTTTTCTATTAAGGTCATCACTAAGTGTGGCTTCTGAGATGAGACTGAGTGATAAGGCAAGGAAAATGACTTGTGAAGGTGAGTTGTGGGGTTGGAAGCAGCAGCCCTACATGGAGAGGCTAGAAGAGCTGCCTGTTCTCCAGTGAGCCTGAACCCACATCTCACATCAAATTCAGCCCTCCCTGGTCCAAGGCTTGTTTCCTCTCAAGCCCTTGGATGGGATTCTGGTAAAGTCATCCTTATGACACACTGATGTACATATCCAATCACACAATGAGGAGCTGTCCCACAGAGGGTTCCCGGGGACACCACCTCAGAGATGAGATGGCTTATCAAAGAGTTTTTCTTCAATCCATCCCTGTGGTAGGACAGGGTCTGGAGTAGAGCTGGACAGGTAGCCTTGACTGACTCCCCAAGGACACTTTGTAGCTCAAAGGCGCTCCACTGTTATCTCCAATTGGACCAAGATGGCTGCACTTGTATTAGCTACTGTTGGGGGTCACTCTGGGATGGGACATCTTCTTGGGTGGGAAGGCTGTGCTCATCTGCAGTCCCTGAGGGACTGAGTCATGGTTCCCTGATAATACAGACACTAGCAGAGGACATGAGCCTTTTTCTTCCAGGAGGTGACTGGTGCTCCAGCCAAGCCTGTCACAGGTATTGAAGAGAAAAAGATCTGTACTTATCTGTCTACATTTATCCCTCTTTATTGTGACTCTTTATCCTTTAGGGCAAAAAATATATAAGATCAGCCAACAGTGCTTCTCATTTCCTTTGGCTAAGTTCTGGAGGGATTTTTATGACTATAGGAACATGAGAAAAAAAGAGAAAGAGGTATATTTTCAGTTCTCTTATTCACAACAAGATAAAATACTTCTGTGACTACATGTGTGTTGTTGTCCCCTCACTGGCCATTTCTCCAGGTCCAGCCTGGTCATTCACAATTAAATTCAAATCTACAATAGGCTATGGACTCAAATGGTTTAAGTCCCAAAAGAGCACTTTATTTCATTTGCCAGCCTGGGGCCCAGGTGACCTATATTTATACCTAACTTGGTTACGAAGAAAGTTTGAGGAAGGATAGAAAGACAGGGAAAATTAAGGAACAAGGGATGGCAAAGAAGCCCCTCTGTAATCTGGCTATAAGTCTGAAACTTTAACATAATTAATAAAATCAAAACTGTTTTCAGAGCTAGTACTTAAGATATCTCTAATAAAGATGTTAAAGACAAGCCACACATAGTTGGGCCCTGGTGGTGCACACCTTTAATCCCAGCATTTGGGGACAGTGGCAGGTGGATCTCTGTGAGTTTTAGGCCAGCCTGGTCTACAGAGTGAGTTCCAAGACAGCTAGGGCTAAACAAAGAAACCGTGCCTCTGATTGTTTTTTTTTAAAGGACAAACTTCATCTACTTATGGCCTTAGTTTAACTACATTAGCATTCTCTCACCCCAAGTCTAAATAAGGAAATTCATATAGCCACCTAACAATTTCATCTACAAAAGGAAATTCTTGTGATTTAAAAAAATTATTCTCTCTCTCTCTCTCTCTCTCTCTCTCTCTCTCTCTCTCTGTGTGTGTGTGTGTGTGTGTGTGTGTGTGTGTGTGTGTGTATGTGAGTGAGAGTGAGTATGCATACATATGTATGTGTCCCTGAGTGTATGTGTGTATATAAACCATGTGAATACAAGAGTCTGAGGAAATCAGAATAGGGCATCAGATGCCCTGGAACTGGAATTGCAGATGGTTGTGAGTGGCCATGTGGGTGCTGGGAATTGAACGCAGGTCCTCTGCAAGAACAGGAGTGCTTTTGACAACTGAGCCATTTCTCCAGCCCTACAAAAGGAAAATTTTAAGGTGATATAAACAAATAAACCAGTCACATGTTTTCACTTATTTCTTAAACTTTACCTAAAAATTTAAGTTTGATTTTGGGAACTTGGCATGAATTATCTTCTTAGATAAGCAATATAATGTAGAAAGACACAAAATCACACATGTGTTCAGCCATTGTAAGACATCTAAGTGTGACTTTCATAGGAAACCTGCATCCGTGTCTTTGATGCTTGCTGTGATTTCCTCTGTCTGCCTATCTATCTGGCTCTCTTTTCCCATTCTCTCACATCTTCTTTTCCTTGTCTAAATAAAAATCACTAACTCTGCCTTCTTCTGGCTCACCTTTTCCTCAGCAGTAGAGTCACTCTGTGGCTTTCCCTGAGAGAGATCACTTCTCAGGCCACCCATGATCGTTTCTGTGATCTACTTCTCAAGTTCAATAATGTCCTAGGGTAGCTCACAGGATCCAGAAAAACAACTTAGTTACCAATACCAGTTTATGACAAATAATATTGTAAATAGCCTGAGTAAGGAATACATAAGGTGAGGTGTGAGCATAGGGACATCTGTCCCTGTGGGACTGGAGGGCACATCTGCTTGCCTGCCCTCTTATGGATATGTCCTTTCTCACCAACCTGGATGCCTTGAACCTCTTCCTTTTGTCTTATTATGGTGGTTTTATTGCTCGGTTTTGACCTAGTAAATCACTGGTGATCACTTTAACCTTGGGCTACTCTCCTGTCAGAGGTCAGGAATTGGATCTGGAATTTCCAACCTTCTAGACCAATGCTTTTCGACCTGTGAGTTACAAACCCTTTGGGGCTTGAATGACCTAAGGCCATTAGAAAACACAGATATTTATATGACAATTCATAACAGTAGCAAAATTACAGTTATGAAGTAGCAATGAAAATAATTTTATGGTTGGAGAGTCACCACAACATAAAGAACTGTATTATGGTCAAGGCAATGGGAAGGTTGAAAAACACTGTTCTAGACACATAGTTGGCCTCCATGGAAACCAGGCCCCTCATCCTTATTCTATGAGGAGTTTCTGGAGACCAGGCCCCTCATCCTCAGGCTGTGAGGAGTCCCAGCCTTTGGTTTCCTCATCAGCATACAAAGGAACATCTCTCCAGGGACTCCAGGGATTTGACAACCATGTGCCAGGGAACAAGAAATGGGTCAGGGCTTAAAACACATTTCTCAATATATCAAAGACTTGCATGGCCCTTTAGGTGTGGTGGGCAGAGTCAGGTATGCTGCCCTGACCTAGTGCTGAATCCAGGAGATACAGAGACTGACTGAGAGATGCTGCCCCTGGTTCCTTCACACTTATTTCTGTGATGGGGGAGGATAGAGTGTATATGGAGGTGAGTGAGAATCATCCAGCTATTTCCCTGTCCAGCTGGAACATGGAAATTACTGTGAAGATTTAAGTGATTTATACACATCACAGTGTCTTATCTTCTCTATGTGTTCTCTGTTATAGAACCTGTCTGCTAGACATGGAATTATGTCCCTCTCAAATCCATATGTTTGGAGATAGGGCCACTAGGAAGGAATTGAGATTACACGAGAACTCAGGGACAGGGCTCTGACTTAATAGGACCTACTTTCTTATTTGAAAATTAAAGGATACCTGAGAGGTTTATTTTTTCCATGCCACACAGAGGGAAAAAACTCCTTATAAGCATACAGAACAATGTGTCCCAACTGTAACCCAAGGGAAAAGACCACTTCACCATAAACCCACCCTGCTGGACACTTTAATCCTAGATTTTCAGAATAAGGATTTTTGCTTTGTCCTTTTATCTGGACAAAATGCTGCAATCAGCTGTAAAGATAAGAATGAAGTCAACCAAAAAGTGTAGGATACTTGCACTTATAAGGAATTCATAGCTATAATACACAAAGAGCTCTTAGAAAGAATAAAAAACAACCAGCCAAGCCAGTAGGCAAAGGATATGAGTGATTGCTCACAGAACAATGACTTCAGATGAAGAATAAAAACATGAAAAAATGCTCAGAATAGCAGTGGTCAATCCAGAAAGGAAGCTGACACATACTAAATAATTCCTTCATAATATGGTGTTTATTAGGATGAGAGGGACTTGAGGCTTCAATTGGATTTTGAGGCAGGAGGGAGAACATTAGACAGAAACAATAGAAAATATATGGCTATCTAAACATGATGGGTCCTTAAAGCAAAGGAGAGGCTTTCCCTTAAAACCCAGATGGAACATCATTAACACAGAATGAAGGGAGAGAGATAGAGACAGATACAGAGAGACAGAGAGACACCCGGCAGGTGCAGGGGGAAGCCAGAGGAGTCTCTTTAAGGAGCAGCTGCCATAGCAACCCTCTGCCATTTCCCCTGAGGAGTCTTAGACCCGCCCTAGAACATAGGAAAGGCTGGTTTTTATAACCTCATAAGGGCTAGAAGGAAGTTTCACATTGCATGACTTAGTTCAGCATAGTGTAGGTGACAAGGAACATGAAGGAGCGAGTTACCATAAACTGAGAACTGTCAAGTAACAGCCCAGACTGCTTCTTAAGAGCACTGCAGGGAGGATGTGAACTGATTCTGGCTGGAGATATGGGTTAAAGACTAGGCTCATATTCTAAGAATTTGGGAAACTTCTAGATAAAGTAGTCTTGAGTTGTAACTTTACACCCAAGGAATGATCAGGAAGACATATATATATATATATGTCTGGAGTACTAGATGCAGTACTAGAAGGCTTGTTCACATTTCTGGGAAACAGATGGAAACTGCTGCAGCCATTGTTGGTAAGATCTGTTATTCCATCTCTCCTTCTACCCAGAAGTCCCACTGCTGGGAATTTCTCCTAAGGAGATCAAAGCAGCTGTAAGTAAGGGCATATATGCAAAGTTGTTTCAAAGGGAGGGCCCATCAGTAGATACGGCTGAATAAATTATGATATACACACACTGCTCATAATTCACAGCCATTAAAAGCAAATTAATTCTAAACCCATTAATTTGAAGAAACTTGAAGGATGTGATGAACAAAATAGAGAATCTATAAAATGATAATTTGTGTAAAATAATGACAATTTTCCCTATATACATGTATGGTGAGAAGGGCAAAAGGGCTAGAGTGGATCTCCTAAAACTCAAAAGAATGCTAACTTCACACACACACACACACACACACACACACACACACACACACACACACACACACACACAATATGGGTGGCAATATGACTTCAGATGATTGTTAAATACTATATACTATAGTGGTATATAAAACATATGAAACTTCAGGGCTAGGCAACTTCAATAATTAATTAATTTTATTTATGTTTTTCTTATATAGGCTAGGCCCAAATCCAAAAAATCTGAAGTGCAAAATGCCACACAATCCAAACCTTTGTGAGTGCTGCTCCTACCTCACTCAGAGTTGTTTAGGATTTGAAACATACTCTGAACCTAAAATGTGTCGGATCTTGAACATTTGGTTAAGGTATTCTGGGCTTGTACTTTACATATAGTTTGAAGAAAGTTATAATGCACTATTATAGTAATAGTAGAATTACTTAAAAAACACAACACCCCCTTCAGCCCTACACAATGAAGTTCCCTACAAACATTATTTAAGTGCCTTCACAGGATGCTTCCAGGAGCAGAGCAGTTGGGGATATCTTAGATGTGCTCCTGTGTGTGTGTGTGTGGCAATAGGATTGAATTCAGTCTTTCATATGCTAGGAGAAGTTGAACTAATGGTTTATAACCCTAACCATTTTGATTTTGAGACAGAGTCTTGCTATCTATGCAACACAGGCTATGTAGCACTTGCTATGCAGCCAGGATTTCTTGTGTGCTGCATCAAGCCCAGCCAGCTGGATTATATTTTTGAGACCAGATAGAAAGACAGTAAAAATTAAGGGGACATGGGAAGGGAAGAAGCTCCTTAAGCTGAGATCTTATTTGTTTTTCCAGCCAGCTGAGAGTCAGAAACCTCAGCGCAGCAGATAAAGCCAAAATAGCCTGTGCAGATAATGCTGTTTTTCCTAAAGACCTCTCCAATAAGGATGTTAAAATGACAAGTAATTGTCTTTACTGAGCACCAGAATGTTTTAAATGGTGACTTTAACTCTATTAGATCTTTCATTCCTAAACACAGACAAGGAACCCTTGGAGACAAAAAAACAACAAAACAAACAAACAAACAAACAAAAAAACCAAAAAAACCTCACAATTTTATTTATAAAAAGGAAATTCTTTAAGATATGAAAGTATGCTAGCTCTCACATTGTCACCAATCCTTCAAAATTCTCACGTTATTGTTAAACTTTGCTTAATCTTTAAACATTGTTGTAAGTTACATCCTTTCAGCAATATAACTCAACCATAGTCTAGTACTTATAGACAATGTGAGGACAACTAAGGGCATCTCTCTTTCCGAGAAGCCCACACTGTGCTCCTCTCTCAGCCCAGACTTGATGTGTTTAGTACCCTCTTTCAGGTATCTCTCATATTAACCCATCTGTGTACCACCTCTTATGTCTATGTAAACTCACTAACCTTGGTTTGTTGTAGCTGATCCTGAAATGATATAGCTAAGGATCAGGCTGTGCTTGAATGGAGGTCCTCAAGAGCAGGATGGGGTGGGGTGAAGATGGAGATGGAGGTCAGGAGTGCACATCCTCTCCTTGATGGCAACAGTGCTGAGCCATCTGGACTGCCAACAATCTTAGTACTACCCCTTGAAGTATTAAATTCCTTGCTGGCACCCTGTTTCCTCAGCCCCATTTCCTTCCTTCAGACCCTGAACCTGGGGACTTGGGCTTCTACTGACTCAGTGGCTTCCTGACCTCGGCTGTGGGCTGGGTCTCCAAAGGAGCTGAGGGTATCTTTTTGGACCCTAGACTTATTCCTCTTGTTTCTGGCTCCATCCCCAATTCTCCCAATGGCTCTCACTGAGTAAGTCTCAGGTGTCTGCTGTTTCTCTAATCCCAAAGGCCCTATCCAGGCCCTGATGCAGCCTTTACTTCTGACTTGCTGAGCTACCCAGTAGGTATGCTTTTCTCTCAACCCAGCCTCATCTCTGTAGCTAGCTCCTTCTTGACTCACCTTCCCTCCAGAGAGGGGCTGATGGTTGGTGACAGGCCAATTGCTAGCTTCCTGAGAGTTTCTCAGATATCTATGAGCAAGGGAGGAGGAAAAAATTCCATGTCAAAGAGGAGACAAGGACAGGGCACAGATAGAGTAGCCTATACACTATAAAGACAGGAGCAGAGTGTTGAATGAGAGCAGAACCTCAGCATGAATAAGCTGGCAGGATGGGATCCCAGATCTATGGTCTCAGTGCTATGAAAGGCATGAGCTCTATGCATCCACAGAGAGCTACATATTCAGAATGCCAGCAGCTAAGATTGGTGTGGGTGGGAGGGATCAGAGAAGAGTCAATAGAATTGGAACTAAAATTGGATAGTGTGTGTGTGTGTGTGTGTGTGTGTGTGTGTGTGTGTGTGAGAGAGAGAGAGAGAGAGAGAGAGAGAGAGAGAGAGAGAGACAGAGAGAGAGAGACAGAGAGACAGAGAGACAGAGAGACAGAGAGACAGAGAGACACAGAGAGAGTGTGTACTTGTACTGAAACTTATAAAGTTTCTACATTACCTGGCCTTGGCATTTCCACAGTATTAGCCATTACCCACACATAGCTACAGAGCACTTCAACTGTAGCCAGCTTCATGGAGATATGCTGTAATTGCTAAAAGTAGAGCTGATTTGCATGTCTGTGAACAATAATTCAAAATATATAATGTTAAAAATCCTTTAGGTTTGACTCCACTTTGGCATTTTATTAGGTCAAATGCAGTACATATTTGTTGACTGCCAGTAGTTTTAATATTCTGTATGTAGCCTGCATTGTATCATAGACATTTCCACTCTTGACTCGGGGTTAGGGAGAATTTGCTGTAAAGAGACAGACTACATGTTTTAGGCTCTGTGGACTGTATGCTCTATAATCCCTACCTCATTCTCTCTTAGTTGTACTTGTGGCCCAAAGCATCATCGGCTACAGATCAAATGTAGGCTGTAGTTGGCTATACCTTGGGCCAGATCATCTCCTAATTACAGAGTCATGGTTAACCTTCTTGATGCCCCACTAAACCAGCACTAGGATTTCTGGTTGTTTTCCTGGTCTGTTCACTTTTCAATAAATAGTCAACACACTGGTGTCACTCTTTGGAAGAAACACCACTTTATGAGTGTTTAACTCATAAAGGATTTGAGGAATTCATCATAGCAGCCCTTCCCCAAAATAGGCATTCATCTATATATTCTTCAGAAAGACTTCTTCAAATCTAAATCCCCTTACAAGAGGGTTCAGATACGTAAGTGGGTATGTTTGGTTTCCCTGGTTGCCCCTCCTGTCTATGATTGGGTCCCCAAATAATCTCAAGATTTGACAAGGAAAAGGGCATTTGTCAGTGCTCAGGAAGTTTCTGATGCCTTTGGGGTGGAAATATATATATATATATTATATATATATATATATATATATATATATATCCGGTAATGCAATGGTGAGAAGGATCAAAGTACAACCTCTTTTCTTTCCATGAGAATCGTTGAGTTTTGTTTCCCTTTGGAAAGATCCTCCACCCTCAATTCCTTTTATTTACCAGGAATCATGAGAGGTCTAGCAAGGCACTCACCTGCTCTGGTGATGGTGCCTGCTCTATGTGGATTAGTGCTGGGCAGGCAGCAGCCCACCAGATCCTCAGGTACAGTTTGTGAGGTATTTCAACTTTAGAACATCACTATCCCTAAAATCCCTCCCCTCTGCTTGTTTCACCCCTGCTTGCATCTTGATCTCTATTCACATCTGATTTTCCTCTCCTCCCTGATGATGGCATATGACCTGCACAGATGGAAACCTTGAGGCTGAAGATGCAGACTGCAGACAGGCCATGAGTAGATTCACAAAAGTGTACAAGGAAACCCATTGAGAGGAAAGCTCTTATGTACCAAGACAGAGGGAGAAAGAGTTAAGAAAGCTCATGATTGGTTCACACAGGCACATCCCCTTCAAAGCTTGTCCCACCAGCTAGCTGCATTCCCTGACTACAGGGAATCTGGCTTGTTAGCTCTCTTCAGATACACACCGTTAATCTTACTGTGTAGCATTTACAATAGAAAAGAAATATGGTCATCCATGCTGTTTGCAATCTTAATAAAATGTACTTATATCTGTTTAACAATATTATGGCTACTTTTAAATATCTTCTAAAGCACTTAAAATGTGCAAAAGCTTTACAAATGAGTTTGATGGGTGCCCATTTATAGTCTTGGACACTATCCCCATTGCTTCTTGAATTCTCTGCCCCAGGTAGCTTCTACCAGGCATACAGTGTTATTAGCGTGCATTTCATTTTTAATACATATGTATGTGTCCCTGAATATGCACTGTGGGCCAATGAGCAGTGGATAATACATTCTGACTGTTAACTAGAGGTCCAACTATGTGCAGAGCATAAAACCTAAAATCCTTACATAAATTGTATAATGATGATTGAATTTCCCTGCTATTTCTTTTGTTATTTTGCTTTTATATTTTTCTTAAAATTATGTTGAAAAGATTTAGCATTGTGATACAATGTTTTTTTTTTTTTTTTTTTTTTTTTTTTGCCAGGTTTTCATTTTATATACGCTCTGGCTGATCAGTTCATTGTCTTGTTCATGAATGTGAATTTGTTTCCAAGTTTGTGACACGAAAAAATGCCTCTTTGTATGGACTTGCCACATTTCTGAGAATCTAGAATATATAATTGGCAGGGAACTTCCTGGATCCCAGGGTTCATTTACCTATCCATTGCCCAGCCCAGTGCCCCTTCCTCCGTGTGTGTGTGTGTGTGTGTATGTGTGTGTGTGTGTGTGTGTGTGTGTGAGAGAGAGAGAGAGAGAGAGAGAGAGAGACAGAGAGAGAGAGAGAGACAGAGAGAGAGAGAGACAGAGAGACAGAGAGACAGAGAGACAGAGAGAGAGAGAGAGAGAGAGACATAGACACAGAGATAGATGTGTTACATTGCTCTTTAATGGCATCTGTTTATATCAATGCCACATTCCTGGCCATCTGTGTCCTCACAAACACAAGCAGATATTAGCATTGTATTGTTTGCCTGGTGCATATGAGATGGTAGTCTAAGTGGTGTGCTTGAAAGGAATCAGAATATTCTAAAAAGACACTGTCCTCTCTCCTTTGGCTATTAGGCTATGAAACAAAGCACCTCAGGGAACTGGAACTCTAGGAAGGAGTCTCATGCTGGGAGAAGGAAAAGACTGAAGCCTGGTGCCAGCCAGAGGGAGAACATGATCCTAGAGAGAGATTTCACAGTGCTGAGAACTTGGCAGACCACTTTGCAAAATGAGACTGAAGCCCAGACATTAGTGGGCCAATGATGGGCAAGGCCAGTTTGACCAAGATTGCTGAGATATACATAAATTTGGCCTTCTTTTTGAACTTTAACCTGATCCTGAAGATGATCTCGGAGGTCACTAGATCTCTCTGGCCCTCTTCCCAATGTTACCATCTCCTTTTCCTTATTTGACTCTTTTTGATTGGCTTATCAAGCACAGGTGACTGAACCTGGCATGTTAGGGCTGCCAGCAAAGCAGGAGCTTTACTCTGCCACCAGCAATAGTATCATTTTGGACAGTATATTTTTCTAATTTCTTATATTTCTGTCTTGTTTATCTATATGCTCACCGGATTACATTTTGTTCTGTGGATTGCCTGTTCATATCCATTTCCAATTTTTCTATTGAGTTTTCATGTCTCATGTAAGAAGGCTTTTATACATTCCGAACAATTTTTACTTATTATCACCTCCCCCGAAACAATTGGCTAGGAAAGATATTTATCAGTCACCTGACATTCTTTAGTCCACCACACACTCTAGCTGCCCCTAACAACATACTACCCAGGGCCTGAGAATATTCATTCTCCTTCCCTTTTCCCCCTTTCTGCCCTTTGACCATTCACTCTGGTTTTTGCACTAGAGACCCCCAAGCAATTCCTTTTCCAAGCAAAGCATATGCTGTCCATTAAGTTATTTGTCCCTTTGTCAGTCTGTCCTCCTTGGCTTGTCTCATGGGGTGTGTTGAGGAAGCTGCCCAGAGAGGGCAGAAGCAGTGGGCTCAGGGCCTGACACTTCTGTGGTTTCCTTAGACTTCAACCCAGGGAACTCTGTTACAGATGTAACAGCTGCCTAGACTGGAAGGAAGGCAGGCAGCCTGTGTTCTCTGCTTGCTGATTTTTCCAGGCACTTAATGTACTACTTTGAATCCCATGGAAATATTTGCAAAAAGCCTCTGTCGTAAGATAACTTAATTAAACATTACTTACAAGAGTTTAATATTCATTATTTGGCTTCAATTACTGTCTTTGTCCCCTCCCTTCCCTCTCCTCCACTGGAGAGTTCTCTCCCCTCTCTTATTCTGAGGGTCTAATTAGCCTAATGGCTGCTGCTTGCAGTGACCTTCTGTCTGTTGAAAAACAAAAACATAAAGGCTGTCTTTGGTTTTTCTTCCCGATGGTCTTTGCATGTGGCAGCCTGGATTCTGAATTCTGCATTTCTCTCCCTTTGCAAATGCGTGGCCCCACATGTGCGGTGGAGTGGAATTAATGGTGTGTATTTGAAAAGCGCTCTGCAGCCAAATCTCCATGAACACCAGAGGGCTGGGGCAATGGAGAAAAGGAGGAACTGAAGAAAACTCAGAACCCTCCTGCAAGGGCTGGCAGCTCAGATGGGGAATGAGGCTGGCAGGAAAAGCCTTCAAAGGAGGGTGCCTGTATAAAACCAACCACGTGCTCTCCCTATTCTTTCCGCCCCTGTCTTGGGGCATAATAACGTCCTGGGCTTCCTTCTCAGTGGGTTTCTTTGGAGGCTTTTGTGCGTCCTTTCCTACAGTCTATATCTGCAGCGTCTGGTTTCCACACACACAGGGCCATGTACATAGCAGGACCCATGCAGAAGGGAGGCAGATAGATGAGGAATTTGATCTTAGCTGTAGCACATTTCCTGAGCTCCTTTTGTATTGTCTGCACAGTTGGGAATCATAGAGATTCAAAGGTGAGGATGCTTGGTCTCCAAGGAGCTAGAGAAACACAGTGAGGACTCTGCCATCAGTCAGCTGGGAGAAAGCCAGGGAAGCTTTGTCAAGGTACCCTAGGATTCATGAGCTGTTAGGCACTCGTTCTAAGGGAAACTGGGTGTGGAAAGGAGGAAGCAAGGAAGATAGGCATCAGAAGGTGGTATCTGAGGTTGTGAATTAAAGCAGAGAAGGAGGCTGAGTTAGGGAAGGGCTGGTGGCATTCTGGGCAAAGGGAAAGGGGCAGCACTGAGTGCCTGATGTATTAGGGAGCAAGTAGAATATGAGAGGAAGGAGGAGGGCACTGTGCCTGGTAAGGAGTAAGAGTAAGGAGATGCTAAAAGCAGTTTGGATACAGGTGAGTGAGCACTCACGTACCCAAGCATGGTCTTTATCCCACAGATGCCTTTTACTGGACTACACTGTGTTATGATACTGACCAATGCATGCTCTGGAATGAGAGTCCACATAGTGGTCAGACAGGTGAATTCATGAAGAAAGACAAAGCATAGAGGAGAATGCAGCCAGAGAACAGCTGGGGAGCACTGGCTCATGCAGCTGGTGATGAGGGGCCTGGACATGCAGCTGCTTAGAAAGTAGGTTTTACATAATGTAGAACTAATAGAATGGGATGGTATCTAAGCTGATCAGGAAATGCTTACAAAGCAACTTCCAGGGAGAGGGGAGGTTGAGTGATATCAACTACAGGCAGAGGCTAGGCAATGCCACAGCAGTCACAACCACAGGTCTAAAGAGACAGTCAGCTCAAGCCTAGTCCAAATCTCTAACAATATACAAGGCCTTAGGAATGGGGACATTAGGACTTCAGTCTAATTTATGGTAAAAGCTTGACTTAGAAACTAGTAGAGAGCTCAATATGTGGGTCTTTGTTCTTACTATCCCTTGTCTTTGCTCTTCAGGAAGGGAAGGATTGTCCATCTGTTGTTTCTCAGGTGACCCAAAAGCTAAGTTCACTGTGGGGCCATCCCACTTTCTACTTTAGGCCATAGGAGATTATTGGACCTATCCACAGGCTGAAGAGGATCCCTCTCCCACAAATCTCTTTGTAACCATCACCCATTGTTTGATATTCTGAACTGAGCCATACTTGGGATTACTGATTAATGTTGGAGTCTGGATAGAGCTGAAGTTAGGAGGTGTAAGGGGAGACTTGGAGGGAACATGGTGAGAAGGAAGAAATGACTGGCCACAGGGCACAGTTACTAGGTGGCAAAATTTCACATAGTCAAGGTTCTCTGACTTCTCTCCCTGGGACTGTGCATAACAGAACAAGGAAGAGTTCACCTGGTTCTTCTTACCTTGTTTCCAGTGTTAACTCAGACCTGTGACCAAGGCCTGTTTGTAGGTATTGTTTTGTTCCCATGTCTAGCTCTCAGAATCTAAACAGACCCAATATGACACAGTCTAGTGCTCATAAGCAATCCTCTGGAGCCAGACTGTCTAGGTAAAGATCCTGTGTCTGTTACCCAAGGTACACTTGGGCAGAGTAGTTAGCCTTCCTCCAATTCTATAATATGGCCAGGATGGTCATCCATTCCTGTCAGTATTGGTCAAAGTTAATTATCCCAGTGTAATTACTCATAGTGTTCCCTTTCCCTCCATTTGTGTTTTGATTTGTATGACCAATCCTTGAGGATACCCTTAACATAGGGTATTAATAATACCTGCTTTATAGGCCTGCAATGCTTATGTGTGTGAGAGCACTTGGATTGCTGACTGATAATATATAGCTATGTGTTACTAGTTATGTCTGGGATATGATAACACCGTAGGGCTGCCAGAAAGAATTATTACAAATAGAGAATTTCAAGCAATGAGAATTTCCTTACCAGATGCTGCAGGATGAGAATTAAGGTGCTGGCTGAGCTGCAGTCACTCCATAAGCTTTATCTGAAAACCCAGCCCCTTTCCAGCTACTGGCAGTGCCCCGTGGCATGAGCACCCCTGAGTTTGTGGCAACATCATTTCCATGAGCCTTCATCTTCACTTGGTTTGTTTCCCTTTGCTTGTCCCTCTCCAAGTTTTCCTCATCTCACAAAGATAGCAGTCACTGGGTTAGGGATGACATGATCTCATTTTGCCTTCATTACCTCTTCAAAGACCCTGTACCCAGACACGGCACATTCTCAAAGTTCTGAGCAGATGCTAATCTGTGGGATGCATCATTCAGTCTTGTAAAGACACAGCCCTCAGCTCACAGTTACACTTTAATCTATTTGACTTTTATACCTAGTACAAGACTTCATTTAGCACAGTGGGTAGTTGATTGTCCATTGATAGATACAAGGCTGCTGAAGGATGTTCTGTGTTGATTCACTGTGGAGCCACAGCTGGCAGCAGAATTAGGGAAAACAAGGAAGGGAGAAAATGAATTTCTTCCTGTGATCTCTCCCTCAGTGGAGCATTCTATCTTTTAGGAGCTGTCAATCTCCTTGCTTGCTCACCCTTTGGCTAATATTTGAAAAAAGTACAAACCACCCCCCCCCCCCGCAAAACAAAAAACAAAACACAATACAGAAATCTTCTAATCATTCTTAAAAAGACAAAATTCATCCACCCAAATCAACAAACACAAACACAAAATCCAACAGAAAGCCCCCCAGCACATCAAGGAGATGTGGGTCCCAAGCTGAAATAGCTTTTCCATAATGTAGAGAAACATATTAAATTCAATAGACATCAAAGGAACTTTGGGAGCAGTTGCTGAGTTTCCTGAAGTAAACAGGGCTTTCAAAGACAGTTCTGGGATCGTGAGGGTGGGAACACATTTTGTGGGGGCAAAACATGGGAATCCCCCCAGTTTTCCATCAAAGATTGGACTCTTCAAAGTGTGGTAATAAATGAAGACTCAAAAACAGTGTTTGACCCAAACTGTCCCAAGTATAGATAGAGACTGCAAATGGCAAGCCCATCTCCAAATGATGGAGGTAGATGAATCTGTCCCTGGCTTTCTTCTACAGGTTATTCAAAATGAGGAAGTCATTTTAGACAAAAGGGATTCTGAAAAGTGAAAGGCAGCTTTGTGTGGGCCATAGAGCAGCAGACAGCTTTTGTGTTTCTAGCAGCTGAAAGGCAAGTGTGGCATCCTCAATGTTGGAGAGATTAACATTTCAAAATCTCAAGGTGTGTATATATGTGTGCACGTGTGTGTGTGTGTGTGTGTGTGTGTGTGTGTGTGTGTGTGTGTGTGTGTGTGTGTGTGTGATGGTATGTGGCACTGTGTGTGCCTCTGTGTATGTGTGCTGATGTGTGTGCATGAGTGTTTTTGAGTGTGTGTGCATGTATGTGAGTATATGAATGTGTGTGTGTTTGTGTCCATGCCTGTGTGTACCTAACTGTGTGATTGAACTTCTGCCAGAAGGTAAGGGTGCACCTATGGGCTTTGATGAGGCCTCATGCAGGATGCACTCTCCCTTTCCATGAGTTAGGTTTGTGGTAGCATTCTTTGAGATCAACAAAATATAGAATCCTGAAGGCTGTCAATCATGTACAAAACAGAGTTCAGAAAGGCTAAGTACATGGTCCAACATCACGTAGATTCATTGAGTTGCAATCCTATCAATGGGTTAAATTTTTATTTATACAATCATTCCTATAGCCAGGACTCCCTAGGGTATCAAAATCCCAGGATTCACTAGGCCCTTATAAACATACAAGTCTTTGCATATGACCTGTGCACATCTTCCCATATACTTCAAATCATCTTTAGCTGACTCACAAAGCTAACATCAGGTAGATGCTGTATAAACAGTTGTCACTTTTTCTCTTTTTAGGAAATGACAAGAAAAAGTTTATAAATGTTCAGTGTAGATACATTGTCTCTAGTAATTTCAAGTCTGGTTTGGTTAAATCTGCAGGTGTAGGGCCCATTAGCAGAGGGCAGACTGTACAGTTGAGTAATAAGAGATGTTCTCAGCTATCAATACATCCAAGACACTCAGCACAATGGTTCCCAGATGGGAGTCACTGTTGGAATCACCTGTGTTGATCTTCCAAAGGTTTCTATTATGAGGAGAGTTACAATGAACACTGATGAGCAGGTGCTTGTAGGAGTGTGTCTCATCGTCTCCCAGGTAACTATCAAGGAGTGTACCGGGTCCTAGGCTAAACAGAGTTAGCTGTGCAAACCTGCCCACATATGTCCTGAAACAGCTCTATCCTTTTCCCATTCTCACCAGCAGAGCTGGAGCACCCACTCACCCCACAATATCTCTGACAAATACAGTGGTTAGTCTTTGCCATTCTAGTCATTCCAACATTCATGAGGTGTTGTCTCCTTGTGGCTTTCATTTGAATGTCCCTAGTGACCAGAGGTAGTGAGTACCTTTTCATATGGGTAATTTTCCATCGATACAACTTTCTGGTCAATTGTTCTAATCTTTATCCAGTTTTTGTATTGATTGGTTTTTGTTCCTTTGCATGCTTTGTTGGTTTTTGTTTTAACTAAGATTGGAGGGGATGCTGAGATAGGTGAGAAGATAAAGGCACTTACCACACAAACCTGGTGGTCTTGATTTAGATACCAGAACTCATGTCAAAGTGGAAAGAGATCATTGACTTTACAAAGTTGCCCTCTCACCTCCACATGTATACTAAAATATACCCACACACATATCACAGGAGCTATAGTGGTGATGGTGATGACGGGGATGATGATGATGATGGTGATGATGGTGATGATGATGATGATGGTGATGATGATGATGATATGATGATGGTGATGATGGTGATGATGATATGATGATGAAAGTTTGGAGAGTGTTCACATGGCAGTTTGTATGTGTGTAGGTGTGTGCAATACCCCAAAGTGGAAACAACTCAAATATTTACTAACACAAGTTTGTTATAAACCAATTGTGGTATATCTGAGAATATAGCTTCTCAGAAATAGGGAACACTGGTACATCTTACAACATACATTCATTGCAACATAATAATGCTGGATGCCAGAGGTCTGACACAAAAATATACATTCTGTGAGTCCAATATGCAGAAAATCCCCCCAAATACGAAGTGTTCTTTGGTGACACAAAAGTAGTCCAGTTGCAGCCTGGTGGGGAGGGGATGGAAAGAATGGAGGGCATCAATTACAAAGGCTCATTGGAAAACTTGGGGACATTGGGCATGTTTATTATCTTGATTTTGGTGAGCGTCTCTTGAGTGTATACATCTGTCAGAATTGGCCACGTTTTTCATGCTAAGCATCTTAAAAGAGAGAAAGAGAGAAAAAAAAATCTAGGCTTGAGTTCTTATTCACTATTTACCAGCTGTGTAGGTCTGAAAATAAAAACAAAGCCCAAATAACGCATCTACATTTTAGTTTCCTTCATTTGTACAAATGGGCTAAAAACCAGAAAAAAAATGTTCTCAAGTGCCTGACACAAACTAGGTTTCCATAAATGCATGTTTGTTTATATTCCATTTTCCCCAAACCCAACTCCACTCTTCCAACCCAACCCCCTCATCAGAAGAAAAGAGCTGCCCCCTCTGTCTCTCTGTCTCTGTCTCTGCTCTCTCTCTCTCCCTCTCTCTCTCTCCCTCTCTCTCTCTCTCTCTCTCTCTCGTCTCTCTCTTCTCTCTCTCTCTCTCTCTCTCTCTCTGTGTGTGTGTGTGTGTGTGTGTGTGTATCTGTGCACATGCCCCAAGTATGTGAATGTGCAGGAGTGACTGAATTGTGTACACTGGGATCAGGGTGGAGATTACCTTACTAACCAAGGGTTAGCATGAAGGTCCCAGAAGATACTAGAAATGAAAATTAGCTTTACCATCTACATTTACCTATTTCATAAATCCCCCACCAAAATGCTTAAGGAACAACCTCAGCTCCCATAAGGCATTGTGGTGATTAATGTTTATCTTCATTCCACATCAGGGCCCTCGGGCTGGCAGCTTCCCTCCTTCCCTGCTGTCCTTTATCATACTGCTAACTGGTTAGCTGGCTCACATTCTGCAGGCAGAACTGAAAGGAGGCAGCCAAGCAGCTTTCTTTCTTTGCTTGCCTGCCTCTCCTCCCCACTTTTGTAAGCTCCTTGCCTCTGCTTCATTGTCCCATGAGCTCCAAACGCTCTCCAGGTGCAGGAGTGTGAGTGTGTGCCACACAAGCATGCAGACGCAGGTTCGCACCCACCCGCTTCCTGCAGCTGGCCAGGGCTTTGAAAGTCTCTTATCACCCTGGTGCACATGTGCTGGCATGTGGGTGCCTTTGCAAGGGCAGAAAGGAGGCTGTGGGGAGTGTGGAGGAGAAAACGGAGCTCCTAGCTCGGCCGGCCCCTGCCTTCTTTGTCTAGATGAAATTTCAGATGCTACTGGGCGTCTTGTCAGCAAATCTTTTGCGAAATAAATGGGAGTAATAATATAATATTTTTAAAAAGCCAATTTATTCAGTATTTAGCCCATGGAGAGGTTGTATACAAATGTAGAGGAAATGCCTGATTCCTCGTGTGGCTGTGACTCCAGATTTGACACACAAGGAACCACAGCCAAGGGAAAGGAAAGCACTTATTGAATGCCTACTGTGTGCTAAGTCCTTTCACAAACATGAGCTTATGTGACTTGTGGTGCCTGCTATAGGCAGTGGGTAATTAGTCAACCATGCCTGACTCTCCCAATCCCTACTGTCAAGGAATGACAGAGAACTGGCAGAGTTGAATTGACTTCTAGCAAGCAGGGGGGTGGGGTGGGGAGGGGAAGAGGGCTGAAGGTAACATGGGTATGGAGAGTTTGTACTTTCCCCGTAGATCTTAACACTTCCTGTTCCTCCTCCTCCTTTTAACCTTATTTACTGGCTTCATTAAAGACACACTCTGCTTGCTGTGAGGCTGCGGGCTACACTTACTGAATTAAAAGAAAAACAACAACAAAAAATAAACTCCCAAACCAGATAATGAAACAAGTTCTGCTCTGGAACAACTTTTAAACAGGATGCATCTTTTCCTAAATGACAAGGTCAGGATTTGACAGAGCCTCCCGCCTTACCACCCAGTATTCTCTCTGTCTCCTCTGGGATGCTAGACATTCTGGAACTTGCCATCCTTAAGCATCATATTGCCATCTTGTCTCCCCAAAACTCTCCAGTGGTGACCATACAGGGATGCTAAGAGCAATACTTTGTACCCATTCATTGGAGCCTTTTCTCCCTCCCTCCCTCCCTCCCTCCCTCCTCCCTCCCTCCCTCCCTCTCTCCTCCCTCCCTCCCTCCCTCCCTCCCTCCCTCCTCCCTCTTTCTTTCTTTCTTTCTTTCTTTCTTTCTTTCTTTCTTTCTTTCTTTCTTTCTTTCTTGCTATGATTAGGCAGTCTGGAGACAGTCCCATCAATCATACAAAAGCTGTAGAATGTATAACACTGCCATGTAACAGCCATGGGCTTCTTAAAAATCATCTTTTTAAACTGAGCTAACTTCTTTATGTTTCCTTTCATTGGTGCTCCCTGACCCAGTAACTGTTGCCATTCTTGATCTGGATGTTAAGAAAGATATCTATGGTCACCCCAGAGTCCAGGTTAACCTCTGTACCCAGGCATTATCCACATGAAGTAGGTGCCTCTTTTTCTTTTTCTTTTTTTAAAAATTATTTTCATTTAAATTAGAAACAAGCCTGCTTCACATATCAATCCCAGTTCCCTCTCCCTCCCCTCCACCACTAACCCCCCACCCCATTCCCCCTCTGCTCCCCAGGGAGGGTGATGCCCTCCGTGGGGGAATCCCCAAAGTCTGTCATATCATCCAGGGCAGGGCCTAGGCCCTCCCCCATGTGTCCAGGCTGAGAGAGCATCCCTCCAGGTGGAATGGGCTCCCAAAGTCCATGCCAGGGATAAAACTGATTGCCTGAGGCCTCCTCACTGACACTCACATTCAGGGAGTCTGGATCAGTCCCATGCTGGCCCTGGTCTTGACCCTTTTGCTCTTCACTCCTCCCTCTCTGCAACTGGGTTCCAGGAGTTCAGTTCAGTGTTCAGCTGTGGGTGTCTCCCTCTGCTTCCATCAGCCACTGGATGAAGGCTCTAGGGTGGCATATAAGGTAGTCATCAATCTCATTATTGGGGAAGGGCATTTAAGGTAGCCTCTCCATTATTGCTTAGATTGCCAGTTGATGCCATCCTTGTAGATCTCTGGAAATCTCCCTAGTGGAAGATCTCTCCTCAAACCTATAATGGATCCCTCTATTATGATATCATTCATCCTGCTCTCCTCTATTCTTCCCCAGACTCAACCTTTCTGCTCCCCCATCCTCCTCTCCCTCTCTCTTCTCCCCCTCTCTTTCTCCCAGCTCTCTCTCTCCCCTTCCCTGATGTTCCCAATCCACTCAGGAGATCCTGTCCCCTTCCCCTTCTCTGGGGTACCATGCATGTCTCTCTTAGGGCACTCCGTATTTCCCAGCCTCTCTGATGGTGTGTATTGTAGGCTGCTGTATACATTTTTACCCATTCATAATGCCGATCTTGTAATCCCCAGTCAGTAGGTGAGTGGTGGGAGGTAAGACCCAACATATGCATAGACCCTGACAATTCTAGTCCTGGATGCTCCTGGCATCCTGTCACCTAGGCTTTGGTGAATGACTTCTGATAAATCAGGTGTTCCTATTTGGAACTTGGAATTTGGAGTAAGGGTTGCAAAGAAACAGAGTGTTTGGAATTGACTCTCGGGAGTTGCACTGGCTGCAGCAGAAGAATTTTTATTTTCCCAGTGAGGCTGGGGTCAGACTGGAGGTGTGCAATGTTCCACCAACAGCAATGAAAGAAGCATTCCTCGTTTGTGTGCATTAGATCTAAGTGGGATCTGGATCCCTTCCTTTTTTTTGCTTCAGTTTTTGTTTATTTCCTGTGCCAATTCTGTGAGCTAACAAGTAGAGCAACCTGATACTTGATTGTAAATAAGCTTGGTTAGTCTCCCTCCCTCCCTCCCTCCCTCCCTCCTCCCTCCCTCCTCCCTCCCCCTCCCTCCCCCCCTCTTTCCTCTTTCTCTTCTGTCTTTCTCTCCCTCCCTTCCCCTCTCTCTTTCCTGTCCCTCTCTTCTGCTTTTCTCTCTCTCTTTCTCTTTCTCTCATCCCCTCTCCAACCCACCATCCCTTCCTTGTTTTTATTGAGACAGGGTCATACTCCGAAGCTCCAAGTGGCCTGGAACTCACTATGTAGTCCAGGTTGACCTCAAACTTGTGGCAATCCTCTTGTTTCAGCTTCCCAAATGCTGGAAATATTAGACATGAGCCACTATACCTGGTGACTCACTTGGCTTCTGTTCATTGTAATCAAAGACCCTGACTAGGCCATCCCGCACAGAAAGCCCTACTGGGTACAAGCCATGGCTTAGGATGCTCTGCTGACAGTGACACCACACTACCCTGGGACTTCCTTTGCACCATCACTGTCGGTAACACTAAGGCTCTATCACTGCTGTCAGGAGTGTCACTTGCGCTGATGATGTGAGTGCTATGTCGTCCTCCCCTCCCAAGCTCCTCAGAACCAAAAGAAGACTCAGAAACACAAGCATACAATGCTTATGAAGAGAAAAGTACCTTTTACTGCAGAGATTTTCAAAGGGCTGGCTTACCCAATACAAACATGGTGAACATTTTGATGAAAAGATGCCCCAAGTCTCCAAGGTTTCTGTTGATGGTCTGTTGCTTGTGGGGAAAGATCCATTGTTTCAGATGAGCATCAGATTTCTCCAGGGCATAACAAATCTCCAGCTACAGGTTTGAAAAGTCGTGGCTTCAGATGTTCTTGCACAGGAGTTGGCAGCCTACACAGACCAAGGCTCTTCCTTTAGTTTCAGACCCAGCACTAGACAGGGAAGCCTGGCTTTGGTATTTGTTTGCCTTACTTACAAGAGTCATGCTCTGTAAAGTCAATGAACATGAAATAAATGGATACTGAGTCATGGTCCTGAGAGGAAGAACGTGGTTAGGCTCCCACTAGCTTCTGCTCATAGCATTTCATTATCCAGTCAACATGTAACCATATTCTATGTGTGTTTCTGTTTTAAGAGCCTTGCTTAATATGTGTAGTTTATGAATGGTGAAGTCATAGCCAGTAGCCTCCATACATCCTGTTTGAACAAAGCTTTTCTAATGCCTGAATTTTCTTTGCAGGTCATATGCTCTTAGGAACACCAGACAACACTTGGGGAGCATCTTATTTGAGCAGTAGAAGTGTCACCAAGAGGTGTCACAGATCCTGACAAGGAGTGGCTGGTTAACATATGGGAGCTGCAGGAGAAGGGAGAGCATTTGTTGCCTTGTTGGACCAAACCCACCTTGGGGTGTGCATGTCAGCAACTCAAACCTTTCACCACTCTGCACAAGTCCAAGAAGTGTTCTGAGTGTTGATGTTGGGATAATGAACCAACTTGAGTGTGTGCATGAGCACATACTTTGGCTTCTATGTTAGGGCAAGGGAGATTGTCCCCCCCCCCCCCGCAACTGTGGACTGTCAAAAAGTAGGAGCCAGTTCAGACTAGATGAGGTGGGGTGTGCATAACCCCTTATAGAGGGTGGGGATCAAGGTGCCATGTTTGCTTCTATACCTGTGTCCTTCATCCCAGCATGCCATGACATGGCTAGACCTTCAGGTCCATGATTCCCAAAATAGATTTCAGAGACTGTAACCCCCAAAGCCACTTTCGTTGAGACATGGTGTTCAAATTATTTTCCTAAATGCAAACTGTTATTTGGCCCTCTGCCTCCCAGGAGTACAGACTGGAGGTTTGCAGAGGCTCTGGGATGGGTAATGCCCCTGCTCTGGTAATCAGGTCTACCCTGTTAGCATAAATGCATTATTGAGGTTCTCAATAATTTATCTTGCGATCAGAATAACTGGTTCTCTTTTCTCTGGGAAAAGCTGTCTTGTGGCCCACTCGGGAGATGTGCTTTTCCTTTGGTAGTGTACCAACTTCTGCCCATGTCCAGTCCTCCTGTTTTTCTATTCTCTTTGTGGTCCAACAAGCTTTACTTCATGACCTCTGACCCCTTTGTCTTGTGGCTCTCACTTGTCCTTTGACCTCCACAGGTGACTTGTTGCCTTAGCTTCTCTTATAGCACACCATGGCTGCAGGAGAGAGGCAGCCAGTAATGGCTCCTGCCCTCCTCTGAAGCCCCTGACAGGTGCAGCTTTGTTAGGCAGAAGAAGCTTCCAGAAGTTCTTCATGAGTATGCTCTCTTCATGTGCATGCATTTGCTCATGTGTGTGTAGTTAGGACTGCATGAAAGTACATTTGCTTGTGGAGGGCAGAGGACACCCTCCACTGTCCTTCCTTATGGACTGCCCATCTTGTTTTTGAGGCGGGGTCTCTCATTGGCCTGGAACTCAACAATTAGGCTGGCTGGTCAGTGAGCCCAGAGATCTACCTGTCTCTGTCTCCTTGAGATGGGATTACAGGCACTTTTTTTTTTGGCTGTGCATGCCTCTTTTTTTTAACCTGAGTCTTGGCAGATCAAACTCAGATCCTTGAACTTGTGTGGCAAGTACTTTACTAGCTGGCTCCTGCAACTGGGAGTTCTAAGGGATGAGGTGACTGAGGAGGGATGATACCTGCATTGTTATTTTTAGTATCATGGTCTATTTACTTCTCTGATACTGTCAAATAGTGACCTAAAGCAACCCAGGAGATGAAAGGGTTTATCTGGCTTACAGATTACAATCCATCGCTGGCAGGGTTGGCACTCAGTGCAGGAACCAGGAACTGAAATAGAGAATGCAGAGAGGCACTGATTACTGCCTTCCTTCCAGGCTCACATCCATCTCCCTTTTTGAGATGGTCCAGGTCCACCTGCTTAGGTGTGAGGTGAGCTCACAGTGGCTGGATCCTCCTATGCCTAGATACACTGAAAGGCCATCCTATGGTGACAGTTCTTCAACTCAGAGTCAAATTGGCCAGAGTATACACCAGGCCCCATAGCTATGTAAGTCACCATAGTGGGAAGAATCCCAGGTGGAAGGTGCCTCATGCTGCTGCTGTTCCCCAGCTCTGTGGCCTGTTTCTTTTACCATGCCACCTCCTTCTTTCTAAGCTCCTTCTTTCCATTTCTTTGCCTGTCTGTCCTAATTCTTCCTCAGCTTTATCGATATAGGCAGTCTGGTATATTTGTATCAATAAGAAGCAATCAGGACAGCCACAATCCTTGCAATCAATACATAATTGCATCAGTGTTCTTCTGTCACCTCGGGCTTCTACCCACTGATTGCCACTGAGGCCTCCTCCTTCTGGCAGTGGTTCCAGGCTGACTGCAGTTGAGGACCTTGTGGGAGGTTTTCATGCTAAGTGTAGGGAATCCCTTCAGGCCTGGGTGGTTTTCTGGGACCACTAGAGAACACGAAATCATGTGATAGACATAATTAAAAGTAATAAAGTATTTAAAATGCATGTATTTAAAAACTCTATGTAGATGTTAACAATGGTAAGAAGTAAGCCATAATAGTCAATGATGGTCAAAATATAAATAAGGATTATAATCCTCAAAAACGGAAGCCTAGTGGAAGATGATCAGGTTGTGGAGCACCACCCTTAGGCATGGATTAATGCCTTATGCAGAAACTGGGTTAGTTCTCTCCAGGGGATTTGATTTGCAGAGGGGTCAGTGAGTTCTCTTGGGACAAGTGTGACACTGGTACAGCTTCCCATCTCTTCTGCATAAGTGCTCCCCCTGCATGTACTCTCTACTTCTCCACCATGAATTGATGCACAGAGACAACTGGATATAGCTACTCAGTTGCAGACAGAGAGGTCTGAGACAAATCAATCTATTTTCTTTTAAAATTCTCAAGCCTCAGACATTGTGTTACATCAGCAAAAAACAGAGTCAGAAAAACAAAAGATCTCTGTTGCCTATATAGCACTTTCACAGCCATCATTTCATTTGGCCTTTTTAGAAAGCCTATGAGAAAGACAGCACATAGAGTATTATGCTCACTTAACAGATAAGAAGAGAAAGTAGCCCACTGTATCTGTTTGCCTGGGACTAAGGGTATATTTCTGGTATTTTCAGTGCTAACTGGAAGTTGGCCACCTTAGGCTAGATACTGTTCTCTTGATGTATTGCAATGGCCTAAGGATTGGATTTTTTCCCCATGACACTAAACACTCCATGTAACTCCAACATACTAATGCTGTCCCCTGTCTATGAAGACCAACACAACACAAATGAAACAATGGCTATGACTCAGTGAGTGTTTCTGTAGCTCCAGGGCACTGTATATATTTGGTAATAACAGACTGCATGAAAAGAGCACTTACTGTGTACTAAACCTTAACTCAAACATTACAAACATTAACTTGCTCAACTCTCTTTAATCCTTTAGCAGAGAAGGGAACAAAAGCACAGACAGGTTGAACATTTTTTTCAATGATTAGACAGCTGGTGAGGGACACAGCAGGGACTTAAATGTAAACTTGTGACTCCAGACCTCACTCTTGTGCCTATTGCCTCTCTAATCTTGATTAAACACTCAGATCACAGCAGGTGTCATTAGCAACATCTTCTGGGAAAGAAGTCTGAGGCAGAGAGTAAGTTCTTCTTGGATGAATGAATGAATGAGTGAGTGGGGAGCCTTAAAACTTTTCTTAGATTTCAGAGAGAATGGTAATGATTTCTCTTCTTCCAACACACAGTAATAAAGACAAGACAATAATAAAACCAAAGAAAAGCAGAGACCAAGACCAGAGCAACATGTTGAGGGAAGGAAACTGACACACAAGTTTCTCTTCCCTAGGAATCTAAGAAGTTCAAAATCAGGTCAGATCTGCAATGATGATGTTCAGAACTATGCTTGCTTATGGAATGTGAGAACTGACTGGAGAAGGGCCTGAGGGTAGTTGCTGGGGTTATACAAATATGCTGGTTGTCATGTTGAGACATTGCTATATACATTAGAAATAAACTCATTGAGTTGTCTTCACAAGTCCTTTGAACACCACACATGAACTTTATCTCTAACAAATGAACACATGAAATAGAAGGATTCATAGGCAGGGCTGTTAGATGCCAATGCTTGGGATATCCCAGCTGTTGAGATAGGAAGAGCTTTTGTGCAGTCAGCCACAGGTGGTGTCCAGGTAAACCATCAGGACCGGACTGTTTACAGGTGAAGAGGCAGTCAAGGGGAGAAACGAGTTGACTGGTTTGACTGAGTGGGAGTGGTTGACCTGAGTGACACAGAACTAGCCAGCAGGCAAAGATGGATGGGCTGGCTTGGCCTGGGGCTCAAGCATCCTCTAGGCTGGAAGCCATTCATGTGACAGTAGATGACCACAGGTGCAAGCTGTACTCAGTTAAGGATGGCAGACCTTGGTTCAAAACTAGGAAGGACAGTTGAGGGTCATAATGTCAAAGAAACAGAGTTTCTGGTCATGTTAGAGTCTCTACTGCAGAGATTAAGGATGGGGTTTAATGCCTGGCCATAGGTTGGAAAGTAGGACAGTGGATTTTAGGCAGAGTCGGAAGTGCAGAGACTATTATATGGACATGAGGTGAGAACTATGTTATCAGGAAGCCCAAAGTCAGATGAGTCTCTGGGGCCCTGGATGACATGGTGCAGTGTGTTCTGGTGCACACTTGAGGACTCGCTCCATTTGTCATCTATAACAGGGTGCTAGGAATGAACATGATACAATTGTAAGCCATTTCAGAGTGACAAGAGGCTCTGAGAGGTGCACAATTAGGTGATTGCATCACTGTGTGATCCTTACAGCATGTTTACACACACAGCAGCAACCTTCCCACATAGCCACTTCATATTGCCAAGGGATATAAGCAGATGTGTGAAGTGGCTGCTGGCTCAACATAACATCTTGTTTTACAATAAGTTTTTACAAGGAAGTACAAAAAAATACATTGTAAAATAATGGTGAAGCTATACCAACCACATGAACCAGGGGCCATCAGTTATTATTGTCTAGTATCACATACCCCATGTAATTGGATGTATGCTACCTTAATACAACTAGTCGCTCAGTAGGTTTGCTTCCAACATCATCTCCACAAACACACGAGCAATGCACTGTGCTATGACATCATGGAGCTGGATGATATGGATATTTTAGTTCCATTATACTTTCATGGGACCCACTATGTATGCCATCCATTGCTATGTGACATGTTACTGTATCTATATCTGCCGAGTGTTTGGAGGAGGACATTATTATTCATTTTTCTTTTGTGTGCATGCCCATGTATGTGTAGACTGCATATATGCGTGTATGCATTCACATGGAGGCCACAGGTTTACTGTGGGTACTGTTTCCTTAGCATAGTGTCCACCTTGGATTTCTTTTTCAAGACAGGGCCTCTCACCGAGCTGGGATTTCTTAATCTGGTTAGGCTCGATGGCTGATGAGCCCCAGGGCCCCTGCCAGCTCGCTTCTCCAGTGCTGAGATGTCTAGCATTCACTTCTATGCCTGGTTGTTTCACCTGGGCTGTAGAGATTAGACACATGTCCTTATGTTTGCAAGACATGCCCTTTCCCAGCTGAGCTATCACTATCACCTAAGCCCAGATTATATTGTTTTATATGCACAACAATTAGACCAGAGCCTGGCATCATAGTGTTGTTAGAAGCATTACAAAAGTAGGGATCCAATCAACTGACGATATAGTTGACTGACAGCCCCAGAAAGGACTCCATTTGTGGCTTGTTAAGTTGCTCCATTGTTAGTGAGGTGGGTGCAGAAACAGCGGGCTAGGTGAGTCCCCGGGAAAGAGTTAGTGAAGAAAAACAAACCATTATCATTATTCCGTTTCACTGGGCAATCTATCAAGACTGAGAGGGGTTAATGGCAGTCTGAGATTGCATAGCTAGTTAGTGCAGGACCTGGGGCTACTTGTCAGTTTCCCTGCTGCATTGTCAGGGCCTCCTCTATAAGCTCAGAAACCTCCATATTCCCGAGTCCTCTGGATTCATTACCTGATTCAGTGCAGAGGTGACCTTGATCAGAATCAGGGCTGCTCTTCTGATCTTTAGTTTGTATGGTGTAGGGCATCCTGTCCGGGGCTTTGTGGGTGGTTAGGCTACATCCTCATTACACTTTGACTGGTATTTATGTCAGAGGAACCTGTCACCATGTCATTTTGGCACCTTGATCATGTATTTAGCTGTCATATCCACATGCACAGGGGCTGACAGTCTGCCATTTTTACAGAACACATGGTTCTTCACCAGGACTCTCTGATCCTAACCTCAGTCTTTGCTCTGTTCTTCATGTCTCTGCACCTGGGGGTGTTTATACCTGCAGCAAGTCCACTGCTCCCATCTTTTCTCCCTAAAAGGAAGAGATGAATAACTTGCAAAGGGAAGATGTGTTAGCTATCAATACCGTGGGGGAAAGATAAGGAGCCTCATCCCTAGGGAGCAAGACTGGGCAGAACTGTGTCGATGGCAGGGGCTGCATGCATCAGCTCAGGTGGGGATTGAGAGCTGGCTGGAGGTGAAGCTTGAACTGGCAGGGGAGCCGCTGAGCAGCAGGCCAGCATATTAGAGTCTCTGCAGCACACTCCAGTTGGGTGGGGCTCAGGAGAGGTCTCCTTTGACTATTGTTTTCACATTACAGTGCTAGGAACTCCTTCTCCCAGAAAGAAGGAAAACATTTGATGGCCACACTAAGACAAGATGGCATTGTTTCCTAATATGCAGTCACTCACTCCATTCATGGAACCATTCATATCGAATCATTCATCCAACACTGCCTGACTAATGATCGATAAAGTATAGAGTCAGTATCTAGAAACCAGAAAAAAAAAGAGATGACTTAAACTTTACTTGGATATGGAGATTGAAAAGCCGTCATTGTGATAATTGAACTCATAGTTTGGTAGTGTGAATTCATGCAGTAGGTCTGTTTAATAGACCATGCTCAGTAAATCGCATGGCAACCTTATGATGCCATAGAAATCCCCATGAGATCCAGCTAAGGCTGGCTTTGCCTTGAAGAAATGTACACTGTCATCCAGGGGATTTTTTTCTAATCCTCTCTGCTGAAGTTTTTGGAGGATGCTGTTGCCCTGGTGATATGCCTGGACCCAGGGATCCCTCTAACTCCCTGCTCTGGAATCTCCAGATGTTGCAGTGGTTGACATACACTTGCCTTACACCTCTGTATTTAGGAAGATGCTCAAGTGTTATTGGCTGTTACAAACCTGTTGATAATCACAAAACTCATGTTTCTGTCCCAGACACCTGTTCTGGTCATGCCATAAATCCTGTAGGAAGATCCCTAATGTTTCTTAAGCCTGGGTTGGAACTTCTCTGCTTGATACTACCAGGATAGAAGTGTGGGTCTCACTTCTTGGCACTTGCATAGAGACTCTATAGCTGTGCTCTACCCAAGAGTGTATAACATCAAGGGGACAATGTACATGTCCTCCCTCATAGCCACCCTGGGCTGGTCCACTTATGTTTAGAAATAAATGGTAAGTTGGAGAAAATGCTATGAATTGTCTAAGCAAAGAAAAGCAGGAGGAAGAGGAAAAACCATGGGAGGAGGAATAAGTGGAGATATAAGCAGAAGGAAAAGAAGATGGAAAATGCAAATGAGTAAGGAATGCCTAGGTATAGGCAAATATCAAGTATTTACATGCGAGGCAAGATGGCTATGACCCAAATAATCAGTGAGAAAAATGATTCTCCTTATATCCAGAGGGATGATGATAAGGAGATGAGAATGATTTTGAGCTATTAAATATGAAGAAGAGATAAAGGAGAGGCAACCTGGAAGTCATTAGTATTACTGAGGAGTAAACCATGAGGACAATGCACATAGAAACAAAGGTCAAAGGCACAACCGAAGAAAGTGCACTACAAAACACTGTGTTTGGGGGAAGCCTGGCTGGATGTTTGACTTAAAGGACTAAGCACTATGAACATTGGGACAGGAAAAAAGGAAGCAAAAAGATTGAATACTTCACCACAAGAATGAAATTAATTAAAATTCCATCTAACTTCTCTGCAAATAGCAAAGATAATAAGGCATCTTGTGGCAGAGACAAGGCTCTTGGTTTTCACCAAACCACTTGGTTTTCTTAGTGGTTATGTTATTTACTGTGATGATATGTGAAGAATTTCTGACAGACTCAAGTATTAGAATACTTGGTCCACAGCTGGTTTGCTATTTGGGGTGGGGGGTGTCTGTTGAACATGTAGAAGGTGGGCCTACCTGGATGAAGTAGTCACTGTGGGTGGGGGAATATTATTTCTGGCTCCTTCCTCTTATTCTCAATGCTTTCTTGCCTGACAACTTGATGTGACAGTGACCTCATTCTCTCAAACACAGGACTAAGATACTACCACTACCATGTATTCCCCACCATAGTGTGTGTGTGTGTGTGTGTGTGTGTGTGTGTGTGTGTGTGTGTGTGTGTGTGTGTGATAGACTGAGATATCATGAAACAGTGAACCCAAATAATTTCTTTCTCTCTGGAATTGTTTTGTTCAGACATTTACTCATAAATTGGATAGGTAACTAATAAGGTAGCCATGTAGTGGTTCTGTCAGATGGACATGAATAAAAGTGACAAGCTACCAGCCTGGCCTCTGAGAGTGGCTATGCTACTTACCATCTTCTGGTCTCATCTCCTCCCCTTTTCTCTCCTTCTGTTTTCTTTATCCTTTCTCCCTCACCCCATCCTGTCTCTTGTTCCCTTTCCCTTTCTCCCTATCTCTGTTCTTTGCCAGTCTGAAGCTGGGTACATTTCAGGGGCCCCTCAGTGACAACAGAACATGGATTCCCAATCCATCTTCCTTAGGCTAGTCTGCAAGGGTCTCTGACAAATGTTGAGTCTCTGTGGCTCCTCAGCTATTATAATCTTAAACCTGCTTTGCAGAAAGGACTTTAGAGTTTTTAAGAGAAGCAACCATAATACTAATTTGTTTATTTTAAAACTTAATCAAATAGAAACTGAAAGATAAACACAGAAACTTATTTTCAGAAATATAAGAGTTTAGAACATTGAACAGACTTATTTTCTCCCTAAGAAAAGTACTTCAGAATATACTCCATCTGATGGAGATGTGTGTCAAAATAAAGACTGAAGCATGAGAAGGTTTTCTAAGAATGACCTTGGTGCTGAGCAAAGATTAAATGAGAATGGAGTAAAGTCTGAATGATTCTTGTTAATAGGCTTATGATGACATGGAAGTAAAAGTTGTCCTCAAAAGTGAAAACAAAACAAGACAAGAAAATTTGACACTGATAATGTTTTATTCTAAGAGATATAAGAGATGGGAAGGATAGAGAAAATTTCAAACATCCTAACTTCTTCGTCTCACAGGGAGAAAGGATAAATAATGTTTTGTCTTTTCAAAGAAAATAAAGTTTAAAAGTTATTTTCTAAGACCTAAGAAGGCCACCAAAATTTAAAAAAAAAATACATTCTCTACCATCTAAGTCATTAGCGGGAAAATAGAAAAGAAAATAATTCATGACATTTTTAGTAACTAGAAATGAAAAAGGAAAGAAAACTGTAAGGCAAAAATAATAACAATAGCAGAAAAAGGCTGGGTGTGGTGGTGCACACCTTTAATCTCAGCACCCAGGAGGCAGAGGCAGGCAGATCTTCATGAAACTGAGGCTAGCTTGACCTACATAGTGAGTTCTAGGCCAGCCAGGGTTACATGGTGTCTTACAGATATAAGAAATAGTAAAGAAGCCCCCTGGGCAGAAATAATAACACAAATTCATGGTAACAAGTACAGAAATTTAGTTCATAACAATAACTGAGAGGGTCAACCCTCCTAATGTAGAGCTTCAAGTTAGGGCAGATAAAAAGTGTCAACTACATGCTGTTATAAGATTTAAATCTAATGTGCAATGATTGACAAGGAAAGATTAAGAAAAACAGACTGGATAAAAGGTATCAAGAAAGGGTATACAAAATTCAATAGTGGTAATATTAGCATAACTACAATAGAAATTGGAAACACAAAAGAATTATGCAATATTCATGAAACAGACAATTCAAAATAAAAATATACTCACAAACCAAATAGTAGATGATGTCAAATGATTTGACTATCAAATGTCCATAGCAAAAACACCAGAAAAATGTAAGGAGATTTAGTTTTTAATTCCTAAAAGGATGACAACATATTCCTCAGAAAATTGAGGGTAATGTATCAAGGTATTAACAAGGGTGAAGGATATAGGAATGACATGAACTTTGTTTAATAAAAATATGAAATTAAGCCCACAAACAGATCATACTGGACAAAATGTTTTTCTCATAGACTAACTGTGTTTTTTCAGTTAGAATGAAATATTTAATCTAGATATTTTAATAAGCAGCAAAAATGAACTAGATAAAGAATAAGAAAAGAGAGCCAGTTACGGTAGGGAGTGTCTCTAGTCCTAGCAGTCAGGATTCTAAGGTAGATACATTATGATTTCAATGTCCAGATGAGTCCAGGGCTTGGATAAATAGACATAACAGGATTGTCTCAATCAACTAACCTACAGGCAAAGAAACAAATGCATTATAAAAGAAAATAATCAAAAGAAAAACAAAACAAAATGAAAGGAAACAAATGAACCAAACAAAATACAGAGGAGCTGTGTTAAATTAAATTAAATTGAATTAAAATGTCAGTAGAAGACCTTGAAAGTTTAATAGGAAAAAGGAGAAAACAAATACAAAATTAGATTCTGGAAAATGGATATAATTACAGGTACCAGAAATAAAACATACCGCATGATATCAATTGTAACCTTCTATGTAATTTTAAATGTTTGGACTACAAGATATGATTCTGTATCAAGATAGAACTTCTTTCAGATTGACAAATTAAAATATTTATATTTTGAATAACTTGTTTTAAAAAATTGCTGAAGGAATGCCTTCTCCTGGTTCCCCTAAATTTGTAGTTCAGTTGATGAAATTCCAAGAAATATTAATTCATAAGAAGAACTTAATAATTCCCTATTATATGAAAATGTAAAGCTTTGCAAGTCATTTTATGAAACTGCCATAACCCTAGTAATGTGGAGTCTGGTTGATGGCCAGCACAGTCCTGTGTGACTCTGTTAGAGAAAACTGATTTCCCTTTTCCCACCAGTCTTCATTCACAAATGGCTTCTTGGTTAGTTGTGGAACTTTGTGTCTGCATCTCCTTGTTGAGACTTTATGAAGTTTGAACTTGGGCAGGTCTTCTACATGCTGTCACCAATCCTGTTGTGTATGGAGAATGCTGTTTCCTTGGAGTCATCCACCACCTCTGGCTCTTACAACCTTGTATATAGATCCTGGGACTTAAGGGGAGGGGTTTGATAAAGACATTCCACTTAGGCCTGACTACTCTAAACTGTCTTACTCTATGCACATGGTCCAGTTATGCAAGAAGTTTCTCTGATGAGGGCTAAATGGGGAAAAGGTGGGTGGTGGGGTTTGCCCTTCTGCATATATGTTTCTCTTATTGCTTGATGAATAAAACACTGATTGCATGATTGTCCAGCAGGAAGTATAGGCAGGGCCAAGAGATGAGGAGAATTTGAGCAATATAGGCAGACGGAGTCGTCATGTAGAGCCTGGGAAGAGAGGATATGTGAGGTATTCTCCAGTAAGCCAAGAACACGTGGAAATACATAGAGTAATAAAAATTGGTTAATAATTAAGATAGAGCTAGCCAATAAGAAGCCCAAGTTACTGGAAAACAATTTTATAATTCATATAAGTCTTGCTTGTTTATTTGGGGCTCTCAAGGGTGGTGGGATCCTGGCAGTACAAAAATCCTCTGGTTACAGCTGGGAGGACAGGGTAGATGGGAGAAAATGGGAGGTTCAGAAAACAACAAAGGCCTTATAAACATCCATATGGAACTTTACTACTGTAAAAACTTCCCAAAATATATGCATATATAAATGAAATTTAAATGGAGTTACAATATAGTAGTGGAGACAATGCCTTAACTAGACACCACATAGTTGTGTCTATAAAACACTTAAAGAGGGAAGTCCGTGGATTGTGTTACCTTTTATCAATATAAAAATTCAAACACAATGATTAGAAGATTCCAGTGGCATCACCATCTGCTCTGCTGTTCTCACTGGGGGACAAGATCTCTGCTGCTGCCAGTATAACCTCCTTCCCAAATAGTGATGGGAAAGCTCCAAGCCATGGATCTGCCAGCTCCTACACCATCCAAGAGAGCACAGGAATCGATCCCCTCCTGCAGGGTTTTATCGGGTCATGTATCTCCAGAGAATACCATGCTCATTGAGCCAAACTGCCCCATACAATTGATATTGGACTGAATTCCCACAACACTAAGTGCCATGAATGGCCTACATACTTTTGAGTATCACTCTCTTAAGTGTTGCAGGCTCTTGCCAATGCTTTGGTTACCCTTTACAACCTGATGGTAAGACCCTATTGCTGAAGGGTCTTACCCACCACATAACTCATGTCATTGAACATGGAGAAATGTTCTGACCTGCAGGACATCCACCTGGAGCAAGAGAGTCAGGGATAGGGAATGGGGACAAGAGACGCAGAAAGAATGACCACAAGAAAGGATTCTGATCAAGTGGCAAACTTTAGGGGAAGGGGTAGAATAGGTTGTTTGTGAGCCAGGTATTAGAGTAGGCAGGATATTAGGAAGCCTCAAAGAGGATGTTTGGCAGGATAAAGAGTTTATGAGAAAGAGGTCCAGGAAGGGTTGCCTAGGTGACTGAGCCTGTGGATGGAGGACTGGGTTAAGTTGTTTCTTTTCTTGAGCTGAGATTCCAAGGAGCTGCTATGTAAAGGTTAATATATAACTATGTGGCCCGCCAAGCATGGCCTAGGATCTCATGCCAAGCCATGAGATTTGGCTCCCAACAGAGAAATTGAATTGGTGCTCAACTAGAAGCTTAATTCATAGTGACTGACTAGAATTCATAGTGATGAAAGGTATGATATAGGCTACTAGAGGAGAAAAGTAATTATCAATCTCACTTAGCTATGAACCCTTCAAGCTACGATAGCAACTAGCCTGTAAGATACATACCACTGGGGCAAAGTGACACAAACATTACTGGAATAAGGAACAACATTTTTATTGGGTTTAATACCTACTTTATGAGATGGAACCCACACTGACACTGTTAAAAACAGTCAAGAACCTGACAATAGGTAGGTCATGACCCTTGAGGAAAACCTACTATTATTATTCTGCTAGATGAACATAGCAATAAAATGATTCCTAATGACATATTGCTATACCCATAGATCACTGAATTTCTCAGTCCTAATTAGATAAATTTTTATTATTTACTCCTTTATTTATTCATTTATTTATTTAGAGGCAAGATCTCACTGTATAACCCTGACTGACCTGGAACTATGTCGACCAGAATAGTCTTAAAGGTATAGTTATCCACCTGTTTCTGCCTCTCAAGTGCTGGGATTTAAGGCAGAGACATGTCACCCAGCCTTTCATAAATTTATTTTAAAATAATTATTTGGGAAAGTATAATTTTAGCATGTATTAAACCCACACTAAAATTGCACTTACAACAAGATGGATGTGCTTGCTTATTTTCAAATAAAGAGTTAAATTTTGATCCAATGTTTGAGACTGAACAATGTAAAACACCTTCTATATTTTACAGTTGATGGTTGTTTGATTTTGCAGTTGTCAGTGCTGAGAATGCCACTTTGCTTAAATACATGGTACAAAATGGCAGAAGTATATTTGAGTCTTTTTTCAAAAATTGTTAGAAATTCTGTCCTAATCCTAAGCCTTAATTCATTTAATCATTATTTTTTTTCATGAAACTTCTATCAGTAGCCCAAATAGTAATGCTTAACATCAAACATCCTAGCAACCCGAAGACACATGGATTCTTGCTCAAATCCAGAGGATAATGCAAGTATAATATTGAAAATCATTGCTTTCCATAATTAAACCACAAGGTTTGCATAGAAGCACAAAACTCTGTAGGTGCAACAAAAATTGAAGATCGTAGTGAATAGTAATTCCAAATCTGAGATGTCTCAGGCCATGTTTTTTGACAGTTCCATGTTGTGTTCACAGCCAACATTGCAGAGAAGTTGTCATATAAATGAGAGTTGCCCTCGTTTAAGAAGATGTGACCTATCATGAAAGATTAGAAACCATCTTAATGGTGAATACTTGAATAGTAGGAAATCTATCAGTTCAACTACAGATGCAATATGACTGTGATCTAAGAAGGTTCTGTGCATTCTATTTGCACAATAAAGAATGGGTTAAAATACACTGTGGTGTAGTTACATAGTGAAATATCCTGCAAGTGTAGCTTTCTGTGGGATGATTTATTCCCCAGGGGATCACTTACTAATGTCTGGATACTTTTAGTTCTGAAGATAAAGGCGGGGTGGAGGTAGTTTGGGGAGAGGTGGCATCCAGTGTTTATAGGGTGGGGATGAGCCTATATATCCTACAATGTCCTGAACTGGTTCCTGTAACAACAACAACAAAAATCTGTTGATTAGTCCTCATATCTCAAGTTTAATTTATCAAATCTGAGCTCATGGTACATGCCAGTTCTCATACTATACACTTAATATGTATACTTTAATCTTCACAAACCTCTACAAATCAATTATTATCATTATTTATTTCTCTCTGTGTGTGCGCTGCATGATATGTGTGCGGATGCTAGTGGCATTCCATGTCTGTGGAAGTCAAAGGACAACTGTGTGTAACCAATACTTTCCTGTCCCTTTACATGGATTCCAGGGATTGAACTCAGGTCTCCAGTCTTACTGACAACTGCCTTTACCTGCTGAATCAACTCATCATCCCTCATTATGTTATTTTATATGTAAAGTTATCAAACCATAAAAGGCATAGCCTACGTAAAGCCACATGGATATTCATGAGAGATTTCCCATTTTATTTTCAGCTGTGCTAGCCTGCTGGCACAAGTGACTAAAGCAAGATCCAAGATTATACACACACACATACACATCCATTCCAATTTCATAACATACCATACATAATTAAATAAAAGTAAATATGTCTTGTTTGTTAGTAGTAATCTTCCATGGTAGAGTTTGTAAATTATTTCTAATGGACATGCATTATTTTGTTATCAGATAAAACAAAAATCCAATAAGTCATATAAAAAAATCAATGGAGCTAATTGTGTTTTGGTATACTCCCATCTAAAAACTCAAAGTCTGAATAGTGGGTCAGGCTGGTACTGAGTTGTTATGCATTAGAACAAACACCACCATTCAAGTGAATGTGCTAGCATCCCTTCAGGGGCAGAAATCCTGACTCATAGTGCTTCAGACGAAGAGAAGTCAATTGCCTCTTGTAGCTGAAATAGCTGACAAAAGAGCTTCATTAGCTTCAGGCAAGGCTTGATCTTCCAGCTCAGAGTTTTGACATTAAGCCACTTTCTCTCTTCATTTCTAAATCCCTCTTCCTTCTCTTTCCTGTCCTATGAGCAGTTATGGTCACTTAGGACTGGACCATCCTAAGTCACATGGATACACTTATTACTGTGGCTTTCATGGATCCCATCTCTAGACTTGGGATAAATTCAGGTTCCTCAGGAGTCCTATTATTCCTCAGAGAGAATGAGGGCAAATTGGGAAGTTGAGAAATCTCCATCCATTGAAAAGCACATGGTGTGGATTCAGCTCACCCAAGGGATACTACTCTCAGAGACAATCGGATGGGACTCATCTTTCTTAAACATCGACTTGAGTGTATCTGTCTTCTCATACTATAGACAGTGGAGAGATCACTGATGGCTGGACTTACAAAGGAGAGCTACCTGTTGGAGGGAGGACTAGACATAAAAGACACAAGAAATCTGAAGCATGGCTTGGCAGTAGAGGTCTCAGGGTTTTGATCTTGGCTTTGGACCTCATCTTAAGTAAGAAGAATGCCCCAGGGACACATTCAGGTGAGGCTTGCATAGCCCAGGTGTGAACACTTTGTATTACAGGCCTGCCTCCCTGTTGAAGCTTCATTTTCCACACCTTTAAAGCAGACAGGAGTGTAATCTCAGGATTGATCTGCCAAGTAAATGATACAATGTGTGCCTTAGATCCCTCTGTAAATTTTGAGGGGGTAGGTGCATGCTGGAAGACAGCATTTCAGAAACCAGAATACATGCAGGAAAAAGAAGATTACAGGGCAGACTGTAGGAGCTAGAGGGACCCCTCCTAGTTGAAATTCTTCTGCCTTCCTGGTCCTCCCACACTTCCCTGTGTGCCTATAGTGTCACCACTTGGAAGACCATCAGTATGGGGCTACAAGGAGAAGGCAGAGGCTGGGCATTTGGTGGGCCTTAGGGATGAATGAGCTAGGGAAGTGTGGTTCAAAGAAGGGGCAGAAGCGCCCAGGGAGGAGAGGGAATTACTTCTTGGGTCAAGTCTGCCAAAGACCATAAAAGCCTCAGTGTATGAAATTAGCTTGATTCTGTAAAATAGTTACATCAGGCAGCTGTCAGGAAATCAATAACACGCAGTAATTATGTCCATAAACATGCTGAAGAAGCAGGAGAGATCAGAGGCAAAGAAGCGGGTGGCTACTGCCCAACCTTTCATGACACGACTCACAAAGACTGTGGGCACTACAGCCACCCCGGAGGGCCCAGCTACTCCTGTCTGCCACCAATTAATCCAGGGAGAAGGGAAATTGAATTTGGCAAACATTTATTGAGCATTTACTTCAGAACAGGCACTGGGGGCAGTGAGGATGGTTTAACCCTCTCAGGATGCCTTATTTGCAAACATGGCAGGGCTGGAAGTTACTGGAACTAACACAGTATTAGTGGATATGTTATAGGCATACATAAGAATCCAACAGTCATCCACTGAGTTTTCATGTTGTATATTCTGAAGCAAAGAATAGAAAGAAGGAAACGTGGACAGTGATAGACAGAGATGGTTTATCAAGGAGAAAGGCACATCTGAGAATCCAGGTGGGTGAAAGAGCTGGGGAATGTCCAAGGCTCAAGGGCCCTGGGCTACAAGAGTCTTAATTTATCAGCCATTTACATGGTGCCTGCTTTCTCTGGCATTTGAAGAGCATGGACCTTTGGGGAGCATGCTTTATCACACGAAGTCCTAGGTAAGTGGGTAGGTCAAGGAAGGGGTTCTTGTTTTCCTCTGCTATTGATTTCTTCCATGTCAATCTTGATGACTCTTGAAGATTTCTTTTTACCCTATGATAAAGACTTCTATCCACGGTATAGACTTAAAAGGAAAAGAAAGGCAAGAAGAGAAAAGAAAAGAAGGTGTCTCAGCAGTAAAGAGCTCTGGCTGCTCTTCCAGAGGACCCAGATTCAATTCCCAGCATCCACCTGGCAGCTCCCATCTGCTTATAGCTCCAGTTCTCATGGATCATATGCATCTTCTGGCTTCTGAGGATGTTACACAGCAATGGCACACAAACATGCATGCAGACAAAACACCCCTAAACACAAAATAAATAATATGATAATAATAAAATAATATGTAATAACATATGATATAATAATAAAAACTCTTAATCACTTTTATCATCTTTCATTGAGAGAGGGAGAGAGAAGAGATAGATACATAGATAGATACATAGATAGATAGATACATAGATAGATAGATAGATAGATAGATAGATAGATAGATAGATAGATAGATACCATGATATGAATGGGGGCAAGCAACATGAAAATGCATTCATGCATGGAGTTTCTATGGATGTCAGAAGACAAGGTATTTGAGTGAGGTTTCTCCCTCTATTATGTGGAGCCATAGTGTTGAATTCATGGCATGTCATCATGTTTGGCAACATGTGCCTTTACCCACTGAACCCTCTCACTGGATATGTGTGGAGTTTTGCAGGAAAAAGACATTTGCTGACACTGCCTCCTCTCCAGATTGACAGGTACAGCCATTCTGTTTCTGGGGGCGGTGCCTGCGCTTCCAAGCTCAGGCACAATCCATTTGTTCTCAAAAGCTCTTCTTTTAAGTCTCAAATGTTACAAACTTCAGAGAAGGAGCAGGAGAAACACTTTCCCGGCACTCAACTGCTCTTTGCTGTCCCTGTATCATTTCATGTTCTCAAAACATATTATGGGTTGGGAATTTTTATCTCCATTTTATAGACCAAAAAATTGAGGTTCAGTATGGTGAAGTAATATTTTCCGTATCGTGCAGATAGTAAGTGGAAATTTATGGATGAATCATAGCCTAGTCTGAATGGCTTTAATTAAATTGTCATAGTGGTGATCAGGCCATGCTTGTGGCTGGTGCGGATTTTGCTCAGAAAATCGGAACATTATAAGAGATGGTGGATGGATGGGGGCTGGGATTGCAGAGGGAAGCAAGAAGGTAAAATAGAGCCACAAAACAGGCAGGGCGTTTGGATGTGGATGAGCCCTAGTGTGAATTGATGAAATGGGACAAAACATTGGTGGGAAGAAAGAGAGGCCGTGAGGCAGAAGTGGAGGGGCGCATGGTCCTGTATCATTCTTACCTGGAGCTTTCTGATCTGGGGCCATGCGTCAGAGTCTCCAGATAGCCCCATATAGGCTGACTGGTGGAGACTGCCCATGTGTGGCTCTCAGAGGTGGGAAGGTTTTCCCTGGGACCACCTTAAAAAATGTATATGTTCATATCATCCCCAGGAAAAATCCTCTAAGAAATAGGGAAATGATAAAAAGTGTTGTTGCTCTCCTGGGAGACTTATATCTTTTTTTTCCTTTTTCTCCATTTTTCATTTAAATTAGAAACAAGATTATTTTACATGTCAACCCCAGTTCCCTCTGCCTTCCCTCCTCCTCTACCCCCCTTCCCCAACTAAAACCCTACCTATCCCATACCCTTTCTGCTCCCCAGGGAGGGTGAGGCCTTCCATGGGGGGGGCTTCAGAGTCTGTCATGTCCTTTAGGATAGGGCCTAGGCCTCCCCCATGTGTCTAGGCTCAGAGAGTATCCCTCTATGTGGAATGGGCTCCCAAAGTCCATTCCTATGCTAGGGAGACTTATATCTTAACAATCAACATAGAGATGTTGCTGCATTGAAAGAATCTGCCAACACAAAATAGAATCCAAGCAAGGAAACACACAAGGGCAGAAGGTTGCAGTCAAAGTTCCAAGGACAAGACAGGAACAGGAAGGAGCGTAGCTGTCTGCCTGGGCAGGGACTGGCCACCATGCTGCATGCCAAGTGCATGCTCACTACCCTGTCTGCTGTTCCAAGTTGCAGATAAATATCATTGAGCTTACCCATGGGCAATATTTCTATAAATTCTGTGCATGGTGTCCCAAGAAACAATAAACTTTGGAATCAAAATAAGTCATTAGAAAGGCAATTTTGGCACATGGATCTGTGTGCTTCTGATAGGAGCATTTTAGGAGATCCAGTATTGTTATTTTCAATTATAGCTAAAATACGTACTTTTTTTCTGTACATTGCAGCTGTTTGCAAATACTTCAGTAGTGAAAAACAAAGAGAAGATGTGAATGTTGGGAGAAGACCAGAACATTAAAGCAGAAATTGATTTAAAACCTCCAAGTTAGCAGAAGCAATTACAAATTCAAAGACAGAGCCCAAATCAGATCAGGCACAGAAAATGTGTTTGCTGGGAAGGAAGGAAGTGAGCAAGCTTATATAATGCCAATTCAAGTTGATTTTGGACACAAACTTACCAAATTTGACAACTGTCCTTGTAAAGCAAGCACATTTTTACTTCGAGTGGGAACCATGAATGCTTTGTGTTTAAAACGTTTTTTTTTCCTCAAGTATGATAGCTTTTTAAACATTGAATTTGTGTTACTGTCTTTGCATTTTAAAATGACTTTTATTTGCTATGTATTTTCTGTGAATATTCCATTCTTTTAATGTCTCTGGTGCTCAAATGTCTGTGTCAGGGAAAGAGCGTTCTTTTTGGTTTGTAATAAAATTGTTATGCATTTATTACATATTTTTAGCAAGAGCTTCTTTGATAACATTTTGAATAAGAAACAATGCACTATTGATTATTACAGCTTCTCATTATTATTGGGTATGTGTGTACAGATGTGTGTATGCATGTTTGTGGGTGTGCTCATGTGTATGGGTATGGGTGAGCATATAAATGACTATGATATAAGAAAATAATTGATAATAACATATAATATATAATAATAGTTATATAATGAATAAATATATTGAGATAGGGTTCCTTACTGGCCTGGAACTCACAAAGTAGGCTAGGCTTACTGATCAGTAGCTCTGAGGTTTTGCCTGTCTCCACCTTCTTGTTGCTGGGATTTCAAGCAAATGCCATCAAGCCTGGCTCCCCTCTCCCCTACAAGTTGGGTTCTGAAGTAAAATTCAAGCCCTCAAGTACTCTATGGACTCAGCTCTCTCTAGCCTATTGTTGTTATTAGTTTAAAACACACAAGTAAAGTAGAATAACTTGTGATTTGAGGTTCTCGTGAGATTCCCAGGAAGTTTGATGCCTCATTCTCCAACCCTGATCTTGTATATGCTGGCATTAGGAAGCAGGCTGCTGTGAAGGGGAGGTAGCCACTCATCGCAAGTATGAGGTAGGGAAGTCAGACAGAAGGGGAGGGCTGGCTAGGAGCAAGCACATTGCTGGTGGAAATACTTTCCGCTGAGAGCAATTGTTGCAGAGCCCTTGGGGCTATATAAGGCCCCAGGTCTCACATCATCTGAAGGCTTAGGTAATGTGTCTTCATGTCATTGTCCTTTTTAGCTTCAATCTCTACCTGGAGACCTGTGCCAGTGAGTTGAAGTTTCCCTGGCTCCTTCTTCCTGCTATGTCTACACCAGTCTGGCATCTCAAACCAAAATTGTCTTCCCGACTCTTTCATGTCTAGTTCCCTTTCTATATAGCCCCACCTATCTGTGATAGGGATGGAAAATTAGTGATCTTAGGATCAATACCGATTCCCATAACAAAGGATAGACGAACAAGGGAAAGCAAGATGTCTTACAGTTTCTTGTTGCTGTGATCAAATAACCAATGGAATCACTTACGGAAGAAAGATTATTTAAACTTAGTGTTCCAGAGGATATCATCTGTCATAGCATGGAAGGCAATGCAGGACAGTTTTACCTTCAAAGAAAGATCCATCCCTAGTGACATACTTCTACCAACTGATCTCACCCCCCAAAGCCTTCAAAATATTGCTACAAGCTAGGAACCAAGTGCTCAAAACTTCAGCCTGTAGGGAACATTCCAGATTGCAACCAGAGCAAAATACAGAACATTTTGCTTGATGTGGGGGTCTTCTGAGCCACAGGTTCACTCAAAGACCCAGAGTCTTGGCTTTATAAAGACTGGATGTCTTGGGTAGAAATGAGATCAGACAAAATGGCATGGTTCAATGATGATTGCCTGAGAGGTGACCCAGCATGTCCCATTTGTTCAGCTTCTTCTGGCCTCTCTGTGCTGTGTTGCTATGAAAACAGAAGCTCTGTGGACTTAGGGTCTATGAGGAGAAGGGACAGGTGACATTTTCTAGAGTCTATGTCTCCCCTTGATTGAAGAAAGGATCTAGACTCTATGGTTTGTTTTAGGGGAAAAGAGTTTCCTTCCTTCCTTCCTTCCTTCCTTCCTTCCTTCCTTCCTTCCTTCCTTCCTTCCTTCCTTCTTGCTTTCTTGCTTTCTTTGTCAAGACAGTGTTTCTCTGTGTAATAGCTCTGGCTGTCCTGGAACTCACTCTGTAGACCAGGCTGGCCTCAAACTCACAGTGATCCTTCCATTTGCCTCTGCCTCCCCCATGCTGGGATCGAAGGTTTGCACCACCACAGGCCAGTTTGAGTTCTGGTTTCCACATGTGGCCTTTCTATCAGGTCCTGGGGAGGGCAAAGACCTGGCAGCAGGCATTAAGACAGCAGGGCTGTTAATGGCTGGTGCCATGGTAAAGCTCAGGTCCCACCCACTCGTGGAGCTGAGGACAGCTTTTCTGTGGTGCTTTGTGGAGAGGGTTGGCTGCTTGGGAGACTCTGGGGACCTGGAAAGTCTGTCTTCCTTCAGAGACCACAGCCCTGCTGGAGATGAAGCTAGTCACTTGGGGATACTTCTTACCCTCTGTTTCTTGGGCCCTCACTTCTATCCAGGTGCTGCCCATAGGAAGAAAACTAATGAATGAAGCCATTGGGGGGCAGGTCATACTAATTCTTAGGCCAGGACTGGCTAGGGCTGCTGTAGAACCCTGCTACCCCAGGAACTGGGGTAGGGCTGGGGTGCATAATTTACTAAGAGGCAACATAAGCCATTTCTTTCAATGGCATAAAAGAAGAATACACTTGTCCCCTATGATTGCAGCTATATAAGAAAACTCCCAGATCACCCTCTGCAGCCATTTTGGACCTGAGAGGGGCACAGCCAGCTTATTATGCATGAGTAGCAGGAAGATGGAGAGCCAGCATGAGTAGCAGAAAGATGGATAGAGCCTAAGGCCTCTGTGATCTTTTTGTGCAACCGTACTGACAGCCTGAAGCTGTTTTGTCTCTCTAGAGACTTGATGTCATGCTGAGCATTTCTACATGTGTCCATTGCACCTCAGGTGGTCATCATATTCACATAGGGAATCCAGGCCCCTTTCCAAGTTGAGCTTTGTGCAAAACATATAGCTTTTCTTCTGAAAAGTTACAAACCTTACAGGTTTTCTATTATCCTCCCCAGAGTCAGTTTGCAATTTCATGTCTTGTGACTGGCTATGGAGGGGAAAGCATAAGGTCTCATCAAGGTCTGTCTAGTCATACCCTGTAGCCAGCTGCTGCTTGTGCAATCAGGAGGTGACTCAACCTTCTCAAACACTGGGAACTGGAAGGTTACTAGGAGACCTGTGATCTCTGCAGACAATTAGCTGTGATGTCACAAGCAAGTTAAATAATCTCTTTGAGCCACAGAATCATCTTCTGGAAAGTGGAGATCAAAGCTAGCCCATTTCTCTCAGGGCCCATTCTAGGATCAATTATGCAATTTTGTATTCAGTAGGGATGTGTGGAGATAGTGGTGGGGACCACGGTTTTGCCAAGATTTTGCCGGATCTAGCTGTCTGGATGACTTTTAAAATAGTGAATGGGAGAGAATGGCCAGTGGACAGCAGGTCCTCATAGGGTGGGTGAGGAACCTGTGATTGGGTGACCCTAGGTCACATCTTCCCAGAGGTGATTTTCAATGTAGGTAAGAGAAACACGGAAAGTGTGTGCTTTTGGTTCCTCTACTCCTGGTTTATGAGGTGTTGGGAGTCAGTCCCAGGGCTAGGCAACCACTCTATGAATTAAGGTACCCACGCCCTTCCTGCTCCTTAATGCAAACTCCCTGCCACTCTAGGGTGAGTGCCCAGCTTCATCAGCACACTTGGCTGTTATGATAAATCTTTCTGCCAAATGCTGCCTGAGCTCCACTGCCACATATGCGCTTTATGCCAGCCGCCCGCCCGAGTTAGGGCCAAATAAATACACAAAAACTTGTATTAGGTTCAAAGCTGCTTGGCCAATGACTAGGACTTCTCATCTGTTAGATCAGTCTTAACTACCATAAACCTATATATTTTATAAGACTTATCTTATCGGACACCTTATTGGCGTCCCTCCTTGCTGGGATCACATTGTGCTGCTGGAGCAGGAGCGGAGGGGAAAAAGGGAGGCCCTTCCTGTTTCTCCTTCGCTTAAATATGAGTCTCCTTGTTATGTCACTTCCTTCCTGGATCAGCACTTCTCTACTACATTTCCCAGAATCCTCTTTGACGCCTAGTCCCGTCTACTTGCTGTCTCATTGGCCAAACAATATTTTATTTAACAATCAATAAGATAAGCATACACAGTACATTCCCCATCACTTGGCTCTGCTACATTTGGAAGAGACTCAGTATTTTTTTTTAAAGTTTTATTTCATTTGTTTATTTGTATGTTTGCATGTGTGTATACTTGTACATGCCACGGCTTGCCTGAAGAGGTCAGAGGACAGCTTGCAGTTGTTGGTTTTCTCCTTCTACCATGTGGATCCAGGGATTGAACTCACGGACATAGGCTTGTCAGCAGTGCCTTTACCTGCTGAGTCATCCTGATGAGTTTGCTAAGGACAAGGACTGTGCTGTAATATCTTTCTTATCATCTGCCCTGGCACTGAGCCACAAATACGGAAAAACTTATCAGTGAACATTTGCTCAATTCAATTGAATTTGTAAGTTAGGTTCCCATCTCTCAGCCTTAGTAACAATGTATTTCAGTTCTACCCCGAAATCCCTCATCTGTCATCACTCATTAAAGGTGTTTGCCAGGAACTGCAAATATCGAGGCCTATGCTTTGGGGCAGTCATATTGCTGTTAATATTGATATCCCGGGTAATGCCTGCACTGGATGAATGGTGCTCCTTTCAGGCTCTGCTGCTGTCATCCTCCCCACTTGGTTGCTCCTCAGCCTTGCCTTGCAGCACATTTTGAAAGATTTTAGGAAGTTATTGATCACACAATAAAAGGCAGCAGGAAATTAAGCACGGCCTTTGGCGGGGAGGGGCTGGAATACACTGAGTTCTGCTGTAGGAGCTCCGAAAGGGATCTTTTCCTATGGAAAAAGGAAAGAAGATGTAACGGGAGGCGAGGAAGTGAATAACCACTCTCCTGCCCCATACAGTAAGACTTCCTGGCCTTTCCTTCACCCACGAAACCTAGATAGTGGCACATAAACACATCTCACTAATGTCTTTAGCAAAGAACAGAGAGGGACATAGTGGGTGACCCTGCTAATTACTTGAGTGGCTTCATGTTTAGAAAGTCTGACCCTTGGTACCTCATCTCATTCACCCTTCACTTGTCATGCATAGACGTGTGTTCTAGTTAGATTTACATCCTATGGCTTGATGGGGCATGTCCTTCTGTGTGCTGTGAATATATGTTTCTCTCATTGGTTTAATAAAAGGCTGATTGGCCAGTAGCCAGGCAGGAAGTGTAGATGGTGTTACAAGACTAGGAGAATTCTGGGAAAAGAAAGCAGACCCGGGAGATGCCACGTAGCTGCTGAAGGAGTAACATGCTGGAGCATTACGGGTAAGCCACAGCCTCATGGCAATACATAGGTGAATAGAAATGGGTTAATAATTAAGAGAGCTAGCCATAAGAAGCATGAGCCATCAGCCACGCAGTTTACAATTAATACAAACCTCTGTGTGTTTATTTGGGGGCTAAATGCAAAAAAAACCTCGGTCTTTAATGGATGAGAAAACTGAAAATTCAAGAAATTCCTGCTTTTATGTCTGATGAGGCAAGGTGGCAGGTAGCCCAGGCTGGCCTCAAAATTTTTATAAAGTTCAAATACTAATCTTCCTGTCTCTACCTCCTGAATGCTAGGATTATACCTGCATACAACCGTGTCCAGCTTGTGTGGTGCTAGAGATCAAAACCAGGGCCTCACACATACAGGCAAGTATTCTACCAACTGAGCTACATCCTGAGATGTAATTCTGCATGGATAAGTCCTCTGCCTAAGGATGAAAGTTTGTAAGCAGATCAGTGGATCCGCCTGTGCCCCTCAGATGGCCAGGGAGTGGTCTCCATCTGCCATCTGAAGTCTGTTGTTTGTGGATCACCTACACAGGTTTCTCTGGTCTCTGGAAGGAAGACCAGCTCTTACTCTCTAATTTCATGCAATGTTCAGAGTAGGCTTCCTGTTTCTGGGCCCCTTCCTTCAGAGGTCACCTAAACACAGGTCCCAAACCTGCACAGGCTTCAGCTCAAACCTGTGGATTTTCCTTCCTTTAGGATTGGGAAGGTGACAGAAGCTGAGGGACCATGGAGGCTCCAAATTTAGAGCTCAGCCTCCTCTACAGAATGGCTGTTGGTATTCCTCTTGAGACACCCCAAGATATAACTTACCAGCTTGAAAAATACTTTTCTTCATAGACTGACTATCCAGTCTGGACCTGTAGCCTTCTCTCTGACTGGTGGAAGAAACCAGCTCAATAGTCCATATATCTCAATAACACATTTTCCTTTTAGCCTGGTCTGGTTTCTGCCCTTAGTGGTCTTGTGTTAACTCAGATTTCTGTGGATAAATGACAGGGACCAGGGGATAGTTCCTGGCTTGTGGTTGAGGAAGGTTCTCACTCACATACCAACAAATGGGCTTGTGCAAAGGAACACTGATACCCTGCTAGAACTTGAATCCAAGTTTAGGGATTGGCTTCCTCACCATTTCTTGTTTGCATGTTTGAAGAGATGTTATGTAGCATATGAGTCTGGGTAAACAGTTTCTAAAGTCCTGGCCTAATTAAATCACCGTTCTTGCATTCCATCAATAACACTTTCATCCTGTAGACACCAGATATTCTTATAAGTGTGAGTGATGTAGAGGTGGGTGAGAATGAATTTCCATTTTGTGGGGATTATACTGGGATGAGGACACACACACATACACACACACACACACACAGAGAGAGAGAGAGAGAGAGAGAGAGAGAGAGAGAGAGAGAGAGAGAGAGAGGGAGAGAGAGAATTACTTACATAATAATGCAAGTCCTTCTCAAATGTTCTGCCCTCCAAAATTTTGACCTCCAAGAAGACTGTTCTTCATCTAGATTCAGGGTGAACATTTCAGGGCCCACAGACATAGCCAGACTCACATCTTTGATGTACAAATGAAAGATAAGATGTGGGGTCCATATTAGGGCAAGGCAAGAACAATCTGTTTTTTTTTTCAGGTATGTTGGCTCGCCTCAATAGTACACAGCAGAACCAGATGTGCAGCCCCAGTTCTTAGGCTTGGCCTACTCTGTTCTGCTCCCAGAGGCATTCGGGGAACTGTCTTCATTGCTGACCCCCTACTTGGCTCTATCTGACTCCAGCACCTCTAAGTCCAATGCAGGATCCCAGGGACTGAAGAAACTCACTTCTTGGGGGGGCGGGGGGGGGGAGAACTGCTGCACTCAGCAAAGAGGGGATTTCTGTTTTTCTTTATTAATTCTAGTAAAGTGTTTTGCAAAATGTGTTTGCGTTTCCTTTGAGTCACGATTTCTCTGCATAGCCCTTGTTGTCCTGGAACTTGCTCTGTAGACCAGGCTGGCCTTGAACTCAAAGATCCACCTGCCTCTGCATCCCAAATGCTGGGATTAAAGGTGTGCATCACCACTGTCAATGTAAAATATGTTTTGATCATATTCACCCACCCCAACTCTTCTCAGATCCACCCAACTTTTTGTCGTTTGGGTTTTTTTTTAAAGCCTTTTAAGACCAGTTTGTGCTGCCCCCAAAAATGTTTGGATGTGTGTTCCTCCCCTGTAGTGTGGCTATCTTAGAGGTGGCCATATTTTGCTCATATGTTCATCTGTCTTAATGTGTCCAGAAGATGTTTACTTGTAGTCATCCAAGGCCTCTGGTTCTTACACTCCTTCCTTCATCCCCATCTTCTGTAATGACCCCTGTTTCTTAGTCACCCTGGTCTTTGGGTTCCTCTGGATGCAACCCAGCAGCCCAGATAGAGTCTTACGTTCTGCAGATCCTCAGGATGGTTATGATGTCTGTATATTTGGATCTCGGGATCTCATACCTCTCACTATGTCCTGTCAGAGAGGTGGGGTAGGTTTGCTTCAATGTCAGGTGAGTGAGGGAACAGATTAGCATTTTAGCCCCCTCAGCCTGAGATCAGAGGCAATATTCTTTCTTTCCTTCAGCTCTCTCCCAGGGTTCTCTCCTTTACTTCTCCATGTTACTTTTTAACAGACAGCTTAGTGTGTCCACACTGAGTGACATCCTGGCTTTTGTCTGCTGTCTGCTGTCTGGGCCCCTTAGCACCTCAGTGGCCAGAGGCCAGCTCTAAGCAGACAGAAGATGGCTCCTCCCATCTCAGTTCTCTCTGCCCTAAAGTGGAAGAGCCTCTGGTGTTCCCTCTAGTCTGCACGCTCTGATTCCTGCTTTTCCAGCTGTATGGACGCAAGGCCAGGGTGGGAGATACTTTCCACATTGCTCATTTGGTGCTGATGCTAGGCCCACAACTCTGATTTGCAGCCTTTGCCACAGACTACAGGAGTGTTCCTCCTACCCCTCCACCCCCCCCCAGGGAAGGCTTAAGCCCTTGTGTCATTGAGCCTCAACTGTGTGTGGCTGGACTCTTAGCTTTGATCCCACGTCAGACTCTGGCTTTATTATTTTTCCAAGCACAGTGATTATCCCCCTAATCATGCCAGGAAATGAAAAGCCACAGACGCTTTCAGCTCGGTGGCCTGCAGATCTCTGTTGTATTATGAATGTGAAAGTTGATTGAACCAGGGAAACAATTTGAAAGCAGAGTTTCCAAAGCGACCTGGTAAGTGGAAGCCCCGCCCAATGGGGCAGTTAGGCTGGCTTTGAGCCAGACAGAGCCAGCATGTGTGGCTGGAGCATCTTGTCCATGCCAAGCCTCTGTAGGCCTGGGTGGTACAATGTTCTTGGTCCAGGTTAGCCTAGCATCTCTGCCAAGCAGCAGACCTTTGTCTACATAGATGAGGAAGCAACTGGCCTTAAGAGAAGGGGATTCCCACCTCTATACCTCCTTCTTCACCTGTCTCTCATCAATGTCTTGGCTTCATCTCATTCCTGCATCCTGGACACTGGTCCCTAGTACTACAAAGGGATGCCATACTTTTGGTGTATAGATGTCAAATTGTTAGTCAATGGTGAGTATGAATATCATCAACAAGGAGAAAGAATGAGTAAATAACATTGACTGTGTGTTCTGGGCATTTGAGACATCATGACAAGTTTAAGTGTCCTAAGAATATTCAAGGACCTTACAGGTGATTGCTTCCATATTTGTCTTCTTTCTATCACCCTTTCTGCACCCCAGTCATATCTGTTTTCTGTTTTTCTACAATCAAATTGAGGGGAAAAAGGAATCCCTCATATATGTATCTCTCTCTGCCCTGGTATTAAAACTTCTTTTCTTTTCTTTTTCTGCCTCACTCTTTCTTTCCTCTTACCTCATTGTACCTCCCTAGTGTACTAGCTGCTGTCTTGGTTTGCTTCAGCACTAACAATACCTAACCATATGTACTTGCTAAGAGGTCTGGAACAGCCTCTGTGAACGCTTTATCTAGAGAACACTGCTCCTTGGCTTCCTCTGCTCTTTGGCTTCCATCATATACATTTTTACTCTCATCATTTATCTCCTGGCTTCCCACTGGAATGCCCCAAATCCTGTCACTATTGATCATTTTTAGAGGTGCCTCTGCTATTTTATATTCATGATGAAAATCAGTTAACATAAAATACCATGAAGAACCATTCAACTTTGAAAGATTCTGGAGCCATCAGGCAGAATTGAAGATACATGCTTCTCCCAGAGAAGAACAGCCAAGCATTTAGGCAAGTGTTGGAGTCACCTAGGGTGGGGTCTAGAAGAGATTATGCACAGTGAGCCCCACACCCATGTTTTCTAAAGCATTTTCCCATTTATACAGCAGATATCCATCGTTTATCCAAAAATCACAAACTGTGCGTGTGCTGCCTGAAGACCCCACCTAGCAGAGGTGAAGGCCTTGGCCTTTGGGAAGCTGAAGGGTTGGCTGGGATGTGGAAAGAGATGTTACCTTCCAGAGGCTCTTTGTGATGCTTTATTGACAGTTCCTTGTAGGAGCTTCCTTATAGCCCATCCAAAGACAGTGCCAGTGTCACTCTCCCCACATTGCAGATGAGGAAAGCAATGCAGTTGGGCAGAAAAAGAAGCAACTATGTGAAATACTATCAAATGGCAGAACCAGACCTCTAGAGAATCCTCTGATCAGCTACTGTGTGGCTCTAGAGTAGCGGTTCTCAATTTTCCTAATGCTATGACCCTTTCACACAGTTCCCTCATCTATGTATCTCTCTGAAATGTGAGAGATACTGTGCCTCAACTTTCTGCTATCATGGATAGGAGAGGGTCCCACAGTCAAGTCTTCCCACTGTGATGGGCTGTGCCTTCTAAACTGTGAGCCAAAATGAATTTCTCCCCCTTTAAATTTCTTGTCATTTCTTTTTATTTTCACAACAGTGAACAAGGTAGCTGATACTATGGATGCTTGTGCATGTATGGGCATATGAGGCCCTGTATTGGCCTGCAGATGCATAAGGAAGGGACAGGATGCAATCCACCACCATATCCCACAATTTTTTTGTCCGGAGAAGGTCTGGGCTATGCTTTTATGTGAGGAAACAGAGTCAAAGTGTGTGGGTGAGTGGGGACTGGACACACAGGGTAGACAGGTTGGGTGACAACGGCCTCTCTCTTTAAGCTCACCATCAATTTGTTGTGTGTACTTTCTGATTTTCCTTACCTTCCTAAATGTAAGCTGTCGGCCTAATGCAGACTGCCCTTCCAAGCTTCTTTCAGCTGTCATGGTACGCAGTGTAAAACACAGCAACATATATTTATTTTCTGTTATTTACAAACTGTAATGTTTGGCAGGAAAACAGATTAAAACTCCTGGACAAAGGGGCGGCATCTGATGTGGAATGGAGAATTTTTTCCCCTTGTTTTGATTCACTCATTCTGTGGCAGTAAATGACCTTGAAAGATCTTGCTGTGGTCATTTCTGATTACAGAAGGGAAGCCTGAGCGGAACTCAGAAGGAAGAAGTCAGGCAGTGAGGCTTTTATTCTGACATTCTCAACATCCTAGCCCCGCAGACCAGGTCACTTGAGTTGGTCAAGATATCAAGTAGTGGTTAACACTGGTGATGCTTTTGTGATATGTGGACCTGGGCCCAGAATACACTATCTACTCTACAGTTTGTGAGTATAGTGTGTGTATGTGTGTGTATGTGTGTCTGCATTTGTGTGTTGGCATGTGTATTTTTTGTGATGCTTACTTTGCTGCATCCTGCCTTTCTTCCTGGGGGGTTCTGGGCTACTTTCTCCAGCCCAGAGAAAGTAGAGATCTTATTTTCCAGGTCCCCCCTCTAGGTAACTAGTGGACAAAAAGCCAAGAGGCAGGACAAGACAGAGAGAAGTGGAGGCAAAGCACAATGGATGTCAGATTAAGTCAATGACACTTTTAGAGAAATAGCATTCACCTCTCTCTTTGACACAATGGTTCTCAACCATCCTAATACTGCAACCCTTTAATATAGTTCCTTGGTGACTCCCAACCATAAAATTACTTTTTTTGCTACTTCATAACTGTAATTGTGCTACTGTTATTAATTACAATGTAAATATCTGATATGCCAGATATTTGATACGTGACCTCTGTGAATGTTTGTTTGACCTCAAGGGGTCGTGACCCACAGGTTGAGAACTGCTGCTTTAGCAGTTGCTTATGTGTCCTGAGAGCCAAGCTTTCCAGGGGGTATCATGGACCATTATTAGATTGCTGTAATCCAGGAAGAATCTTCAGGGTCTAAACAGTGGCCATTGTAGCCTGAGATTTGGCGGGACTGTGGTAAGATGAGTTCCAGTGTTACAGCACTTGTGGAGTGAGCTCCGATATGCTGGGTGGACTCTGAAGAAACAGCTTCCCCTTGAGTGTGAGTCAGAAGGAAGAGAGAACTCCACTGATGCCGAATGCTGCAAACGTTAGACTCTGGAGCTATCAGAGTGTCAGATGCGCAAGTCTAGAGATTCTGAACTTTCTTCTGTCACAAGAGTTGCATGTGTACGAACACAGTTTTAATCTCCTCACTCCCAAAGTTATTCACGCTCTCTGAAAGTAGAGGCCGAGTTGGTGACAAATTGCTGACTCCTTCGACATGAATATTGTTCGTTTATTCACAGATGCGTTTGCCCTGACAAAAGCTCCTGCTTCAGCACATTTCCACGGGTAACCGAAGGCATTCATGCTAATGCGAAATCAGCTATCATTAGCACAGGCTTTCGGCAGCTTTCAACTACTCCAGTGTCTCTTTTCTTTACTCCATCATTTTCTCTTATGATTTAATTAGTGTGAGGCTGGAATCCTTGGCTCTTAATTTGTCCGGGAAGTTGGACAAACTGCATTTTGACACCTGCTGAATTTTCCAAGCCTAGTTGTCGGCTCCATTCTGCATCCAGTAAACTACAGGGTGTGTGAGGATTTCACAGCTCTCCTACACCTGCCTGCTAAGGACAGCCACTGACTGCAGCAAGATTTGGGATTCCAGACCAGGTTTCTTGTAGACCGGGCTTTCCCTTATTCCGAATCAGATCACAGTGAGCTAAACAGGTGTTTTCATCCACCTGGAAGGCCCGTGGGCCATCATGTCCCTTGCTTGGGTTGTACCTGTAGTTCCCTAATGCCTAGTGAATGTCAAGTGCCTTAGAGACCACCAAGATGAGGGCTAGAGAGATGGTTCTGTGGCAGAGTGCTTGCTTGGCATTTGAGAGGCCCTGGGTTCAATGTCCAGCTCCTCTTAAGGAGCAACATCATCAACAAAGCACCATGAACAACAGCATTGGAACCTTCATTGTCAGCAATGCAATACTTTTGAGTGAACCCTTATCAGAATGGTGGATGTCTACAAGTGACTCTTGTGGAAGTAGTGGCCCAGCACATGGTCCTTCTGCTGCTCTGACCTTGAAGACCCTCTTGGTACTCTCAGCCTGATAGGTATGAGCAACCAAGGCTCATACATTGAGGGAGGGGGCTGGGATTGACTGGGGTCAGCCATCAGCCACTGCAGAGCTGCAGTGTTTGCAGACTGTTCTGGAGGCTCCATCTGTATTCACTTGCCCAAAGCCATCTTCTTTATGAAGCCATCCCCAGTACCTTCAGACAACTGTGTCCAGTTTTTATTTCATAAGTAGTTATCAAGCTAGGTCTTAGGTGCTGTTTTCTGTGTAGGGACTGGACAAAATATAAGTGATATTTTGTTTCCTGTCATGGGTTTGGATTCCAATGGGAGAGAGAAGCCAGAGGCAAATGATAAGTATATTATTTAGTGTTATATTACATTAAGTCTTGGAGAAAATTACATATCAGAGTAAAGGACTGGCAAAGAAGGGGAGTTATAATTAGAAATGGGTATTCTCTTTCTCCTGTGATGACAAAATCATGTAAAGGACATTCAAGGAAGAGTAGAGGAGGAGCTTGGCAAGATCTTGTCTGCATGTCTTAGTCGCTGTTCTATCACTGTGAAAAGAAACCATGACCATGGCAACTGTTACAAAAGAAAACAATTAATTGGGGTTTCAGAATTCAGTCCATTGTCTCATAGTGGAGAGCATGGCAGCATTCTGGCAGACATGGTAGCTGAGAGTTCTACATGCAGATGTGAAGGTGGCAGGGAGAAAGCCACTGGATCTGGCTTCAGTTTTTGAAACCTCAAAGCCTATGCCCAGTGACACACTTCTACCAACAAGCTCATACCTACTTCAACAAAGTCATGCCCTCTGATTCTTTCAAATAGTGCTACTCCCTAATGACCAAATATTCATATATATGAGGCTATGGGGGCACTCTTATTCAAGCCACCACACTGCCTCAAGAATGGTGTGAGCAGAGAGAGAAGCAGATACATGGTCCAGAGGCAAGAAGATGCCCAGAGCATAAGCAAGACTAAAGGAGCCTGTGCAGCTAGAACAAGAGTTGAAGCAGAAGGGTACTGAGTTCTTCAGGATGGGGTAAACAGGATTGAACCAAAGGGTCATACAATCTGCCTTAGGTTCCTTATATTGTTTTTATTTTATTTTATTTTATTTTTTAATTAGTGTGCACATTTGGAGGTCAGAGAGCAACATCTGCAAGTCAATTCTATCCTTCTATCATGCATTTCCTAGAAATCTAACTTAGGTAGTCAGGCTTGACATGACAGCCTTGCCTCAGGCTCTGAGGAGACCTATAATGTCCTATAATGTCCAACAAAGCATGAGGGGTACGGGGTTGGAGAAGGGATTGTGTTAGGACACAATTGTGACGTAAGGACAGAGGGGAGAGAGGCTAACTCACCCCGTGTGGCAGTGAAGACCGAAGGAAGAGTATATTCTGGATGCATTCTGAGGGTAGAGCCAATCATGTTCCCTACAAGACTACTTGTGAAGTAAGAGTAAGAAAATAGGGATTATTACACAGATTTTAGCCCAAGAAAACAGAAAGAGGCTATCTATGTAGAATGGGAAGATTGTACCCTCACAGGTTTGGGAAATATTATTATTATGTATCTGCTAGGTGTGACATGAAGATTCTGTTGAGTCATGAGATTTCCAACTTCCAAAACATTCTCATAATCTTCAAAGGGCACTTGGCCATGTGGTTGCTGGGATTTTAATTATTTATGCACATCTCTGAATATTGCTAGTGAAGCGTGTGCATCTGGGGTCAGGGACCTTATTCATCTGTGTGTCCTCTGCTGCTCTAGCACAGGCTATGTGGATGGCCTTAGGTTCATAATCCTGGGAATAGGAATTCACAGTAAAAAATCTATGAATTCATGAGGACACTAACTGTTATTAGCCATTTAGCACCAGCAATCAGTGGCAGAGTCAGATGTACTAGAACCTTGGCTATTGGGATAGGATATAGGAATAGATGGAGAAGTCAAAGCAGATATGTTTATACACTTGAAAGGGTAAAACAGGCAATAAAAGGTATGTGATGCCTCTCTTCCAAATTATGGTAATTGAGGAAAGTTTGAAAAGGAACCAAATAAAACTTCTAGAAACAAACAAAAATTATATAATGTTGTAACTTAGTGGTTAAACAGAAGTAAAGTCGCAAGACAGATATGAAGTTGAGAGAGCTTGGAATATAAAAAAATCAAAATAACCTACAAAGAAAAAAGAGGAGAGGCCATCTTCTTTTTATAAATACAGAGAGTTTTTCAGATTTAATGGAAGACAACAATGCCCAACTTCATTAAGCCTGTGCCCAGTTTTGCTCAAGTGAAAAAACAAACAAACAAACAAACAAAAAAACCAAAAAACAAAAAAAAAAAAACCCAACCAGACCCTAAAGACAAGGAAGTTACAAAAGCATCCAGGAAGAAAAGACATTACCAAAAATTGGTGAGAACTAGACTGATGATAGTTTCTGAAAGGTAACAATCAGATTCTGAAACTTGGGGAATGAGACTTGTACTTTTCTCTTGGAGCATGATTAACAGCACAGGATGCTGGGTAAACTTCTTTTAAGAATGAGGACCACAGACAGAAAGTTCCAGACAATCAAACCAGCCTGTGTTTATTGACAAATGTCTTACTAAATGAACATCTAAGGATCCACAATTTGGGAAGGAAAATGATTTTAAAAGTATGTCCCAACACATTAGAAGGGTTGGTGAGCAAAAAGTACAATAGATGATCAAATCTAAATGAATACTGACTGTAAAAAAAATCTATGTTCACTATGCCTGATCTGTGGGTTTTAAAAGACAGCATAGGCTCTTATAAATAGGAGGGTTTAAAACACTCAGGATGCTTGTTGTCTTGGAGGAAGACAGGTGGCCTTGTCACCTCTCCTCAGTGGCTGCTATAGTGTTGTTACAGGTTGGGAGAAGGAGATGGGAAAGGTGGAATGTCACAAGCTCATGCCAGCAACATCTCACATTGATAACCAATATTCCCCCTTATACTAAGATTGTCAGACTTAACTGAACATATTTAACAACTATGAATGTGGAGTGAAAACTGTCTAAAACTAGCATAAGAAAAATAAAACAGAGGGAAAACTCAGTTGGATAAACTTTTTTAAGTTTAAAAATTATAAACACTATCCTAAATATATGAGAAACCACAGTCAATGCATAAGGACTAAATGTTTCAGTTAAAAGATAAAGAGTGCCAAAATTGGTTCAAAATGCATGTGAAAACAATGCAAAGTTCTGATACATGCCGTTTAGAAGATGTATGTTAAAATACAAGGATAGAAAAGGATTGAAATCAAAGGAGAGAAAAATCAACATAAGCAGGCAGATGCTAAAAATAAAGCTGGCATAGGATATAATTATAGACATAATTATATTTCAGATAGAATGGCCTTTAAGGCCTAAAATGCTTTAGGGAATAAAGAAAAGATCACAACACACCACCACAGGTTTAATTTTCTATCAGTAACATTTCTACTTCTAATGCATCTTATTGTCAGATTCAAAGTACATAGAGGAAAAACTGACCCAACTTCAGACAAATGATAGATCCTTCATGTAACTTGGTATGTTTAATCTCTTACTCTCTTAGTGACTGGAAGGGTAGGGAGAAGAAATCATGGTGGAGAAGATTATGGCAGCACAATGAACAGTTCAGTGTGAGAAACATGTGCAGGACACTCCAACAATTGGAAAATGTGTATTCTTTTCAAGCACACACAGTACATTTATAAAACGGGTCAAATACTAGATTCAACATATTTCAGTGAATCCATGTCTTACAAAGAGCATTCTTAAGAAACAGTAAAATTACATGCATGTGAATAATACTGGATAAACTTTAGAAAGAGCTTTTGATAAATATGCTTAAAATGATGGAGAAAAATGTATAAATTCAAATTTAATATTTTCATCACCAAATATTAGTTATATACAATGTATTTCATGATAACATTTTCATTCCTATAATGTATTTGATTATATTTGTCTCTATCACACTATCTTGAGCCCTCCCATTACTGCTGACTCCATTCCCCTTCCCAATTCATTACCTTCTATTTTCATGCCACCTCTTCCTCTGGTGAAGCAATGAGTTTAATTAGGTCTACTCTTAAGAGGACGGGTGAGAGGTTATCATTTATAGGAAAATGAGACTTACCAGTGACTATACTATACTGAAGTGACTATAGTGAAGAAAATGTCTCTTCTCCCCCTCAGCAACCTTTAATTGCTTGTAGATCTTTAGAGAGAAGTAGGGCCTTGTGAGTCCCCTCCCCCAGTGATAGTTAGTTGCCTCATGGGGGTTAGACAGTTACACTGATGCCTATAAATAAGATTATAGCCTGAAACTTTACAGTAGAGTCTGAAAAGAAATCAAGTAAATACTCTACTTTGAAAGGTGGATAGTAGTAATTGAAAAAGCTCAAAGAAGTAAGGGAATTAGTAAACACAGGGAGAAATTAAGAAAGTGTAAAATGGGTTCAACAGAATGGAGTAATGGAAAATAGTACTTTTATGAAAACTCTCGTAAAATTGGCATAGTTCTGCAAGGTTGACCAAGGATAAGAAAGAAGAAAAACGAGTAAACACATCAGGAATGAAGGATTCATAGCTATATAGCAGAGATGAGGATGTAGTAGGGATATCATAAAACATGACTAATAATTAAAAACACACAGGGCATGGTAAATTGCAAAGAAAATAAAATTGTCTATAACTGGCCAAAGAAGAGTACAGAAGTTTTGGCATACTGATTCATACCAGGCACAGGAGAGTTCTGCAAACTATGTGAACTGGTGGGGAGGATCAGGGAGGAGTTGAGAGAGTGTAAACTGTGGTCAGAATATATTATCTAAAATTATTTCAATAAAAATTAAATTCATATACATATATATTTTTTTCAAGGAACAGACAATTCCTGACTTAAAGTGTTTCAGAGAGTCACTAAATTCTGGGGTATCCTCAATACAAGAAGTCGACTTAAGATATTCTTAAACATAATATCCAGTGAACTCTAACTAAAGGTAATTCACGATAACCAAGTTTGCATTGTCATTATAGCACAATGTTAAGCTAGTTCAAAGTTAGAAAACTTATAATAAATGTAATCGGCCACTGGGACAAGTTAAAACATTTAATAAAATCAGCAACACTTTCATGGTAAAACTTCCTGACAAGCTCAAGATATAAGATGCTTTCCTTAGCCTGATATGCTTGGTCTAGCCCAAATCACTAAACAATATTTTACTCTGTGAAGATATAAAACATCTTGTAAAGTTAAGAACAAGACAGGACTTTTGCTGTGATGACATCTATTTAATAATATGGTGGAAGTCTTAGCCAAAGCAATTAGGCAAGAAAAAGAAATCAAACATGGAAGAACTAAAACAGAAAGAAAGCAGTATTATCAAATGCTATAATAAAAAGCTCAAAATAAAATAAAAATTGTGAGCATTAATAAAATAATTTATTAGATTTCAGTTTTTGACACAAATTTTGCACATGTTTTTACCTATGTATAGATATGAGAACATATTAAATGCACAAATGCAACTAGCAATGTTGCTTATGATAAGAAAATAAACATATTTTGGAACAATAATAGAAGCAAACACATTTGTAATGGGCTTGACACTATTCTAAGAACTTTCATGTACAAATATATATTTCGTCTATATATCTATGCATTCTTGTAACAACCTTATATGATAGGTACAATTCCATTGACAGTGCAGAAAGCTGAGACTCATGTAAATTATTCATACTATGGAGCACATACACAGGAATAGAAAGAAATTGCTGACTAGGGATGGTAAGCTAACATCTGTTTTCCAGAATATGTGCTCCTAACTTCTATAATTTCCCTTTTTTTTGAGAAAAAAAAATACAAAACTTTATTGAAGGACAAAAATGACCTGGAAAACTAGAGAGCCAAACTACATTTGTGGATAGGATTTAATATCATAAAAATACCAGTCCTTCCCAAAATGTTACATCCAGTTACAAACAAAATCCTAAGATGTTCTTCATGGAATTTGAACAACTGATTATAAAATTTATATGGATAATAAAAAAGGTCATGAAAAGTCAATGCATTCCTGAAACATATGGGCAAGGGTGTGAGAAGCATATGTCTGACCAGACACAAAATAAAATATTAACATATAGAAATAAAGAATGGGGTCCAGCCTGGTGCAATGACAGGCAAACACACCGATGGAGCACAGCAAAGAGCATGCAATTGCTCCTATGCTCTGTGCACATGTGGGAACTGAGTAGTCACAGAGTATATCAGTGGAGAAAACTATGGTCTTCAATATGTGCAGCTAGTCCTTTAAATGCAAAAAAATGTGAAAAATAGATTCCCACTCCACACTACACACAAAAATTAATTCCAGATGGTTTAAAGTCTTAAATGTGGAAGATAAAAGTTTATGAAATGTGGATCTCTTTATGACTGTTAGGATAGTTATTTCTTAAACACAACACACAAAAACCCCAATGATAAAGAAAAAGATTGTAAAAGCAGGGCACATTAAAATTAATAACTTCTAGTTATGGGAAGACCACAGAGAGAACAAAAAGATAAGCCACTAATTGAAACTTGCAGCACATTTAACTGGCACCACCTCAGTGTCCACAACACAATAAAGAACCCCTTGATAAACAGCAAACACCTAGTAGTCCCCCCCACCCGAAAAAAAAAAACAGATGAAAAAATAAATTGACATTTTACAGTAGAGAGTTTGAACAGTCAATACATGCATTTTTGTAAAAGATGCTCAGCCTTTCTGGTAATTATGGAGTGTGTATTAAAATCATACCGTGATATAATTTGTTTCTGTCTTAGATAAGCAATAATTAAAAAGTTTGAAAATACCAAGTTAATTGGGGCGGGGAATGTTAAACAGAGGAAAACTTGCATGGGCAATAGCTTGGCATTAGCTAGTGTGATCATTAATCTTGCTTGCAAACTTGACTGGATTGAGAGACACTGAGAAAATTAGAAAGACACAATTGTGAGGATGTATCAGAGTGTTTCCAATGGGCCTGTGGGTTGGTGAACTGAAGGGAGGGCTCACCTTGAATGTAGGAGTTGTCAAATAGGCTGGGGCCTGGATGGAGCTGAAAGTCAAAAGAGGAAGCCTGTAGCTACTATGCAATCACCTTTGTGATTTTTGTGTCTATGAATGCCCGTGGACATCAGACTCCAGCTTCTTCCACTTTTGAGCAATGATTCACAAAAGCAACTATGCAGGGAGCTTTGAGCTCTTCAGCCTTGGGTTTAGGCTGCATCACTAATTCCCCTGGTTCTGAGGTTTCCAGATTTTTGAGCAAAGCAGAAATTAGCATCTTTGACTCTCTGGCTTATAGCCAGTCATTTGTGTGACTATCTAGCCTCTGATCATGTAAGCCAATATAATAAATCCCATTATAATTACATTCCCTTGGCTCTGTCCCTCTAGAGAGCCCTGACTAAAACACCTAGTAAGCCTGAGAATATGAACACGCTACAATCCATCAATCCAGAAATCCCATTCATATGTATGTCTCATAGAAACCCTTGCAGAGTTCACCAGGAGGATGAACAAGAACATCACAGGTAGTGCTATTTCAATAGTAGGAAGGTGAAAAAAAGAACAATAAACAACACAAAAAACCAAATGTGGGCTTAGCAAAATGGAGCAGCACATTTTTGCTAGAGTCATACAAAGGGATTCTGTACAGTGATGGGAATTGTGTGGAATGCAACTGGGTCTGAACTTGTAGGGATCAGCAGTATCAGATACTAGTGAGTCTAAGAAGTGTTGGCAGAAGAATACATTGAGCACAGTTCCATTTATATAAAGCCAGAGGAAATGGAACAGTGTTTTGCCAGAATTCTTATTCTTTTATGTATGTTTTATAGACCATACTTTGTATGTATGGCTTATTTCTCAGTATACAAAGATAAAAAAGATCTGTGGAGGGAGAGTTTTCTATTTTAGACTGAGTTACCCTTAGCCTTGCCCAAGCATCTCTAAAACATCACATAAAGGAGACTAGAAAAACCACATCATGGTTGAATTCAACTCATCTGTCAGAGTGTTTGCCAAACATGCATCAAGGTCTGTATTTGATCCTCAGAACTGTGGTGGCTCAGGTCTGTAGAAATTAGCTACATAGTTCATTTGAGGTCAGTCTGAGCTACATGACATACCATCTCAAAAAAAGAACACAGGTCATGTGGAAAGAAGCAAAAAAACAACTAATCCTCTTTGCACAAAAGATGAAGTTTTCCATCAAAAAAGTGGACACTGAACCAAGCAGATAGAGCTCATTCCATGCCTTGGCTGTGATTAGGATGCAGACTTCCCCAAGACAAGTGTTTCCACCATGAAAGACCACACTATGAATATAGTCTAGAACCCAGAAGGATGGTGGAGTCTCTATCGAGTATATCCTTGTATCATTGGATAGGTAAAGAAACAAGAAGATAAGGTATTCCTTTCCTCAAACGAGTGGTGACTGGCTGGCTCTCCCAGGGATTGAGGGCAGCAAGGGGAAGAGAAGGCAACAGAAAGACCTGATTCTAGTCACCAGACCGGTGCATCCACCTTTTGGTTGTTGTGAGTGCTGTGTTTTATAGTTGCCTTCTTCAGAAGACATCTCCAGCATAAAGGAGCCATCTTGTATAGGAACAATGGCTAGATCACATCCAAGCCTGAGTGTAGGTCTGGGCTCAGCCCTTGATAGGCTACTGGTGCTTATGATTAGTGACATGGTTCATACTTCAGTACTCTCTGAAGAATCGGGTGGGGTCTACATTGAAACTTGACTTCTTCCTCTGCTCCACACATCTTCCATTTCATTATAGGTCCGTAGTGGCATCTTGCCTTGCCAGTGAACTTGTAGTTGTGGCCCCAGCCTTTGGGCATGGTTTCAGGTGCAGATGTGACCCATTATAAGGTAGAGAAGGGGCTGGCTCATACTCTCTTGTGTTGTGGAGAGCAACTGAAGGACTACATCTTCTGGAGCAGGAAGTTATTTACCACATCGGTTATTTACTCTTATCTGTCTAAGTGCTTCCCTAACAAACACCTATTGATCATTTATCTTGGGTCTGGTGTACTCAGTTAAACCCTGCCTTCATAGGTACCTGACCCAAGAACCACCTTCCTAGGCTCTACTTTTAGGGACCCTGTCTTATATCAATTCAGGCATCCACTAAGCACCTAAAAGGGAGGATGACTTTAGATAGGAAGGGGTGCTCTTTTGTGAGAAATCCTCCAGAGTGCTCTCAAAGGTTGATGGAGAGGCTCCCAACTCTTCCCCACTTCTTAATAGTCCTTACCAAGTAATTAACTTGACTCACCAACAACTTACTGTATTATAAAGGATCCTTGCTTAGGAATGATAGACTGAGGATGGGATAGAAAAATAAAAATTAAAAGCCAAAAGTAGAAGAACAACACCTTCAACAAGAACCATGAACCCCGAACTTGAAGAAAAGCTCAGGTAAGCATTAAGTTGAACCATCGAAACATGGCCACAAAGATACAGTTTTACTTGGTTCGATCTAAGTTGTTTTCCAGAGTCTTATAGACATCACACACAGTGTAATCTTTCTAGAAAAGAGCTCAAAAGGAAATAGATGGTTCAAAGGGGGAAAATGACAGAAAGAAATGTCATAGGAGTTAGTGGAGTTCACGAAGAAAATAAGGGTGAGGACAAAAAAATATCACAGACAAAAGTTACAAAAGGCCATAAAAGTAACTGAAAATTGGATGCTTTGAGGAAATCATGCAAGACAAAGTGGCGAAGCAACAACACAATCATGAACAGAGAGCAGGTGGTCTATAATGTTACACCCATTGAGTTACATGTAAGCAGCTTTGAGGTGAACCTCTGTTGACAGAAGGCTGTTTGCGACTGTCCTCAGGGCAACAGCTGGAAGGAGGAGAGAAAGGTGGCAGCTGTTCTCCATAGACTCCACACGGTATTGTCCAGCACTGAGAAGGACAAACCTTTGCTTTTCTTCCTCTGAACAGGGCATCAGTGGTTATAAGTAGGTCACTGACTTGGGGATTTACAGCCTTTGCCTCTGTGCAACCCCTGCTTACAGCAGCCAAGGGGCACAAAACACGGTGTGAAAGAGGAAAGCTGATGGAACGTACAGTACCCACTCAGTCTCATACTTCCTGGAGTAAGTACATCACATCTGGAAAGAGTTTCCAGGCTTTCCCTTGCTGTTATTCCCACAACTCTGGCTTCTCTTTAGCCTCAAGGAAGTTGTTGGCCTTGAAGATGTAACCTGCTCCAGAGTCCTTTCCTGCTTTGGGGTATCACTCAGCCAGCAACATTCTATGTGTTAGTCACAAGTGGTTCAAACATTCAGTTACTTGAGCTGGAAAAGACCATTGAAAAGCAATGCCTCTGTATTCATGATAGACTATTGTACAGGACTATGCTCTGAGCCACACTGCTGCCACTTTGTGAGTTCTGGTGGGCTGCTCAGGAAAGATCATCACAGCAGAGTCTGTTTACTATTTACCTTCCTCCATTGGAGGAGGGGGAAGTGAGGTTCATACCACTCTTACCTGAATATCTAGCTGCTCCTCTTAACCAGTTGTATGCAATTCTTCCTGTTGCCCTTGGATTTAAGGGAGGGGATAGAGGATATAGATGGGCAAAAATGAGGGGACAGAGTTCCATTTACCAGCCATGTGGAAACCACCATCCCTGTGTGGTACAGACCTTCTGTCTTGGATGCTTTAAAGTTCACCTTTATTTCTGCTCATATCAACTCACCCATTGGTCTGTAAGTCTAATAAATTCACTGAGTTTTCCTGGTGAACTTTGGTGGATCATACCTCAGTTAATCTTTGGGACCTTAGAAGAGGGGTTGACCTTGTTTGTGTCTCTTCCAGAAAAGAAACTTTAGCAACAGGTACGTTACGTTATATAATGATTCATCCTTAACTTTGGAAGATGTCACACATGTCTCAAGTCCCTGGAAATTACACTAATATGTTTGGACACTGAATCATAAAATGGTAGAATAGAGTTCCTTGGGGTTTTGTTAGTCTTCTGATTTTCTTTATTTGCTTAGCTTATAAATGGAGGTAAGAGAAGATCCAGAGATGTGTTTTATCTTGTGAGATACCATTCTTACTGGGAGTGCCTGCAGGATCTTTAAGCATTGGCGATTGATGAGCAGTTAATACATGAGGCCTTTCTGCAGTGATACCTCTATCCATGTCTCTACATCACAATCATTTCCTACAAGGGATTTCTAAGCAAACCGCTATGGGCATGGGTTCTTCGATGTTTTGGGTCAGCGCCCTCAGTAGTTAGGGGTTCTTAAATGCTGCCAAGGAGTCACTGACTTTCACATGTTTTCCTGCATTGAACCTCTCAGTGGAACTCTTCAACACCTGCTACTCAAAATAGTCACCTCATTCCATTGTTCGTACAGCAATACCATGTGTCTTAGAGCTGAGGCTCCTTCCACCAGCATCATTTGCTCATATGACTCTTGAAACTAGTCATAGAAACAACTATACTTGGGTATTGGCCCCTGTGAACCTACAGAAAGCCTGTCAATACTTTCATGTTGCTTTTTAATCCATTATTCTAATTGAATAAGGTCTCGAATCATCTTGGTTTCTCATTCACTGTGCTTTTCTCCCAGTTTTGTGCCACTTGTAAATTTGATGAGTATATCCGCTGAGTCTTTATTCAATGTATTGATGAAAGAATTGAGTAAGATTGGGTTAATTGGACAGAAATGCTGAAGAGGGCAAGGGGAGAAACAGGTTTCCAAGGCATGCCAATACAAGGCATGCCTCATTACTTTCACTGATTCAACAAATATTTATTGAATATCTGATATCTTCTGGGCAACCTATGTTCCAGTGAGGATACAATAACAAATATGAATTTTTTTCATGGTCACAAACTGTTGATGCCCTTCATGAAGCTTTTTATCAATCAACTTACTTTTTTATACTATGGGAGGAGAAGGGGCAAACTTTTCTTTTTCTGTTTCAGTACAGGGCTTCAGTGGCCATGTGCTGATCACCAGCTAAGGGAGTTTCCTGTTAGCAAGGGCTAATGCCACCATGGTAGGCACATAGATTTGCCCTTCAGTAGCTGGTGTATCAATTAGATTATTAAAGTCTGAAATGTACAACTGTCTAGGCACTGATTTTCTGATGTTTGGAATCTCCAGCTTGGGGCTCTTCCAAACCCTGTCCTCACCCCTGGAGTTGCCTCATTTCCAACTTGCTCCTGGGAAAGCCTGCCATCAGTGGCTCCACCCCAGGAGAACATTTAAAAGCCCCCTCCATGTGGGTTCCCTTCATGGCTTTCTTCTTTTCCCCTGGGGCCACCTGGGAATGCTTTGCTCAGATTAAACCTGAATTTAATAATTCGGTTTGGTTGGCTTATTACATCAGCGGCAACTGATTTCCAGTAACATGAGAGTCAAAACTTATCAAGTGGATCATTAAAGATCTTTATAAATAATAAGAAAGGGCTAATACGTATGTATTTTTTCCACTAGTGATTTTGTAAAATAAAGGCACTAATTTAAATGATACAAAGAGTTATAAGCTGATTTCATCCCTTTAAATGATAAAATAAAGGCACAGTTCTTGCTCTCCTAGAGTTTTAGTCTTGTGAGATCCAGATGTTAAGCAGAGGCACAAAGGGATGAATATTAAGTGCTATTTGGTATGAAGGAAGGATTCTGGGTGTAAGAGTGGTGAATAATGGAGGAAGTTGGAAGAAGGTTGTCAAAGATATGGCATTTTGGCTTACACAAGAAGGAATATGCAAATAAAAGAAGGAATATGCAGAATTCATGCAGAGATCTCTCAGGGAAGAGGCAAAACTCTCAGGGCAGTGTGTGCAAAGCTCTCAGGGCAGTATGTGCAAAGCTACCTATAGTGCCGTGGGTGGTGATCTTTCCATGCTTGGAGATCTGAAGAAATCTAGTGTAATATAGAAATATTCAGTGCCTGGAGGTAGGAGAGTTAACCTTATGAAAAGCAGGCTTCTCCCTATATTGCCAGCATACTGTCTAGACTGGGCCAATACCTCTGTTCCCTCGAGTGGGTGGGCAATGCATGACCTCAGCTCCCCACAGGGACTCCAGGTACAATCAGAACTGGGCTGCTGGCTCTTTCAGCAGGTGTATGTAACTGTCCTGAACACCTGGCACCCAAGCTCCCACAGGACCAGCGTTTATAAGAGCCTGTAACAACTGAGGGCAGCATAGGGTGGTGTCCATCTCTTGGGCACAATCCAAGATGCTGACAGGTTGGAGCACAAGTGGCACAGCTGCAGAACCCCTGTCATCAGGCTACCAAGCCTTTGTCAGCGAACTGGCCAGAGTTGGCTCAGTCACAATAAAGAGCTTGGATTTCATTCAAGATGCAAGGGGAATCATTGAAAAGCTGTGGGCAAGTTATATAACAAGGAATTGGACTGATATTGAAGGCCTTAACTTTGCTGGCTGAATAGGAGTGGACTACATGAGGACACAAGTTGAAGCAGGGGACCAACTAATTAGAAGGTCAAGATGGTTCAGACAATTTCTTTATGACCACACTTTCAGGGTGAAAAGCAGGAGATTATAATGTCCCCTTGCTTCTTTGATTTTTGTCAATTGCCAGTGTGGGATAATTTAAGTTATTCTGTTGGAGCCCCAATGATTTGTAGAAAAATCTGGTAAGAAGTTTGTCCTTAAGGATGCAGTACAGAATAATAGCTAAAAGTGGATGAAGGGCTCAGTGAAACTTTTCAGAGAACATGAGATCCCAGTCCGTTTTGTGAGCCACCTTAGAAGTGCAATGGAGTGGGGAGTTAGGGTTTCCAGAACTTACCCTTCTCTAAAATCTTCTAAATAACTGGACCCTTGTTCTCTCTAGTCCATGAGTTTTAAAGCACAGAGTCCTCCTCAAAATAAGTTCTTTTAGAGTGATATTAGCCCATGTAAAAAAAAAAACCCAGGCCTTGACAGGGTATAGTGAGTATGTAGGCGCCCTCATTATCCTATACCTATCTTCTTATTAGTATCTTTCCAACACAGAGCAGCAGCTAAGGGGCCACACCTGCCTTCTAACTTGGGTTGGTACTGCACCATTTGCCACAAAATCTCCAGTGTTCTTTACTCTGTTAATGAAAACCCATTTGGGAGAACATTTGTGTTGTCTTTCCCAGGTTCACCCTCTCTCATCATTAGCTGCACCCACCAGAGATAGTTCTTGGCATGTCCCACTATGGTTCTTCTTCTGGGTGCCTATCTAGTGATCACTTTGACTTATTTCTCAAGGTCTATTTTATCCATGGAGATTATTATCCTCAGGTTTTAGGAAACAGTTCTTGCCAGTGATTGGCTTGGAGTTGACTATATGTTATGGAGTGGATTTATATACTGAAATGTAAACTCCTAGTGGGACTCTACTTGGAGATTGTAGTCAGGAGGGTGGTACCTTTGTGTTGGGAATGGTGCCCTTACATGGGGAGATGGGAAAGACCTTTTTTTGTTCTCCCCCCCTTTCTCTCTCCTGTGCACTTCTATATGAGGGTGCAAAGAGAAGGCATTGCCTGCAAACCAGATATGCCCTTGCCAGACTGGCACCTCATTCTTGAACTTCCCAAGTTCTATAATGATGAGAAATGAATGCTTTTTTTTGAAAAAACAAAAACTCTCTGTGGCAATGTGTTATAGGAGATTATAATTGATATTATATTGTCCATTTTTTCCAGTCAGTGTGAAGCCAAAAGACAGTGGGTGGTAGGATCACAGGAGCCACAGCAAAGCAGGGCCTGTGCTCTCTCTAGGCCTATTTATGAAGCTCTATGGTATAATGTGCTTCCTTTTAAGTCTGTTTGAGTTTGTGCTTTCTGTTTTCCCACCTAAGCTATCATCCTCTTGCATCTTTTACCTCTTCACATTTTTCTAAAACCAGTGTTCATCAAAAATGACAAAAAAGGTGTTGGTTGCACTCAGCATCTCCATGCCATTTTAATTGGTAGCTAACATATTGCATCCCGAAAAATTCTCACTTGGGGATCTCTCAATATGTCCTTTAGTAGCCCAATGTTACAAAATTTCAGATGCCTGTGTCTGATAGTCTGCTATTCCTAAAGACTATTAAGGTGTGTACTAGAAGCATTGTTGAGACATCTAGACTTTTCTTCAGAGTTCCCCTTGCACCAGCTGCAGCATAAAATCTGTCCTTGTCCTGTAAAATGCCCTGACTTTTAGTTTGGAGACATAGCTACTGTTCTTTTAGAGCCTCCCCGGCAACAAGCTGACATGAATGCTTGAAACACACTTTTCAAAATGACATGTCTGACCAGATCCAATGTTTCTTTCATTCACAATAACAACCTCCAACATGACACAGCCCCTTTCTCCCAAGGTTCCCGTCACCTCTCCTTCATCAATTTGTTCTTCCTTGTTGGTTAGAATTGAGTACGGTATAGTAGTTCTGCTTTTACATCCTTTTCTTTTTCAGAGACGGAATTGTTAGCTCTGTGAGTCAGGTAGCTCAATTGGGACAGACCCAAGGGACATATTTGTGGTAATTCACATGCCTGGAAGTAAGGAGTTTGATGTGAGCTTCAGATCAGCAGAGAAATTGGATTTATTTTGGACACTATATCAGGAGGAAAAGGACCAGAGCTGTGGGAGAAATTGAGGTGATTGAATAGATCAGAGCAAGGCTAAAGGCTGTGCACTTTTCCTTTCAAGAAATGAAACATGGCCTTCTAGAGACACTGTGTCTGCATTAGAAAGACACCGTCAAGGGTTGACAGACTCAGGACAAGATGCAGACCACTTCATACTGGGGCTGGCAAATGTCGATGGATCTGTGTTGGGGTTGCCATTGCCAGCTGCTCTCCTGGTACTTCTTCCAACAAACCAGGTGCATCTTTTTGGTTGAGGCTCATGTCAGACAGAAGGCTGGTCAGTCAGTGGCAGATGACAGTAGTGTGAAGGGCACAGTAGAGCTTTCTCTATACCTTGGGAGAGGTAGGACTGTGGGATGAGTTTTAGAGTCAGCCACCTTTGAGTTTGAGTCCCTCTGCTTACTCCTAGCTCTGGTCAAGATTCAGTCACATATCCTATTTGCATGTCAGCATCCTCCTAGGTGGATATAGAGAGTAACCTTTCCACGTGATGGTAAAGAATTGACTTTCAGCCTGGTAAACATTTCATACAGGATTGGCACAGCCTTATGGATTCAAGAAATGAGAACCCTGAACTGATACAGGTGCTGGGCCCCAGCATGAGAAGGGAAGTGGGCACAGGTGCCTACCCCTAACCAAGAAGCTGTTTGCAAACGATACCTGCTGGCAAAGGGTAAAATATGTTTTCTCCAATGAAGTGCCATTCAGTGTATCACCCACACTCCAGGGCAGGCCACACCTCAGGAGCAGATGGCTAATACAAATAACTCCATGTTTCTTTCTTTTTTCTTTTTTTTTTTTTTTGGTTTTTCAAGACAGGGTTTCTCTGTGTAGCTTTGGAGCCTATCCTGGCACTCTCTGTGGATACCAGGCTGGCCTCAAACTCACAGAGATCCACCAGCCTCTGCCTCCCAAGTGCTGGGATTAAAGGCGTGTGCCACCAACACCCGGCTCCATGTTTCTTTTTTGTGGGATTTTTGTTTTGTTTTATTTATTTGGCATTTTTTCTTATTGATTTTTTTGTTTGTTTTGATTTTCATCAAAACAGAGAGAGGGAGGGAGGGAGACACAGAGAGAGAATAAGGTTGGGTTGATAGGGAGATGGGGAGTACCTGGAAGAAGTTTGGGAAGGAGAAAATGATCAAGATATATTGTATGAAAAAAATGAATCAATAGAAAAGGAATGAGGCTGCATGGGGCAAAGACGGGCAGAATTTCTCCAGGATAGAAAAGCTCCTGGGGGCTCTGTAAAATGTGCGAAGATGGTATAGGGGAAGGATATGTGAGGGGAACCAGGTAGGAATGGGAGAGTAGCCCAGAAATGCTGAGGCAGGACTTAAAGTTCAGAAGAAGGGCAGGAGGAAGCCTAATCTAAGGTCTCCTTTCTGTTGGCACACTATGTATTGATGTATACATTTTATACACACATTATTGATATATTACAATGTACAAAGAAAGCACACAGTTATACATGATTTTAAAAGTGATGGAAGAGAATTCGGACAAGGAGAGCCTGATATGGAGCTCCAACTCAGATCAGAAAGACAAACCAGTGTCTGGACCTTAGAGATTCATTTGCTCTCTCCACTGGTTCCCTCCCTTCTATTCCCTCCAAAGAACAGTTACTGTGCTGGCATTTATGACATTGTTATCTTGCTTGCCTTTGTTAAATTTCTACCCATTGACATATCTCAAAATACTGTGTTGTTGTGGGTCGTGTTCTTTGAGCCTTATGTGGACCACATCATACTGTATGCTTCTTCTGTGGTGGTGGCTCTGTATGAGCTTTGAGAGCATGGCCAGGTCACTGCAGATGACAGTGGAGAACCTAGATAGGAAGAAGATACCATTTCCTAAGCAGAGGACCATAGATTACCTCTCCCCTCAACAAACAACAAGAAGATACACAAATTACAACAGAAACCCAAGAAACATGAAAGAAAAGGTAATCTGATTCCTCTAAAGGATCATACTTCCTCAAGGACAAAAACCCCAAAATACTGAAAAAAGATAAAATGGCTGACAAAGACTTCCAGAATTTTCTGGTAGAACTGCAACTGCAATATATATATATATATATATATATATATATATATATATATATGCAAATGAATTCAACAGAGGACCTAGAGATAAATGCCACAAAACAGAGGAAAGAACAGCATGGAAGAAAAGTCAGAAGGGAAACTGAGATTTTTGAAGCAAGTAAACAAAATAAAAGCAAATAGAAATGAAAAAATCCAATAAAAAACCATACAAACAAAAAAGCTACTGTGTGAAGCATCACTACCTGATTAGACAAAGAAGAAGACAGAAAAATATCAGGAGTAGATGACAGGATTCATGAAAGAGTGTATTCGAACATCTGCAAGAAAAAATATAGAATTATCCATGAACCCTGGAGTACAATTATGAGACCAAACATAAGATCCATGGAATAGAAACAGGAGCCAAGATAAACATTAAGGGTATGAAAATATATTTAATGAGATTATGGCAGAAAATCCCCCAAGTCTATGGAGAGAAATAGATATTAAAACAAGAGAAATGTATGACTCTATGTAGCCATGACCATGGATGACACAGTCCAGATGTCAAAAGACACAAAGCAGAAAAACAGTCTGAAAGCTCTGAGGGAAAACTGGCAACTTACCTACAAAGACAGAAATACCACAATAACATCAGGTCTCTCATTGGCAACCTGAAAGCCAAGGCAGCACGAAAAGATGCATTTCAGGACCTGAAAGCAAATAACTGGCAGCTAAGAGTACTGTATCCAGCCAAGCTATCTTCTAACATTGACAAAGATTGAAGATATTTCATGACAAGGACGCACTAAGGCACTTCACAACAACCAAGCCAGCACTATAGAGGGCACTTAAAGGAATACTATACACAGAGAAGAAAGACAGTTTCAACTGTGAGAGCACAGGAAACGATAGGTTTTGTGAAAGAATAGCTGAGTAAAAGAGAGCTAGGACAGAATGCAGCATGGCCAATACAAGTGAACCAGACAGATCGCTTCCTAAATACAGCAGGACTGAAATAATCTGCTGTGTCTTATCAGAACAGACTGCAATGAAGCCAGAAATCAATAGCATGAAAAACTACAAAAACTAGTCAGGTGAATGGAGACTGAACAGTATACAGTGGATAAGAAAGAAATTAAAACTAAAGCACAATTTACCAGAAAATTGGTGATACAGCTAAGGCAGTGAGATGGTTGTTTTTGGTTGTTAACTTTACTACATCTGGAATTAACTAAAGCACACACATCTGGACACACTTGTTATCCCCACCTCAATTCAATCATTTGAAGTGGAAAAGAGTCACTTTTAATACATATCTTTTGAGATGGGATGATTCACCTCTAATCTGGGCCACACCTTCTGCTGGCAGATTCTATAAGAGCATAGAAGATGGAACTTGCTCTCTTTGTCTGCTTGCTCTCACTCTTGCTAGCAAGTCCATTCCTTCACTGGCATTAGAGCCTACTTCTTTGGGATTCCAGTATATACTGAAGATCTGATGAGACATCCAGCCTGAACAACTACTAGATTCTTGGAACTTGTGTCGGCAGATGGCCATTGTTAGTCTTGCTGGACCACACTCTGTAAACTATTCTAATAAATCCTCTATCTATCTATCTATCTATCTATCTATCTATCTATCTATCTATCTATCTATCTATCTATCTACTATCTATCATTCATTCATTTATCCATATATATTCATATATCTTCACATGTACTCCTTCTATAAGTTCTGTTCTTTTAGAGAACCCTGACCCTGACTACTGCGGACAGAACGAGAGAAGACCCACCCTAAATATGGGTAGACTCTTCCGTGGGTTGGGATCCAGGTCTAAACTAAAAAGAGAAAGAGAGCTAATCACTACATTCAACTATTTTCTGACTAAAAAAACAATTTAACCAGCTGCCTCATGCTCTTGTTGGTGTGGCTTCCCTATTGTGATGAACTGTACCCTCTCACTATAAACCCAGCCATACTCTTCTTTCCTTTAGTTGCTTGCTTTTGTTCCCAGCAATGAGAAAAGTGATGAGTACAGAAGGTGAGCACCCAGGCCCCAGGTTGTCGCTGTGATGAATTTGACTCTGTGGCTCTTAGGCAGCCTTTGGAACTGGTTGGCAGAAAGAACTTGGAACTTTGAGCTAGAAAAGCCCTCAAGGTTCTAAGTAAAGCTCAGTTGTTTATCCAGTCTTAGTTTAGAAGACTAGAATGCTGTGAGAGGTGCTGACAGCAGAAGCCTGGCTCTTAAGGTTTAAGCAGGGACTTGGAAACAGGGATGGAGGCAACTTGTGTGATATTCTGGCAAGGAATTTAGCTCCATTCTGCCCATGACCTGAGAAGTGGACTAGAAAATGATATGGGGGTGCTTTTTGGAATGATGGAAATATTGTATATTTGATCTGGTTTGCCTAGGTGTATATGTTGTTGTCAAAATTCATCAGTTACACAGTGGGGATCTCTATACCTCATTGTATGCAGTTTCTACCCAAATATAAATGACTTCAAATTATAAATTACTATAAGTATTTATAAATTGTCATCATCTGATGTTACTTTGTCATTATGACTTGCTTTTCATTGGTTGTTTCCTGAACATTGTGCCAGGCATTGAAATGCTGAAAGCATGGACCTGGGGACAGGCTGTGGTTCATATGTACAGCAGGGCTATGTCTGCTCAGTCATGAACAAGTAGATACATAGAGATAAAGACCAAAATACAAGATGAACAAATTACTCCATTCTAGAACAACATCCTAACTGGTAACATATGTGCCACAAGTTTAGAAATTTGACACAAATGGCAAAATTATTCTGTTTTTAAACCTGGTTTCATGGATATACTTGCTAAATTTTATGATGGTATGTATTTCCATGCTTGTAATATTTTGCACCATGTTTTTAAACTATAAATATATGTTTCTAATAAGGATCAAATGTTTGCAAAGGCCCCAGAGAACCTCCCAGGTTGAAAATGGCTGCTCTAGTCATATTAACTCTGTGTTGGAGGCCCGGATGTAGCCTTCTGTTTATGCTAAATAGCTTTGTTAATAGCCAGTCTGAAGTGTTAACACTTCAGCAGTAATGAGTAAGCTGGCGGTCTGGGAGACTAAATGGCTTCCGCTAAAAAATATTGATAATAATTCCTGGGCAAAAGTGTAAGACAGATAAGTATAGAAGTCCAATCAAACTGCAGCTCATGCAAAGTGTCAGTGTCACATTTTCAGCCTAATTTGGGTTGTGTGAGATTTGGTGGGTCACTCACATGTTTTGAAACTTAGTCTCCTTGTGTGCTCTGCCTAACCCACTGGGCTACAACGCTGCTTTGCAGACTTTCATACCCATTCAAGTTGCCTAGAGATCTTGTTAAAATTCAGGTTATAGAGTAGAGAGATGTCTTAGTCGGCAAAGTGCTTGCTTTGTGAGCATAAGGATCTTGTTTTGAGTCCCTAGTACCCCCATAAAAGCCTTGCACAGTGGCTGCCTGCATGAGTCTGCAATCTCCCAGCAGTTGAGGAGGATATAAGAGGATCTCTGGAGTTCATTGGCCAGCCAGCTTGGTGAAACTAATGAACTAACTGATGAACTCTTGATTCAGTGATAGACCGTGTCTCAATATATATGATGGGAAACAATCAAGGAAAATACCTGCCATCTACCAGTGGCTTCCACCTGTGTACATATACACACACGCATGTGTATGACCACACAACTCTTACATCAAGATAGGCCTAGTAGGGGTTGAGAGGCCTGGGCTTCTACTTGTGCTGCAGACTTGAGGCAAACACTGAGAGGATCATGTGGTGAGGGAGCCGTACGGCTGTACTCTGAGCGCCACACAGTGATCATCCAGTTTTTGTTAAGGACTGATAAGATTAACAAAAAAGCGGAGACACATCTGGAATGCGATGTCCAATATGGTAGCCAGTGTCCCCACATAGATATTTAAACATAAATAAGATAGAATGACAAATTCAGTCCTTAAGTTCAAACAGCCACGTTGGCAGGGCGCAGTGGTGACTTACAGCAAATCGTAGATGATGTATTGTTGCCAGCATAGACTCGGAACACTTGTCTGGTCTTGAAGAGATCTATTGTGCAGCCAGCCCTGCTTGGGGACAACTTGACCCCAGAGCAGACTAGAATCGCGGAGCTAGAGAGCCTTCTAGAACAGTCACTCCCAGGTTCACCACCTAATCCAGAGGAAGCTGGACACTGCATTTGTGGTGAACACTTGTCATAAATGGGCCACATGGGTTTCATTAGTGTCCTTCTAGATCTCTTGACTTCCTCTATGAAAGTACCCGTTTCTGACCTAGTGTGGGTGTCAGTCTATTCCCTCCATTGGACTCCTAGCACAGGCCACTTGCTTTAGAGAAAGGGGGGTGGGCCCTTACATGGTTAAGTGATGGAAAAAAGTCCAATCCAGTGCTTTCTAAGTTGTATTCAGGACCTGGCCCGAGGTCCTAGGTCTGAGTTCCCTCTGCTGCTTCAGATAGCCAGGTTTCTCTTTCCTTTGTTTGTACCCTGGCTTCCTTGGAAGTACACTTTTGGGGGAAAAACTGGTCCCACTTTTAAAGAAGATTTCAAAACCACCATTTCCAGCTTAGCAATCTTATTTTATAAACAATGAAACAGAGGGACAGGGAGTAGGAGGGCCCAACCTTTCCAGGGTTACATGGCCAATTAGTTGTAGAGCTGAGATCGGAAGCGGGAACCCTTGACCTGGACAGTATCTCTTCCACTAGCTCACTGTTAATTAACTTTGTGAGCTACATGTCTGGTGGCCCCGGCTGCAGCTGGCTCCTGGAAGGGAAGACAAGTTCTGGCACATTTCTGGGTTCCCTGCTGGCCCTATGCTTGGGTCACATTGAGGAAGCCATGCTGTTCAGTGAATGCTGGTTTGTGACAGACAGCTTCCTGGGAAATGAAGACCCAGGGGACTTCAGAGGCAGGACACCCATTGTATTAACTTGTCTGTATTTGAAGTTTGGAGGTGATAGTGTCTACACAGCTTCTGAGTGCCTGGAACTTATCTCCAAAGACCAGAAAGAACCATCAGAAGGGACTTGTTCTATCCTGCTTGGTCTTAGAGCCCTGTCCCAGCCAGGCTCTAGGTTTCAGCTTCTCTGGGCCAGAGATTTCTAGTCTATGATTGGAGTTGAGTGTGATTCTGTTTGGGCCTCATTAGCTGTGCAATGATGATTGCCTGCCCCCTTGTTGGCTATCTTCCTCCTTTTTTGTTTTTATAGTAGATCTTTCTTGAGCTTCTAACTGTCCCTCTGGTAACACTTCATCTCTATATTCAAAATGCTAGCCATCTGCCAAGGAACAGAAGATTCTGAGCTTCTTCTATGTGGTCCTGAGGAGGGATCACATTCAGTTAAAGCCACTGGATGTTGAAAAGGGTTTGTTAGAGAATGATCTGAGGAACAAGGCTCCAACAACCAAGTCTCCCTCTCAAGTTGTATTCTTCCCCAGAGACCCCGAGGCTGATATTCCAGACACAGTGTTTCTTGCCTCACAAAAGTGTTGATCTAGCAGGCATTTATAATTTAGCTTAACTTAAAGCACATTCTAAATTTTACAGTCTCTTTGTTTACTCCATGATGATTTACCAGAGTATACATAACAAGCAGCCGTCCATGAATCCACAAGGAGGTTAGTATGTACATCCCAGAGGTCTTGTTTGGGAGATTTCTGTGGCTCTGGACATTTCTGACCCTTGTATCCACATGCAGCTGGTTTGGGAGGCAGGCCAAGTGATTCATCCAAGAATTCCAGCCAGCCCCAGGAGGAGGGCCAAAAGTCAGAAACCAGGGTCAGGAGGACCAGGCTGGTCATCATGATGCTTTTCTCTCTGGCTGATTGCTTTGTTGTCTTTTAAGACTAATGACTGACAGCACTAGGTGGATCACTCAAGGTCCACCTTCCCCCTTCCTTGCTTGTCGCTCTGCCTTATAGATGATAAAAAGCAAAAATTACTGCCATCTCTCATTTCGTTTGCTACCTTGCTGCCCATGTGAGATCATTCTGGATAATCAGATGTTGTTACATTCTGGAGAGACAGCTTCTGCTCCTGAACAAAACTCGCAAGCCTCCCAAGGATGGGGATGGCCTGATACATTGACCCAGTCTCCCTTCTTCCTGTTTGTGATATACAAATGACATCTGAAAGTACAGCAGCTCTTCCATAACTATGAGGCTTGAGAATGGAAGCTTCAAGCATGAAGGTGGCAGAACTAAGAGACAGAGGAGTTGGATCCCTGACAGTAGCTCTAGAAGCTGCCTTAGCCCAAGACTGCTATCCTGGCATCTTCCTACAAGAGAAGACATCCTTGAAGCCACTGTTGGTTTTGTTGTGAATTACTCTCAGTTACATTCTTCAGAACTCCAGGAAAAATGTAACATTTTCAAAGCCCTACAGGGATAGGACCAGGCCAGACTAAACTCCAGATTGGAATTTGCAATCTTAGGTCCTAGTACATGACATACATATGCACCCTGGAGGCCTTTTTGTGTAAACCGTCTTCCTTATCCATATGTTCATCTGAAAAATTGTAGTGTTTAGCCGTTTTGCCTTTTCTGGAACTATATGAAAATTTGGGAAGACATAAGCTTCAAAATCCTTTCTCTTGTTAGGAGCCTCTTTCCTTTGTATTTTACACCTCCTATGTTTCTAGATGACTGAGCAATGCGGTGGGGAGAAAGAATGAATATAAATCACAAGAAATATCATCCCTGGTGCTTTAATCTATTAGGTGCTGGACTGGTTTGTTGGGCAGCAGGATTAGACTAATACAAGCCAAGGCCTTTGTTTTCTGGCTAGGCCACTCAGGCCCTCACATGTCTGTGAAGTCAACAATTTCCTTTACATACCCTGAATTACTTGAAAGCACAGAAATGGTTTTCTTCACTGAGGGTTGCTGGCGCACGCCTTTAATCCCAGTAGAGGCAGAGGCAGGCGGATCTCTGTGAGTTTGCAACCAGCCTGGTCTACAAGAGCTAGTTCCAGGACAGCTTCCAAAGCCACAGAGAAACTCTGTCTCGAAAAACCAAAAAAAAAAAAAAAATGGTTTTCTTCTATCTGGTCTGAGTATAGCAGGTCCAGTCCAGCCCCTATTCCCCCTTTCTTCAGCAGCCCATCCCATGTGGGATAGAGAGTGTGTGAGAGAACAGCTGGAAAAAGCAGCTGCAAATCAGAGAGGCCCTGAGAGTGCCACCACTTAAACATTTGTAGGATGCTGGCTGGAGGCCAAAGCTGTCCTCCTGTGTGCCTCTTGGGGAGACCAGATGAGCATGGGGAAGGTCCCCTGTAGGGAGCTCTCAGAAATCTAGTTACATAGTATGCAAGTGTTCTCCTTCCTTGAATATGCCATGTGCTTTTTCATCTCCACTACCCCCCGACCCTCAAACTGCTTTGTTTTCAAACTTATTCCCACGATACTATGATGCTTTTATTTAATTTTTATTTAAATTATTTTTGTATTATTTTTTAAGAAATTGTGTATGTGTACATAATATTCTCCCTAGCTTTCCAATCTCTCTATTGCTTCCTACTCTTAGATTAATGGCCTCTTTTTTATCATTGTTGAATGTATATATGTAAATGAATAAATATATAAATACCACCTACTGAGTCCATGTAGTGTTGCTTGCATGTACATGTTTTCGGGATAGACCACTTGGCATTGGCTAACCACTTCCTGTGGAAAACCGATTTTTCTTCTTTCATCCATCCTCACTTGCCTGTAGCTCTTCCTCTGTGGAGCTTGTGAGATTTCTCCTATCCACAATGGCATGCCAGCTGGTGTCATCGCTGTTTAGGTCTTGATTAGGCAGCCATATTGCTAAGAGCTTTTGAGTGTAGTTCCCCTGTTCTATATGAAAGACACTATCTCACAGCAGATGTCCTGGTGCTCTGGCTCTTATAGTCTTCTGCCCTCTCTTCTGTGATGTTCCCTGAACCTTAGCTATAGGAGCTGTGTTGTAGATACAGCAACTGGAACTGGGAAATGAAAAGTCTGTGAAGCTTTTTAAACCTATCTAGATACTGCCATCCTCAGCACATGAGTATCGTCTACAGCCTGACATCTATTGGATGCTTTGCTAATAAGACTATATGAGATGTAGCACACCAGAAATCTCTAAACCAGAGCATCCCACACAACACAGGCCTCTTTCTATCTGTGAGACATCCTTCGGCTGAGGGTTCAGGCCTTGTAGGTGTCACTGCACAGTGGGTTTTGTTCTCTGCTCTTACTATGTACAGGTTCTATTCTAAAGGAAAAATCAGGAATAAGGTTGCTTCTAGAGGTCCAGCCTTTACATCCGTAGCCCAAACAGCTGCAAGAAGAGCTTATTCTAAGAAACTGTCATATTTTGCCTTGAACCAAAACTTCAAATGAACTTCAGAAACATAGCTTTGAACTTAGCTAAGGTTGAAAGTTGTATTTCCAACAGAAAAAGTAGGATGGTTAGTGTAAGAGGGACAATTTCTGGGTTTTGAAAAACAAACAAACAAACAAAAAACAAAGCTGTTCTTTTCTCATTAGAGTGGTCTTCCAAACCCAGAATTTTTCCAGATTTTTTTATTTGAATTAGAAACAAGATTATTTTACATGACAATCCCAGTTCCTTTCTCCCTCCTGTCCTCCCCTACCACCCCCCCAACTAACACCCTACCTATCACATACCCTTTCTTCTATTCTTCCCCTGACTCAACCTTTCTGCTCCCTCATGACCTCTGCATCCTTCCTCTTCGTCCCTTCTCATTCTCGTAGCTCCCTCCCCCATCTTCCCATGCTCAGGGATTCTTGACCCTTTCCCCTTCTCCAGGGGACCATGTATGTCTCTCTTAGGGTCCTCCTTGTTTACTATCTTCTCTGGCAGTGTGGGTTGTAGGCTGGTAATCCTTTATTCTATATCTAGAATCCACATATGAGTGAGTACATACCATGTTTGTCTTTTTGTGATTGGGTTACCTCGCTCAGAATAGCCAAACCCAGAGTTTTATATATTTCATTTATCCATATTATCTCCACAAATTACCACCTCTATGTCCAACATGTGGTAGACACGCAATGACAATGACCTATCAATTCTGCTGGCTGATTGAGGCCAGTTCCTCTGAGAGGGGTCACAGCATTCATTATCTATAGCTTAGTAGATATTTGTCTGTGTTTTTCAATCTCTGCCTCCTTTTGTGTATTCTCCATCCCTCTTTGGCATTTTCATGCTTGGTTCTCTAGCCCCTGGGTCTTTGGACTTCCTAGCAATCCTCAAACCATGTCAAAAACTTGCTACCTGCTACTCAGAAGTCAGAGAGATCTATAGGCTTGGAGGGCAAATACTACTACCATCAGGAAAGGAGAGAGTGGAGCTGGGCTGTGGGGATTTAGGTGAGAAGCTAGGGACTTGCGTTTGTAGTTTAGTTTGGCCACCATGTAAATTTGTCACTATAGTAAACTTTTTTTTGAGAGGGTCTCATGTATTCAACACTAGCCTTGAACTTATGCTACCTTACCAGTTGAAATTATTATCCTGCATCTTCTAAGTGCTGTGATGAAAGCCATGCACCACCACACCTCGTTTATGGGGTGCCAGGGATCGAACCCAGGGTTTTGTGAAACATGCAAAAACTCCACCAAATGTGGTGGTACATCCTCAACACCCTATTATCTTTTCTTGGATTTCTTCATCTGTAAATTAATTCTCCCTTGTCCCCATCCTTGAACTTGCCCTCATACTGCAAGGGGAGGAAGGCCTTTGCCCTTTACCATCATCTTCTGTGTTCATTTTCCTGGGTGGTCGGGGCTGGATCTCTGAGCTGGAAGATCTTTAGTTTCTGAGCCTTAGTCCCAGTTATTTCCACTGATGGACTAGAAATGACAGAGTGATGGATGCTGCCCTTGCCATACTGTGGGGAATGTTTTCTCTGCCTGTGTGGAACCCTCCCTGTTGCTGATTTTCTTGGGGCTCAGAAGCTTGACAGATGGCTGTCTAAGGAAGGCCTGTGGTACCCTAGGGGTCTTCCCCAGTTAGCTACCGGTTTGAGTGTATTTAGGCACTGTCTAGCCTTAGAAGTATTTACTATGTTGCAAAAATTTTGAGTAGAGAAGAGGGAAATAAATGGCTTTGGAGGTCCTTGGAGAGTGTCTAAACTCCAAAAAGCAGGAAGGAGGTGGACTGGGCTCCTTCCATAACCCATTATACTCTTTTCTATTGTCTGAGGTTGTGGCAAAGTGGAGAGAAGGGGTTATTCTAGATACATGTGTCAGAAATGGCCTCCCAAGCAGTCTATTTCCAGCTCTTCTGCAGTAACAGCTTTAGGAGACACGGTCAATTGTGTCCTGCAACTTGCCTGGCTACAACATCTTGGCAGCCCAAGCAGATGTCACAAATGACAAGGTTTCCTGTATTCTTTGAGTGGGCAGAAGCATGCTCCCCCACCTCCCCATGGCTGAGGAGAGAACAATGCTCAGCCGTACAGAGGTTCCTTTCAAAGTACTGACTGTGATGTTCTCAAAGACTTTCTGTGCCATGAACACCTGAGCAGTCTATTCCTCTGAGGGCATGAACATGAAGCCCAGGTACAACCCAGGGGAAATGTATATAGTAACACTCCTGACTTCTAACCCAGGCTGAGGATAAAGATCGGAGTGAATGCCTTTTTGCTCAATGTTTTTTTTTTTTGGTTGAGAATTTGCTTTCTTTTGGAAGATGGAAGACCATATTGAGTTCCTAAGGCTGGGCAGGAGCAAGAAAAAAAAAATCCACAGTCTAGAAAGAGAAACCAAGGCGAAAGTTTTGTTCCTTTTGGGAGTTCCACAAGAGAGAAGACACAGGACCCCAGAGGTTCCATTTCTGTTGGGGTTTGTTTGGGGAGGGGGAGAGTCAAGGAGAGAGCAGTTGCTCTCTCAAGTGAGATGATGTCGCTTCTGCATATGTCATGATATCTGCCTGCTTTCTGCCATTTCCCTTAGGTTCTGGCTTAGAGTAACAGTGGGCCAGAAAGTTCAGATACCGGATGGGAAGAGTTCTCTGTTCAACCTGCCTGACCCTGGGCCAGGATCCTCTGACTGCAGAGAGGCATATACTGAGGTCAGGCTCTGGTCCTGCTGGGAGGTGGCAGAATAAGCCCCCACCTGAACACCCAGCTAGAGTAGGCACAAGTCCTCAAACACCTTTGAAATGTAAAAATCATATAAATGTTGGCAACCAACAAGTTCATCTAGTAGGTGACCAGAGGTCTCACTTCATAAACAGCTCCCCTGCATCCAGACCATGCTTGTTGATGGCCTATGTCTTCCTTGTCCAGGACCAGCTCAGCTATGATCTGGCCGGGGGGGGGGGGCATGTGGACGGTAGTTGAGCACAACATGGGTTTGGAGAAGAGGCTGACAGAAGACAGCTCCTGGAAGGTCAGGTGAAATTAGAGCAGAGCTAGGTGGCTTAAAGAATGACCTTTGGAAGCCAGGTGTCTGCACTGGAAGAAAGCGGGGAGAGGAAGGTGGACTCTCAGAAAGGATAGAGTGAAAAACAAAAGGAAAGCAAAGCAGAAATTTTAAGGGAGAGAGGGGAGCAGCAGCTAACTCGGGAGAAAACCAACGTGAGTAGAAGGACAAAACGCAACTTTGGGGAATAGATCCCAAGTATGGGACTGAGGAAATTGATTAAAAAGTGATTAATTTTGAAAAGAACATTCTTGACCCTGCTGTGTAACTTCTAGAACAAAGGTGGAGCTGGAGAGCCCATGGATCCTGCCTTTCCTGAAATAGTTTAGCTACAGTGGACACAGCATTTTCAGTGACAAGAGTCAGCTGCTAGGAGTAGCCTCAAGCTGGCTACATGGGTACTGGTGGGAGACTGTGGTAGCTGCAAGCCCCCTGCCCCCTGCCCCTGAATCCTCTGCAAGGTGGCATACCTTTAGAGAAGGGACACTGTGTGGTAAGGACAGAAGCAAAGAGGAAGCCTGAGGAAGGCATTGGGTGCTCCATGCCTCAGTTTCCCTATTGTGAAATGGTAATTATAATGTCTGTTTTTTTATACTTCCTCATGTATCTGTAAGAACTAAAGAGATAACTATTCCTTCCATAATCCCCTTTCTCCTTTTCCTTTTTATCCCTGCCTTTTCTTTCCATATCTCTTTCCTTTTCTTCTCCTTCCTGAATCCCCTCCCTGCCTTTTTCTCTCCTTCCCTGTTCTTTCACTTCTTTCCCTTTTCTCTTATTACCCATCCTTCCTTCCCTCCCTCCCTCCCTCCTTCCCTTCCCTCTCTCTCTTTTTCCTTGTCTCTGCTTAGTCCTTCCAAATTTCTTTCGTCCTCTCTTCCATCTATAATACAAACCTTTGCTGATAAGTCATACTGTTGGACACCATGTTGATATCAGAGCTACCAGATGTCTAAGGCAAGGTCCTTGCTTTCAGAACCAGATTAGCACAGGGCAGTCACATTGATGGACAGATCTTGGAGCTCTGTGGAATATGTGTTAAAACAGCAACACTCATGATGTCTTGCTGTTATCCTATCTGGGATAAAAGCCAGCCTCACTTGCATGGCTCATGAATGTTTCTATGACATGCATGTAACACGAACATCTTCCCCAAGCCCTTTCTGTTACATTGACTGATATTTCTCTCTTCAGTCAGGCAGCTGACACCACTGCTTCTGGGTTCATGCTTTCCTGGAAAAAGATGCCATCATCTTTCTGACTCCACACCCAACTCAGTACTCCCAGAAAGACCTTTGCCATCCCCTGTCTGATGATCTCCCCAGCTAGAAACTTATTATATTGTCTTTAATTCAGAAATTAGAAATTCAGAATCAGGCATGATTCTTTCTCTCACTGTAATAGAAGAAGACTGAGTAGGGACCTCTCCACCACCTCATCAGAAAAGGTGTCCAAATGCATGAGCACTAGGGGATGTTTTGATGATTCAAACAAACCATCATCTTCTGAAATCTGTACATTGTTCCCTACTGATCTTGGAATTGGCAGTCTTTGTAATTACCTGAGCTAATTCATTATGGTGTACCTTTGTGTCTGGGTGTATACCCATTTTGTTGTCTCTGATGGATGATTAGTAACCAGTGTACAGGGGGCCATTTTAGAAGACTCTTACTACAGAGTGATAGAAAGATAAAGGAAGGCATATTGATAACATCATATTTGATTTCATTGCATCCTGGAATTGGATCTAAAGAATCCATATCATTGGTTCAAGCTGCCAGGCCTGACTGTCTTGTGACAGTGAATATGGTGTTGTGTCTGTCTCATGGGTTAACCTGGGTATTCATGATATCTCCCACAGGTGCTGGTACAGCAGGCTTTTTTCTCTAGGTTTCCCTAATCCAACTTTGCTTATAGACATTGGCTACACGAGAACCCTAGGGTCTGTTTTGTGGTTAGAACAGACAGGCAAGGCTTATTGGACTCACTTCTGGCAAGATCAGGAGCCTGGGTGTTAGATGCTGATTACGCTTGCTTCCTCTGTGTTTTGGCTCTTCCGTAATATTTGGTAGAATTTTCTCTGATAGGCTATCTGCCTTAGTTTTTCTAATTGGCTCTATGAGCTAGACTTACACATATGTTTGGACAGTGTTTTTAAGGTGGAGAAAAGTCCTTTGGGGCCAGTGAGGCCAGAACTCAGAGGGGAAGGGGAACTGTAAAGAGAGGCACACATGGCTCTTGTTTCTGCTGGCTTTTTCAACCCAGAGGCAGTGATATTTGAGATTAAACCATGGGAGGCACCATTTTAACTTAATAAGGGGGTCTCTTTACAGCCTGTCACTTGGCAAAAGCCATGCTGTTGGCAATAACAAACACAATTTCCCTTAGACTTTGGAGTCAGTCCTAGGTTTGAATTTTGGCATCACTGTAGAGCTATATGCCTGGGTACTGCCCTCTGGGTCTCTGAGAGACACAAGTTTTTACTTACCTGATAGACGGGCTTTGGGAAGAACTTAATGGTGTGTGTGTGTGTGTGTGTGTGTGTGTGTGTGTGTGTGTGTGTGTGTGTGTAAGTGTGTGGTATTGTGCTCACCGCATGTTTCTTCTCTTCTTCCAACTCCACAGGTGAAATCTGTAGAGAAGGTAACCTGTTCTTCTCTGTGGACCCTTTTAAGAATTCATTCATTTCTTTATCTCCTTTATACTGAAATGTTTGCTTTCTTCTGCTTAATGGACTTTGAACTAACAACTGTGGTAGTCCAGTCATAGAGGCTCATTGACATCTCAGCCAATTTGGGGGAAAAAAACCAAACTGAACCCTCAGACATATTTTCAGGCAATGGCTACGAACTTTTATGTCCAGGTCCAGTCTGCTGCTAAGGCAGACCATGGTTCTTTAAATTCCTTGTCCAAAGATGGAAGGGCTTCAGAGAGAAGCCAGATTGTGGTGCTGGGGAAAAGACAGGCATTCAGACCTTGTTTAGAATCAGTTTTGTCTTCTTTCATTGGCCCCGGGAATGTGAAACCTGCTTAACTATTTACCCCAGTCTGGTGAATTGTATTATTTATCTATCTACCCATCCATCCATCCATCCTTCCATCCATCCATCCATCCTTCCATCCTTCCATCCATCCTCCATCCACCCACTCATCTAAGCCAATCATCCCGTCATCCATGTACTCACCCTCTCGTCTCTCCCATCCTTCCCTCAATCCCCGTCTTCCTCTCACTTTGTACTTATTCAAGGTGAATGCTGCATCTCTTCCTCACCAAACCTCAATCTACTATGAGAAAAGAGAATAAATAAGAAATGGTTTTTTCAGCTCAGTGACAAATAGTGTGACAAAAAATGATGAGTAGGGCTATCAGAACACACATGCATACACACACACACACACACACAAAAAAAAAAAAAAAAAACTTCAAAGGGGATTTCTAAACATGTGACCTTTGATCTGGGTTTTTATGGGCAAACAGGAATTTTTCAAGTCTAGTAAGAATTGTGTGATGTGAGAGGGACTTGCTGAAACAGAAGATCCTAAGCAAACCATTAAGATCTTGTGCTGTCTTTGCCTGTTTGACATGGGTCAGGCTGGCTGGCAGGCAGAGGCATGGAAGGGACGGATGCATGTGTTTGTGAGGGTGTGTTTTGTCAGGACAGGTGGTATTCATGGTGATAGTTGAGAGCAGAATTCCTAATAAAGTGTATTTTGAGGCTCATGATTCCAGGATAGTTCAGTTACACTCTACAGGGAGAGCAGAAGAGTAACAAGACTGCATTTCCTTATTGATTACTCTTTCTCTTTGATTACCAATATAGATATTCAAAGAGGAATTAATAGGAATGTTTCTCGACTTTGTGGAACTCAAGCTCTGACTGAACTAGCATGGAAACCCAGAGCCTCTCTCTTTCCTTCTCTCTGGGCATGTTTGTTCACTTGCATTAGGAATGTTCAAAGCAAACATCCTCTACAGAGCTGAAGTCATGGTGCCCTGCTGAGAATCTCCTACACCCCCTATTATGTTGCCCAGTCTGCTCTCAAATCCTCCTGCCTCAGTTTCCAAAGTAGTTTGGACTACAGGAATGATCAACAGAGCCAGCTTATAAACAGAATCTTGAATACCAGTTCCCTGCTACTCACAATCTGACCCAGAAAACACACATAGGGCAAATGATGCTAATTTATGCATATTTATAATAAACTAATTCTGTGTCATTCATATATATATATATATATATATTATATATATATATATATATATCCTTATGAGTTCAAAGTTAACCTTCCAACAACAAGAGAAGAATTTTAATTAGAAAGAATAGCCTAGGCATCTGGCAGATGTGCTTTGGATGGGAGGGACATCTATTAAGCAGTCATCAAAGTAACTTAGCATTGTAACTGATTCTTATTTAAATGAGATTTCACTTTTTTAAAAAAAAATCCAACAAAGGGAAAAACCGTATATGTTTGCAATGTTTTTCAATGAACTGAGATTTCTTTCTCTTTTTGAAAAAAAAAAGTCATAATTGACTTATTTTGTAATGAAATGTTGCCCAACATTCTTAGGCACATTTGAATACATGATTTACCAGGATTTTCTTGCTTTTTGTTGAGGAGCCAGTGCAGGCCTGCCTGCTTGGAACTCCATCAGTTCCCTTCTTGCTACCGAAGTGCAAATGTGTAGGGCAGGCATAAGGAAAACGTAAGCAAAGTCAGAGAGAGTTGCTCTTAACTAAAGCCATGAAGACTGAGCTATTAATGGGAATGCTTGATGGATCTCAACATTAATGAGATGTGGGCAGGGGTGGAGCCAGAAGCTAGTTCTGCTAATGTGCATCTTATTTGCTAGAATCTGGAATCTTCCTTGCTTGTTAGGAGTGTTAGGAAACCAGGGTCAAGTAATTGAATGCACATGGCACAATACTTCAGCCAATGGTCTTGAGCAAATGTTTCATTTTTATTTTGGTCTCCCCCTTCTAACTCAGAACATAGATTCTCAGCTGACTGCAGGTGTTTGAAGCATATGAAAGTGTAGAGATCTTAAAAACCTTAACACAAGAATGAAGGCTGCCATTAGTGTCATTAATTTTTGTTAACACTGAAGACAGAAGGGGACTCTGTTGGGCCATGTTGGTGAGCATGCAACATGAGACCAAAGAAACCATCATTTGGGACCAAGGTGCTGCTGACCCTGGCAGAGACATAAGAAATGGGGCTATCTGGAATTTGGAGATGGGATCATGGTCTTCCTGAGGTGCACCCTGGGGGTGGGGTTGGGAGATAGTTCAGTAAGGAAATGCTTATTATGCAAGCATAGCAGCCGGAGTTCATTCCTCAGCACCTACACTCAAACCCAGGCATAGTGGGCTGTGCTTTTAATACCATTACAGGGAGTCAGAGACAGTCAGATCCCTGGGCCTTTCTGTCTAGACAATTTAACTTAATAGGTGAGACAGTGGTCCCAGTGAGTGACACTGGTCCCAGTGAGATGCTGGTCCCAATGAGGTAGGGTAAATGGCTCCTGGGGAATGACCCTGAGGTGTTCAACCAGCCTCCACAACACATATATGCACATTCACCTGCACATTTAAATGAACACCCCTCCCGACCCCAGATAAATAAAAAGGTAGTCTGAGGAAAGAGCTCTGTGTGTCACAAGGACAGAGAAGCTGCAACCAAGTCCGGGACTTACAAGTGGCATTTCAAGGTGGCTGTGACCCCTCATTCATTCTCCTGACAAGTAGGAAAGGACTCCTTTTCTCACTGAGGAAGTATTGGGTCCTTGGGGACCTCTTGCAGAATCCTTCCAGAGCAGCTATCAATCCCCAGGCCAATACCAAGATCAGCATGTTCCATGAAGAGCCCTTCCATTATTATTTTAACATTAATAGAACTAATTAAATATAGAGGCATATTCTGGCCTTAATCTGTGGCTTCTCATCTCCGCCCCCCCCCCTGCTTCATCTTCCCACTGTGCCTGAGTATGTATTGTCAAAGTGTCAAGTGAGGAGGGAAGGAGAAAACCAGGCCAGATAAGGCAGAATTGGTATGCTTGGCAAAGGCTGCAGACACAAGGGACTTCTTTTAATCCAGTCCATTAATCAATTTCTTCGTAGAAATTGAATTAACTGTCTTTCATCAACATCACACCCTGTGACTGGAAAACACTGTGTGCACCAGGGAATGTAAATGCAGTGGGTGTTTCCTCTTTGCCTGTGTAGGTGAACCTGTGACACTCTTTTTTTTTTTTTTTTTTTTTTTTTTTTTTTTTTTTTTGGTTCTTTGCATGGAGAAGAAAGGACCTCAATGTCAAATGATGCTGGCCATGAACCTGGGCTCCAGGGAAAACACTGAAGCAATCTGTTGTTTTGCATTTCTTGTCACAGGTACTTATAAAGATCCCTCACTCCTACACCCCCTTTTAGCCTAAATGGATTCACCACTGAATATGAGAAACATTATAAATTATTTTCTTTTCATTTGCATTACATAAAAAACAACTGATATACCTCCCCATGAGCCCTCTATTCCTTTGGAAACCAGGCTCTCTTATTGGGTCACTGGGCTCTTGCTTGCATGGGGAATCATGCAAGGATGAAAGCATCCCTCTCAGTCTCTGCAAGAAAATTTTTGATGTTCCTTTTATCTTCTTTTCTTTAAATTGGCAAATAAAAATTTTATATATTTGTGGTGTGTCACATGAAGTTTTGCATTGTGAATACATTTTAGAATGCTAAATTAAGCTAACAAATATCCTTATTGCAGTAGATACTTAACTGTTTCCTGTGATGGGAACATTGCAAATCTTCTTTATTAGCAATTTTTCAAGTATATGGCATCATTATTATCTATATGTCACCACATTGTATATAACAGATTTCTTAAATTCATTTGTCCTGTTTAAGTGCAATTTTGTAAGCTTGAACTCACATCTCCTGAGTCTTCTAGATTTCTAGACTTCCAGACCCAGGCCTCATCCTACTTCTAAGGTTGACCTTTTAAAATTTCATGTCTTAGTGCTATAGGGTGTTTGTCTATCCATGCTTGGCTCATTTCATATACGATTCAACATGTGTGAGGACACACTCCCAAAGATAGTTCATCTACCATTGTGTGTGGGACCCTTAGAGTTTTGTGTGAAACAAAGTTACTGTGGGTTGGTTATAAGCTTATTTGGGCCCAATGAGACAGAATACTCATGCATACAAGTTAGACTAAGTTACAAGAAGCAGATTTATTATTTATAGTTGTTATTTGTTATAGATGAGTAGTTCTCCACTCCAGGAAAATTTTCTAAAGGCAGTTGAACTTTCATTTGTGTGACCCATTCACATCACAGTTGATGGATGCCACTAAGTAGCAGGCCTTTAGGTTTATGATCTGTAAAAGCAAGACTTGCAGAGTTTAAAGGCTAAAGGATACCATGTGTGAGTTTGTACATTTGAAGGATACCTGAACAGAGCCTGGACTGTTTTGTCCAGTCCCTCATCACCCCCAAATCTTGGGCTTCCACAACATTTTATGCTTATTCTGAAGTGCTACCAAGAAGAAAAAGTAGAGAACTGGATTGACCAGAGGCCCCCTGAAGATGAGTTCAACAATTTTAATACTTCACTCATTTAGTTTGTTGTTAATCAATCATTATTGGGCATCTGCATGGTTCTAGGGTCTTTGGTTTGTTTCAAGGGCACAAGGATGAAACAAAACAAAACAAACACATGCAAAAATGGAGAGCAGTGGTTGCCTGAGAGAAGTTGTCATAGACTGGCAGAGGCAAGAGCAGTAACTCATAACACCTTGATTAGCACATGTTAAGACAGAAATTTTCTGTCTATGGGGTGGTCAGAGGAACCTCCATAAAACATATGGACTTGGGAAAGGGAAACAGATGAGTTGATTCAAGGAGTGAGGGATTAGGAGTCAATCCCAAACAAAGACTTCTCCTTCTCATTCCATTCGCTATTCAATAAACCAGGTCAAAATACAATCATGCCATTCTCATGCTTACAACCTCAGTGGAGCTATGTTGCCCTCAGAACAACAAAAGTGTTCTTTACCAAGAAGAGTCCTGTGGCTGCATCTTCCTTAATGGTTGACCTAGAGAAGGCTAGTGGCTTCACTGAGCCAGATCTAACTTCAAAGTGGGAACCCATCTGCTGTTCTCCTGACTAGAAAGTCCTCCTTACTTTTCCAGCTCCCTTTTTGATTGCCTGACAGAGTCATGAGACAGTTTTTCCTAGCCTGCCACAGTTGGCCCAGCCTTCCACCACACAGTATCCTGTACCTTTTCTTCCTAGCATTAAACACAGTTGCAATTATTGTTTAACTCTCCGGTCTTTCTGAATGGGTTCAGTGTCTCTCAAAGGTTCATATTTTGGACACATAACCCTTGATTTGTCAGTGGTATTTGGAACTTGAATTTTGAGAGATACTTAGGGGCAGGTGAAGTCATAAGAATGGGGTTCCTGCAATGGCGTTAGTGGCTTTAGAGGGAGACAGATCAAAGCTGGCATATCTGCTTTGTTTCCATGTGATGGCCTCTGCAAGGCTGTGATGCAGCAGGAAGGCCTTTGCCTGGTGCTGGACCCATGCTCATGAACTTCCCAGCCTATTATAATTACTGCGCTTCTGATATTTTATTGTAACAATGCAAAGTAGACTTAGACAACTTTTGGGGAAAGGCAGGACTGGTATCTGTTCTGGCAGGGCTGGAATCTGCTCTGGTCATGTTCAGAGTCGGTACATGGTTGCTTTTCTGTAGCTGTGATCAAGATATCTGAGAAAACAACTGTGGGAGGTTCTTCCTCCTCGATTTTTTGAATGTATGTTTATCCTGAATGTGTGTGTGTGTGTGTGTGTGTGTGTGTGTGTGTGTGTGTGTGTGTGTGTGTATGTGTGTGTAATCCCAGAGACAGGATTTCAAATGAACACCACTATGCCTGGCTGTTTGTGTGGGTGCTGGGTATCCAAACTTAGGTCCTCCTTGCTTGCACAGCAGGGACTTTACTGAGTGAGCCATCCAGTCCACCCCTATTCTTCATTCTTAAAGGAGAAATGCTTATTTGGCTTATGGCTCAAAGGATTCAGTCCCTGGTTGCTTGACCTCATTCACTTGGGCAGAGTATCATGGCAGCAGGGGTATATGGGAGAGAAAATTCTTTGGTTAATGCCAGACAGGAAGCAGAGGGAATGGAGAGGAGAGGGAGCTAGTTATTACTTTCAAAGACTTGTCCTCCTGGGATCTACTTCCTTTAACTACAGGAGCTGGGCATGGTGAGGCTGGGACTCACAAGCAGAAAACAGTGTGCACCTGTCAAACTTGTTTTCCCCCAGTCAGCTAAACTGGAAAAAGTGAGACTCTGAGAAATCAACCCCACCTCTTAAAATAGCATCCCCAGCTGGGGATACAGTCATTAACATATAAGACTGTGAGGGGACATTTCATATTCAAACTGGGACACAAGAAATAACATATAGTCAGTGCTCAATAAATGCTTGCTGTTTGGGTGGATGAGCAAAGGTGGTATAAACAGAGACTCATTTGGGGTTCACTAAGTGTAGCCAGCCAGCAGCTTGCTCAGTGCAACACTAACCAGCCTTGCTGTGAGAGATTGGATGGGATTGCATGTCACACTAAGTGGTTTAGACTTGTTCCCACAGGCAGAAGAAACCTGGGAAGTTCCCATAGGAAGAGAGTAACTTAACCTGTTATGTGTTTTAGAAACACAACTTGAGGGCACTTGATTTCAGAGTTGACTACCTGCAATTGGCTCTTATCTCATTTCAGAGGGTCTCACTTTTCCAGTTTAGCTAAGTGAAGGAAAACAAGCTTTGTGTCTTGGTGATGCACAACATCTTCCACCTGTGACAACCACCTCCCTTCTGCTGGCCCCCACAGATGCTCTTGTTACTTGCAGTTTTGTTCTATGCTCTCTGGGAGCTGTGGTCTCTTGGCCCCTCTCTTGGATGAGACCCATCTGGCCCTTGTGACTTGGCAGGTACCATTCCTTCTGCCTACAGCATCCTCCATATTACCACTTCTTCTGGTCAACACACATTCCCTCCCTGGGGCCTCTCTGGCCACAGCAGACCATATTGCTCTATGGGACTCAGGAATCACTCATGTTTGTAACCTTCAGAGACTCACCTAACCCTAACCCTAGTTCTAGAGGTCCCTGGAGTCTACCTCTTCTTTTAAAGGAATTGGCATACCGAGGAGGAATGCACTGTCAGGTTCCACATCAGGGGAGCAGCAAAACCAGGAAAAGATTCCCAGTGGTACACTAGTCATCTTTCTGTTACTATAGCAACATGCCTGAGATCATCAACTCAGGAAAAGGAAAGGTTTGTTTTGGTTCACAGATTTGGAGGTTTCAGTCCGTTGTCATTTGATCTTGTAGCTTTTGTGCCTATGATGAAGCATCACATCATGGTAGGAATGCAAAGTCCATTTCTTGGGTGGACAGGAAGCAAGCAGGAAGAGATGGAGTCACACAGTCACCTTTGAGAGCAATGACAAAATCACCTATTGGGTCTCACAATTTAGAGTTTTCTGCTTCCTTGAAGTCTCACCAAGCTATAGACTTAGGTTTGAACACTTAGGCCTTTGGGGAAAACTTATTCCAACTATAGCAAATGACTTGACCCAAGTCCATTGCTTTTTCCATTACATGGAAATTCTTAACTGGGCCTCAAACACAGGACTTGCATAAGCCTCAGTTCTATTCATTAGGGTAGTGGTGACATGGGGACAAAGTCACTGGGTTTTTGAAGCTTCAGGTAATAGCAGCACAGGCGCTTACAGTGGAGGGACATACCTTTACTTCTCCAGAAGGCTAATTTGGTACATCATCTGTGTACATATCATGGTCCCAAGAAGGAAGGACACTCTTGCCACACCTCCTCTGTGTCTTTGTCCTAGAGATTGACCTCCCCTGGGTAGCGTCACCTGTCTGGCTGCATTCTGTGGGGCTGGGGCTAAACCCATTCCACCTTGACCTATACACAGTACCTGTGAGGGGCTGCTTTTCTATGAACCCACCTGGTTCAGGTGACACTAGCAATTCTGACTTCCTATTAATATGAGTTTCCAATGCTTTCTCTCCCTGGCTGATTGTTCCATTGTAGAGCCTTTACTGAATTCTTCCTGGAACATGCTGGTTTCTGCTGGAACCAGGCTTGATGCAAGAGCTTAGTGAATCACAGAAACATGCTAGTGAGGCAGAAGATTCTCCATGGTCAAGTAGTTTCTGTTCTGTTGAAAATGCTGAGGAACAGCTGTATATCCAGTCTCAGTGAAGGTGCTCTGTGGTGGACATGGGAGAATTGGGAGCAGAAGATCACTTTCCCATCTCCCCTTTCTTCTATGGCCCTACAGAGGTCACCTGCATTTAACATTTTGTTCCCTAGTTCATGAAAGGCAGTCTCCTCCAAAGCATTAATAAGATGTTATCACTTCCCTCCAAGGAGCTCACAATCTTAGTGAGAAATGACCAACAGGGAAATTCTACTGGAGGCATTCGGATGAAAGGAGTACACCCGACGGATGCCACATGCAGCTGGATATGGAAGCCACCAGTTAGGCAACTCCAGAAAGAGACCTAGAGTCATGCAGAGAGAACTTTGAGTAGGAAGAAGATCAACTTAGACCCTGGGTTTTGTAATTACTCTCTGATCCTTGACAAATGTGGGAAAATACCTTGCTTTCAAGCTCACTGAAAAATAGACCAGAGTGAGACATTCTGAGGACAGTGCCTGGCCAGGAGTTTTTCAGTAAGAATGTGGTCACCATCAGCAAGGGTGTGATTTCTCTGAGTCCCAGGGTGGTTGACGTAGAAGGCCTGCTCCATAAGTCAGAATATGAACATTTGACAAATAAGTGGGTGGATAAAGGGAGAGAATAAAGTAGCTGCCGTTTCTATGAGTAACCCTGCACCATGACTGGCCCTCAGGGATGATGGAGTCTGACACCAGTACACCAGAAAGTGATCCACCCTCTTCTTGTTGCTTAGGCCCAGAGTCTTCCCATGCATGGAGCCAGAGGGAAATAGGGCATGCTCTCCAGCACAAGTAGCTTAACTAACCAGTGTTGCTTGGGCATTCTGGCTTCACTTTGATATAAATTCAAAACCTACTAGTTTATTTATTTTATTTGATTAGGAACCAAGACAATGGTGGCTTCACTGGAAACATGTTTTTTTCTTTTTTCAGAACCCTGGGCAACTGACCTACTTTTTTATTCTCTTTGAACTCAACAGAGGCAGCTCTTCTTCAAAGCAGGCTGTAACATTAAGGTTCTTTGCTTTATGTGGACCAGGGTGACTCACCCAGTTACTAAAAATGATGAGCCATGAATGCCATCTTTTAAAGCTGCCTTCATGCCCAGAGCTCTTTTGGTATTCTTTTTTTTTCTTTTGAGTCCCCCCCCCCAACTTCCCCTCGCCTGCTTCTAGTGCTTAAGTCATGACAATTATTGGGAAAAGCAGGGTGAAGGAAATGTTGACTAATTATTTTATTTAAATGTTTTTTTTTCATTTTACATACCAACCCCAGTTCCCCATCCCTCCCTTTCTCCTGCCACCCATTCCATCCCCATCTACTCCTCAGGGGGGATAAGGCCTCCCCGGGAAGTCAACAAAGTCTGGTATACCAAGTCAAACTAGAGCAAGTCCCTTCCCCCTTTATCACAGCTGAGCAAGGTATTCCCACCATAGGGAATGGCCTCCAAAAGCCAGTTCATTCACCCAGGTTAAGACTTGATCCCACTGCCAGGGTCCCAACCAACAGATCAAACTACATAACTCCACATAACTATCACACACATATGGAGGGCCTAGTTGGGTCCCATGCAGGCTCCCTAGCTGTCAATCCAGAGCCTGTGAGCTCCCACTAGCTCAGTTCAGCTGTCTCTGTGGTTTTCCCAATCATGATTTTGAACGTCCTTGCTTATGTGATCCATTCTCCTACTCTTCAACTAAACTGCAGGAGCTCAGCCCAGTGCTTGGCTGTGGATCACTGCATCTGCTTCCATCAATCACTGAATGTAGGTTGTATGATGAAGGTGCTAGGGAAATTCCCAGGAATCCACAAGGATGACCCCAGATAAGACTCCTAGAAATAGTGGAAAGTGTCCCTGAACTGGCCTTCCCCTGTGATTTTTTTTTTTTAACTAAACAAGTTTCAAGAAGAAGCTGGGCATCTCCACATGGCTGGGAGTACTATGTTGGAAGGAGATAAGAGCTTCCTACCCTTACACACTTGGGAGGAATACCCACCTATGAGTCTGGAGATCACTACAGCTTGATCCTGGATGAGCTTGTTTGGAATCTTTCACTGGAACAGGTCACCTTCAGCCCACTGACATTCTGGTATCTCTCTGGGTTGAGGCCGAAGAGTAATCTTGCAATGAACTCTAAAAGTAGTTACCTTTCCTCTTCCAAATAGACTCGATACTTCCCTGCTGCACAGACCCTTCAGAGAGCAGAGGGGGCATGAATATGTCAAAGAGGTGGGGTATTGAACATTCTCTGCTAGTGGGGTCTGGGTTGTTCTAGACGGCTAGTCTGCTCCCAAAACTCTCCTGAACCCCACAGCTTTTACATCTTCTTAATTATTTTCTTGATAACTTCATATATAAGTACTATATATACAACATTTTCACCCCATACTCTCCATTCTCCAGTTCTTTCAGTATCATTCTCATTTCTTTTCAACTTCATGACTTTTTCACATACATAGAGAGATAGAGAGAGAAAGGAGAGAGAGAGAGAGAGAGAGAGAGAGAGAGAGAGAGAGAGAGAGAGGAGAAAGGGGAGGGAGGAACACACAAGCATGTACACACACACACACACACACACACACACACACACACACACACACCCTGCTGAGTCAATTAGGTGTTGCTTATATGTATACATATTTAGGGCTGAGCATGTGGAGTTGGATAACCTATCAGATGGCTCCTCCCTGGTAAGGAAAAAAAAAATCTCCTTAAGTCTTGAGCTTCTAGGTTGAAATTTCATCTTTAGTAAGCCAAGCTTCTAGGTGAGACATCACTTAATTAAGACATTTGAAGGGAGTTTAGTTTATCAGATCACCTTACAAAGAAACAGCTGGCTGTGGACACAGCAAACCAGTTGGACCTATATTGAGGGAGATGGGAGGTAGGTCACTCTCCATTCAAACATCCCTGAGTGGCATCGTGGTCAAATGCCTGCAGCTGGACTGCCTCTGTAATGTCCCACTTACGCTGATGTCTAGAAGGGCCCTGTTTGTATTCCTTAGATAGGTAGTTTTACCATAACGAGCAAATTTCTAACCCTTCCTCCAAGCCCCATTTCTGCGACCCTATACTCAGACACACAGCTGCTTCTCCTAGCTCAGAGATGCATCGATTACTGCTGGCAGCCTGGTCCTGGTATGTACCCCCTCTCTCTAATGCCATGTTCTTAGAGACGGCTATTACACATTTTAACAAATAACAGGAGTACTAAGGCAAGGACTTTTATCGCAATATGAACACTGTAATTTCAACCTTTTAGGGCAACCAATCTATGGAATCAAATCCAATGGGGAGAGTGCAGAATGGTGGTTCAGGTGCAACCCCTTTCACTGGGAAGGACAAAGCTCCAGGGTGGACTGGAAGCACTCAGCGCTTCTGGAACTTAAATGGGAATTCCTGGAACTAAGGCTATATTAGGACCCTGGAGAGTGGGTTTTTCCACCCCCTTCACTCACAGATGGAAATTGCTGGTTAGGATCCACACACAGAACTCTGTGCTGTGTGTAGAAATGTCTACTTCTGACAACACAGATGCAGGGATTACATCATGGAATCACAAGGTATGCATGCTGAGTGTTTTCCAGACTGCTGCAACGAGTGCTTATGCTCGCTCTAGCGTAGGTGTAGCCATTAGCCACGTTCCATCCCTAAGGAGTATGAAGTCCACTACTTAGTGGGTGCTTACGAGTTGTTATATTGAGTCTTCTGCAGACTCCTAGCATTAATGCTTGTGCCCTTTGTGACTTAGATGTCATCATCACAATGTTTTCACCTGTAAGGAAGATGAGATTTAAAGAGAATCATCATAGGCCACTATACCTCTTGGAGCCTTTCTTTTCTTTCCTTTTCTTTTCTTTCCTTTTCTTTCCTTTTCTTTTCTTTTTTGTTTTTTGGTTTTTTGAGACAAGGTTTCTCAGTGTAGCTTTGGAGCCTATCCTGGCACTCGCTCTGTAGATCAGGCTGGCCTCGAACTCACAGAGATCTGCCTGCCTCTGCCTCCCGAGTGCTGGGATTAAAGGCGTAAGCCACCAATGCCCAGCAGTGACCAGAGATATGTCACCTGCAAGCAGATCCCAAACTCAACATCCCACCCATCAGCCATATTGCCTTGACCTTAAATGCCAATCTGCTTTGCTAATTTTCTAGCTTACTGATAGGATACTCCATGTTTTCATCAAGCCAGTCTAAACAACGCAAAGAATGGCTCATTAAACATATGGGACTAGGCACTTTTTAAATAATGGTTAAATAATGAATTAAAACAGTTGTTGCTCTGGGAATTCATATGAGTCATTGATCTGATTCAAGGCCTCTGGTTTTTGGTACACAATCCTCACTGGGTTCTTACTGGAGCTCTTCTGGGGTATCCTGTATCTTGAAGATCTTTCAGGTTATCATTCTGCAGGACCAGCCCCTTCATGAGCTCCAGTTGGACCTAGATGGGGTAGAGGCTAGAGCAGGTCAACTCAAGGCCCAGTTATGGGCCTGGGCTTAACTGGCAATTTTACTGGCTTTGTGGAAGGCCAGAAGGCAGTTAGGTCTGAAGACTGTGCAGACTAACTTCAGAGGCTTTTGATGTGGGTGAAGAGGGCATCATTGGCAACAGGACTAGAGGCTGTTGATGCCATGTTCTGGCTAAGAGGATGCTAGTGTCCCAATATTTGAATGAGGCCAAATCCACAGGTGGTGGACTAGCTTGTTTGGAATAAACCTTTAAGACAGCAGAGCATTCAGATTGCAGTCTGGTTATTGCTTGCTATTTTATCTAGGTTTATTCTGAAATTCAGAAGCAAATTGTGGAGTACAAGAATGTGAAAAATGGAAAGTTTGGGTAACATGAATGTGTTTGATGATGTGGAACAAGTAAGTACAGATAAGTCAGCTCTAATTGCTCAACAGATTAGTGTTCATTAAAGATGAGCTGTGGACTTCGCAGTGTGCACCAGGACAGGAGAGATGTACCGAGGAGACGAACTCATTGAAAGCTGCAAGGTGCAAGAATGCAAACCCACCCGACTTTCCTTTGAAAAGTGTGTGCTTAAAAAGATGCTGCTGCTGCGTGTCCTCTGGGAAAGAGTCTTCTAGAGTATATTTCTGGGTTTAAGCCACAGAAAATTCAGAGGCCACTCTGCCCAGGTTTAAGAGATCCTTGCTAATTCTGGGGTTAGCAGCAGACGTTGGCATCATCGATGTGGCTCTGGTTCTGTAGGCCAGCAGAATGTATCAACTGTGTGGTCATGGAGACTGGTAACAAGATCCCAATGAAAGTCTATGAGGCCAGGTATGTGTATTAGGATCAGACTCACTGCAGGGTTCTCCTAAGTTGGCTATTTGTGATCCTGGGAGCTGGAGATGTCAGGACCACGACATATCTGCTGAAGGAAGCTGTAGGGACCAAGTGGAGCTTTGTGGAGGGTTAATGGTAGGAGGTGGGATCTAGTGGGTAGAAATAGGTCATATGGGCCTTTGAAAGTTTTATCAGTTCCTGGTTCCTTTGTGTCTAGGATACTACAGTTTCTTGGACTGTGTGGACTGAGGCACTCCCTGTGTGCCATTTTCATGTACAGTTGACTATGGATGTATCCATTTTATACCAGTGTCAGCACAAACACAAAAGTGATGTGGACACTGCCTTGGACTGAGACATTCTCGGCCATGGTGTCCGTCCCTGCTGCTATGGTGTGAAATTTCTAAAGCCAAAATAAATCCTTCCTCTAATTCCTTCTGCCAGGTGTCTCGTCACAATCATGAGAAAAGTAACTAGGGCCCATTTGAGTGAGATAAGGAGGTGTATGAGCTGTAGGCTCAATGTATGTGACACACCCATCAGTCAAGACCAAGACCTTGGCTATCTCTAATAACTCGATGGTCCTCAAATGCCAACTTTTTTTGTAAGTTTTTTATTAGTTCAAATTAGGAACAAGCTTGCTTCACATGTCAATCCCTTCTCCCTCTCCCTCTCCCTCCCCTCCTCCCAGCCCTCCCACCTATCCCCCACCCCATCCACCCTCCACTCCCCAGGCTGGCTAGGGCCCTCGATGGGGGCTCCCCAAAGTCCACCACATCATCCTGGGCCAAGCCTAGGCCCTCCAAATGCCAACTTTTTAGTGTGTCAAAGCATTATGGAATAAAGAAAGACCAATTCATATAATTCTTTCCCCTTAATTCCTATTCGCAGTATGTGCTCAGTCATGATCCATTCCACTCCCTGACCTGTTCAGCACTTTTGAGGGCTCATCTCCATGTCTGTGATGTGTGTCTGAAAGAGATCCAGCAACATTAAAGAGGATGGAGTTGCATTATTTCTAATGTGTCACTTCAAAAGTGTACTCCAATACTATAGAGCAGCAGGCCTTTAGAATTGCAGTGGAGCCTGACGACATCACGGTCTTCATATCATCATCAGCCTGGAAAACATCACACATCCATCATGACGACAGTGGAGTAAACAAAGCCACTCACTGCCAGTTTATGTATGGAGTTCATACAACTGTGTGGAGCGTATGGGGGTGGATAATGATGATTGTGTTACTGCTTACGTGCTTTCTATATTATAGTTGTTAGTATTCATGTGTGTTCCTACTTCTGAGAGAAGAGTTTACTTTAAAAACAACGTGTCATGCTACTCTGGCGACAGCCTTAAACATTATATGTTGCTGCATGTCTTTTTTTCAAAACAATGTTTTTATTACATTAGTGTGTGTGTGTGTGTGTGTGTGTGTGTGTGTGTGTGTGTGTGTGTGTGTGTGTGCTACAGAGCATATATGGAAGTTAGAGGTTAACTTATGGGAACTGGTTCTTTTCCTGGGTTCTGGGGATGAAACTTGGATCATCATTGTTGATGGCAAGCCCTTTTACCCACACACAGATCCATCTCCCAGCCTTTTATTACATTTATTGATTGCCTTGATTTCTCTTATGATTTACCTAATCTCATTGTGTTCATCATATCCTCATTTTATATACCTAGGGACATGATGAAGAAAATAATATGAGATGTGCATATGCACATATTCATAAATATACTTGTGTATATTTATGCCAACACACAATACAGCACATAGCCTAGATGTGTAGTAGTTGGCTATATAATATAGTAAGTACAGTCTATGATGTTTGCATAATGACAAAGTCACCTAATGATACATTTCTTAGAATGTGTTTTCTTCATTAAATGATGCATAACTAACTTCCCATTTTGCCTTTGCTATTCTGTGATGAACTCATTGCCCTCAAATTATTTTTCAAATTATTTTATTATTTAGTCACCTTCTAAATGCAGTGTTTAGTTCTTCCTAAAATTTTCTGTCATGAGTGGGCTTCTGCACTTCTGATCCCCAAATGACCAAAGGACCGGTCACTATTCACCCTTCCTTTTCTCAAAGGGAAGTCATTGCTAGTCCCTCCAGCATGCAGATCCTCTGCAGATTGGATCCAGCTGTTCAAATGTCACCTCTGCTTAAGGCCCAGCTAATCTCAGTTCTATAGGCAGGAACTAATAACTTCACTCCTCCACCCCAAGGTGTTAGTCTGTTATGATTCAATTCATCCTGCATTTTGTGATAATTTCCTTGGAAAGTGGCAAAGGCTAATATGTAGGCTGGGAAAGCTGGCCCGTTCATCTCTGCTGGGACTGGCAATACAGGTTAGGCTGGCTGCTGTAAGCCTAGGCTAGGACTCTAATGGACCCAAGTTTTATCTGCTCTTTGGGATGACCTGACCCTATTTCTCATGCACAAGGTTGGAGTGATACCATGAGTAGATCTAGGACTGTCACTCTTACAGGATTCCCTAGTACCAGAGAGAACATCTTGGTGGATGCCTTTCTCCCACTGCCCAGCATGGTATTTCTAGGGTTGAGGTTGGGTCACCTATGCAACAGCGCTGACATACAGTCTTTAGATGGCTCCTATTCTTGTCAGACAAAGAGTGAGTTTAGGGTTCTAGTTTACCTGTGGTTCATGCTCAGTGCTAGGGGCCAAGCTTCAGGGAAACTCCAGTTCAGACATATTATTCCTGTGGTACTGCCTCCGGCTCCCAGTATCTTTAGATAACAGGCATCATGGCAGGTGTCTTTTATACTGATTGTGGTACCCAGGCCACACTGCTACCTGTTCTGTTCCATGTTTCAGAAAGGCCAAAGGAAGGGCACTGTTAGAAACTGTACTTCCCACTTCTAGTGGCCTCTCTGGTGATATTCTATTGCTCTGTGTTATGTGCTGACATTATGCCCTGCCGTTTGGTTTTCAAGCTTGTCTAATGAGCGCTAGGCATACCTGCTGTGAAGAAAAGTTCCTCTCTTGACCTGACCATGGCCCCTGCCTGCCTTCCACTCAGGTAGCAGCATAGGAAGGTGGGCATCCAGGAAACACTCCAGAAGAGCAGCTCATGTACCAGGAACTCAGTAATTATGACTCCAAAGTTCAAGAGGAGCTATAGTTTGAAGATGCAGGCTTCCATTTATGCTACAAAATTCCAATTGTAAATCTAACACGGCCAGAAAATGAGCTAACATTTACATTTTCCTGTATATTCAGGGAAGATTTGCATTTATGATCATCCTCAGTGAGGCACTTGTAACAGCTCTGAGAGTTATTGGAAGCTGGTGTTTAGGGCAGCATGTAAACAATGCAGCATCATACGGGATGATGTCAACAGCATTAAATACAGCAGTATATCCTGGGGAGTAGCAGAGGCACGGAACCCTCCACTGTGTAAATGCAAGCACATTTCAAAGAAATAGCGGTGTGAATAAATAATAGCATGGATACCTGTTTCTTCAGGTGGGAGACATAAAATTAGCCAGGAACGGCATGTTTGATGATCAAAACATGAGAGGTTTCTGGACCTGAGAAGGAAAATAAGCTGCCAGGAACTTTGAAGGGTTGGAGGCATACTAATTGGGCAATAAAGAAACACCTTTTTACAGTTTAAACCTAAAATGTCCCCAGCAGGTGAGTATTTTGAATTCTTATTCCCAGGTGGTAGCACTATTTTGGAAAGCTGGGGTGCCTTTAGAAGGCAGGACTGAAGAGTGTCATTATGGGGTGAGCCTTTCAAGGTCCCTGCCACTCTCTCTGTTTCCTGGTCTGCCATGATATGAACAGTCTCCCACACTCTGCTGCTGTAGATTGAGTCACTCTTCAGGTCTTCAGATTCAGTATGGATTGGAAGCCTCTGAAGTTCTAATATGCAATAAGTCTTTGCTCCCTTTAGTTGGGTATTCTCCTGCAATGATGAAAAAGTGACAAATTCACAGCACTTATTCAAAGGCGAAAAAGTGTAGACTGTGTCCACTCTGGGCCAAATAAGGCCACTCCTGTTAGTTCAAGCATTTTCTGGGTTGGCTTTCTGTGCCAAAGCAGAAGAGTTGAGAGCTGCCGGTAGTGCTTGCTTTAGTACCTCCTCCACCCTGGAGGCCAGCTGGAGCTGAGGCTAGCAGCACTCAGTGCCTGGAGTAAGTGTGACAAGCCAAGATCAGTACTCAAGTGGATTGAAGTGTTTTAAGTTTGTTTTTGTAGTACTGGCTGGCTCTGTGTCCTCAAGATCAAACATATATGTAAAATTTGGCTCACTGTAGAAAATGGTATCTGCCTCTAGTCTAAATCTGTATCGGTAAGTCACTTATTGAAGGGTTTGCTAACTTTTTATTTTGAAGTACATTTTAACTTATAGGAAAATACTGCCACATGTTATTAACATGTTTCATCTAGTTTTTACTCAGAAAGTCATATGAAGCTTTTCTAAGGGTCCCAGTAATATCCTTTATAAGGACAGGTCCCAGCACCTGTCTGGGTGCCCCAGGAACACATATCTCTCTTGGCTTTCTAGGTTCCTTCAGTCTGGAATAATCATTCATGACGTGTGTGTGTTTGTGTGTGTGTGTGTGTGTGTGTATGTGTGTGTGTATGAGTGTGTGTGTGTGTGTGTGTGTGTGTGTGTATGTGTGTGTGTATGAGTGTGTGTGTGTGTGTGTGTGTGTGTGTATGAGTGTGTGTGTGTGTTTAAAAGATTATTGATTCACAGGAAGCTGCAGTAATGAGCAGAGAGAAATCATGAAAGCTTTGCCCGTCTCACCCCTTGTACTAATTACTTTCCTCATTGCTCTAACAAAAGTACCTTATGGAAAGGGGGGCTTATTTTGGCCCACATTTCCAGGGTACAGTCCATCATGGTGGGGAAGTCATAGTATCTGGAGTATGGGGCAGGTAGTCACATCACATCCACAGTCAGGAAACAGGGAGAGATGGACGCTTTTGTTGAGATAGCTTTCTCTTTTTTAATGGAGTCAAGGAGCCCAACACATAACTCAGTAAACCTAATCCAGAAAATTCCTCACAGATTTGTCTAGAGATTTGTCTTAAAGGTGATTCTAGGTCCTGTTAAGTTGATAATAGATACAAATCACTGCTATTCTATTCCTTGTCAACTTGACACATCAACATATCAATCATTTCCCCTCTTATCTTTGCTCATGGCTGTCTTCATGCCAAATGTGTTCAGTCCAAGTTAAAAAGCTCCCGTAGTCTTCAACAGTTTGCCATTGCTTAAATATTTTTATCCAAGTATCTTCTGAGATTCAAAGTGATTTATTGACTATAAGCTCCTATAACATCACAGAACAAATTACACACTTCCAGTGTATACAGTGGCACAGAATAAGGATTCCCATTTCAATAGGGAGGAAAGAGGACAGCAAGAAAGGACTGGAAGAAAAAAAAAACCATCAAGGAAAATGTAAAAGTGTTCAGCTCCATGTCTTATGCTATGGTGAAATCAGCTGGACTCTAAAGGACTTGGATAGTTCAGCCACTCCAGTTCAGGTACATACAGGACACACATTCTCTGAATCCATTCATTCTGTGCCTGTATCTTTCCTTGGTGGACGTCTCATTGTTCCGGCATCTAGAACATCCTGACATCTCCAATGAAACTTAGATTTCATCTCCATGTTCAGAAAATAGCCTCTCAGTTCCCTCTTCAGTCTCTTCTTCTAGGCCACGTGTGAGGCACACTGACACATAGAACTCACTCTCAACCAGGGACCCAGAGCCCCCACACTTGGTTGGGACTTGGGTATGAAATCTTTATTCTATTTCCTGTACTCGATTCCATAGAAAACACCTCCCTTTGTCCTGCAAAAATTACAGTCCATTGCCAAAACCTATTGATTACTCTACTTACTCAATGGTAAGGCCTTATTGCTGAAGACTCAACTTAATCATTGAACTTAGAGAACAATCAGTACCAACTGATTAGCATTTATGATGCTGAAGGAACTTTTCAGACTAATGGAGGAGAGAAGAAGGCATCAATGTCACCCAGCTACAAATTCAGAGACCTTCAACAGAGGTCTGCTTGCAAGATATACTGGTACAATAATCACGCACCACACACACACACACACACACACACACACACACACACACACACACACACACCGCTAGATAGTTTTTATGTCAGTTCAACACAAGCTAGGACCATCTGGGAAGAGATAATCTTATTCAAGAAAGTGTAGGGTTGGCTTGTCTGTAGGTCATTTTCTTAACTGATGATAGATGTGGGAGGCTCCTGGTTGAGTGGTCCTAGGTGCTATTAGAAAGCAGGCTAAGAAAACCACCAGCAGAAAGCCATTAAACAGTGCTCCTTCATGGCCTTTGCATCAGTTCATGCCTCCAAGTTCATGTGTTGACTTCCTGTCTTGACTTCCTTTGCTGATGGGCTGTGATGTGGAACTAAGTGAAAACCCTTTGTTCCCCAAGTTGCTTTTGACTTTATATTGTAGCAATATAAAGTTAATTAAGATACACAATATGTGTGTGTTAAATTATATATATATTATATATCGAGAGAGAGAGAGAGAGAGAGAGAGAGAGAGAGAGAGAGAGAGAGAGACTAACAACATCTGTGGAGGCTGATGAGTATTTGTAGTATAAAAGCAGGACACTTCTGGTTATGACCCAGGAGAATTGCTGGTGCAGATGGAGCCTGGACACAGTTGTTTGACAATACACTCTTGTTTGGGAAGGCTTGCTTTTGCTGTCATTACTGTCATTCTCTTCAGACCGTCTACTGGCCAAGGTATGCCTCTTACCCAATCAGGCTAGACTTAATTCTTGTCCTCAGCTCTGGCTATAAACCCTTCTTTGCTTTTGAGGACATCTTTCCCTGGCCTCCTATCAGGACTTCCCTTTCTGACCTTTCTCCTTTACTTTCCACACACTTAGCTTCCTCTGACTTCTAATGCCTGTTGTCTCAGATGAAGCCTTTCTGTTCTTTCTGTTGAAGCTCCATTCTTTACCTCTGTCACAGGTCACCTTTCCTGATAAGCGATAGGTGATCAAATACTCTTTGTTCTTCAACAAAAATTATTTCATAAAAATGATCTGCAATGCACATCAGAACTAATTCTGTGTCACAAGGCCACAACCATGATGGGGCATTCCAATAAACCATTTTCAGTCTTTGATCAAGTAAATTAAATGCCAAATTAGAACACTAGATGTTTGAAAGGCATATAATTTTTTTATTTTAATAGATGTTATTAAACTTTTTACCTCACAGCTCTTTTAATCACACTTTTGTGAAGCACATGTTTCATAGTTTACTTTGATCATCTATAGCTCCAAATATTTGTAGCCTTTCATTTTTAGAGTTAATATCCTGTTTTTAATTAAGAGTGTTAGAAACCTTCAAGCTTTAGAAAACATTTTTTGCATTTATTACTATTTAAGGGCTAGGTCATTATAAAGCCTTTGACCTTCTTAAACAGCATTTGTTTTTATTAATTATTAATTAATTATTTAAAATGTCCCAGCCTGATCACAATTTCCCCTCCTTCCTCTCTTCTCAGTCCCTCTCCCAAACCTCTCTTCCCCTATTCACTCTTCCTCCTTTCTCTTCAGAAAAGGGCAGGCCTTCCATGTATCTCAGCTAGCCATGGCATAACATGGCATAACAAGTTGCAGTAAGACAAGTACCTCCTCTCCTATTAAGGTTGGAATAGACAACCCAGTAGGAGTAAAGAGTCCCAAAAGCAGGTAACAGAGTCAGAGACAGCCCCTGCTTCCACTATTAGGAGTCCCACAAGAAGACCAAGCTACACAACTGTAACATATATGTAGAGGACCTAGGTCCATCCCATGCAGACTTCCTGGTTGGTAGTTTAGTCTCTGTGACCCCTTTGAGCTCAGGTTAGTTGATTCTGTGGGTTTTCTTGTGTTGTCCTTGACCCCTCTGTCTCCCACAATACTTCTTCCCTGTCTTCCACAGGATTCCCGAGCTCTGCCTAATGTTTGGCTGTGGGTCTCTGCATCTTTGAACAGCATTTTTCAACCCTTGTGTCTTTCTGTTTTCTGTTCCTTTATTCTGATTGTCTTGTTTCATCAATTTTACAACCAACATTCACACAAATTATTTAGATTTTCTATTTGGTCTCAATGCTTATCATAGGGATTTTGAGTTTCCCCATCTCCCTACCATTTTCCCATTATTGAATCCAGTGGCCTGGAGAATGTTTTAAGTAATTTTTTCAGGAAGAGAATGCAAATATACATTATAAAAAGAGAATATGTGAAATCTGACTTTCTGTTGCTTTTATGCATAAAATAACTGGGTCACATCCTTCCCTAACATCTGATTTCCCCCTTTTCTGTTTGAAGATTGTTATCTAGCTTATTTGTGAAAACACTGATTGATTTTCTACAGCACTCAATCAAATGTGGCACGAAGCGTGGCTGTTGTGGTTCATCCTGCAGTTTCCACTTGTTTTCATCCCAAACTGCCAAAGGCCTCTCATGTTTTTGTTACACACTTGAAATACACTTTCTCATTTTCTTCTGCTCCCTGCACTGGGCCTTCTTCAGAAGATGTTTTTCTATTTGAGAGCTGATCACTTTGCTGTCTTACATTGCTGGCTATGTTTGATGACTACATGCTCTCTCAGTGATTCTCTTAATAAATATATTGACTATAGGTTCTAGGTACTTTGGGAATATTGACTAATAAAAGGGCAAAACTCTCTGTTTTCCCTGAGTTTCTATCCAAGTACTAGAAACTAACACTATGCAAAAGCAAACAGATAACATAAAAGTGTTCCTTAGTGTTTGTATAGTCAACTCCAAGAATTCTTAGAGATGCCAAAATCCACAGGTGTCCAAACCCTTACATTCAGTGGTGTTGTATTTGTACCTAATCTACATAAATCTTCCATGTACTTTAAGTCATCTCTAGATTACTTATTTACCTAATATAATGCAAATGTTGTATGCAGAGTTCTTAGATTGCATAGTTGATAAAATAATGACAACAAATAAAACAATGTCTTTCACATTTAGTAAAATATTTAACAAATCATGTTTTTGAGGTGTATATCTCTCTTTGTGTGTCTCTGTCTCTGTCTCTGTCTCTGTCTCTGTCTCTCTGTCTCTGTCTCTCTCTCTCTCTCTCTCTCTCTCTCTGTGTGTGTGTGTGTGTGTGTGTGTGTGTCTAGTGTTTGCACCTATGTGTATATGGAAGCCAGAGCAGATCATCTGGTGTCCTATTCTGCTACATTTCACCTTATTTCTTTGAGACACAGTGTCTCATTGAACCTGAAGCTAGGCTAGCAGCCAACAAGCCCAAAGCGATCTTGTCTCTACCCCATGTTGCTGGGGTTTAAGCTCATGTGTAGCCATTCCCACCTATTTTTAACAAAGGGACTAATATTCAAGCTCAGGTCTTTTTTCTTGTACAACAATACTGTTACCAAATAGCCATTTATCCAGCCCACTTACCAAATGTTTTTCATATGTGGTTGGTTGAATCTACAGGCACTGAACCCATGGCTGTGGTGAGCCAACTCTAATTTGCATACTAAATAGTGGTGAATTCAAAGGAGGAAAGTATGAGAAATCGAAGCAGGAATGTTGGCAGATGCTGCAAGTTACCTGTTGTAGGGTTAACTGAAAGCCATATGAGATTGGAATCAAGATGTGAATTGAGGGGTGGCATCATTGTATAACCATGGGACAGAAATCAGAGACATAGGTAACAATAGATTGTGTGCATGCCCTAAGATGAAAATATTTGTGACATACACTAAAACACCAACAACTCTAGGGGACTACATAATTGAGTGCCAAGAGAAAGAGATAGAAGTTCGTGTGTGTTTGAACTTAACCTAGGACAGACCCTGCAAGGATTCTGAACTTATGGGGAGCATTGCATATCACTAATGGAAGAGTTAATTGTTCACTGTATTTTGATAGTTCACTCTGTCTGGTGTGCTAAGAAGAGGCCAGTGGTTAAGTAGAGAAGCTGAGAAACTGGCCAGGAAGCAGTATTTAGAAGACATTCTGTTGGCCTGGAGACAGGTGTTAGTAGTAGAGACTATGAAAAATGGTCAGGTTTTAGGAGAGTCTTGTGGAGGCAGAAGAAGGGTCTGAGAGATGAGTTATGGAGTGTGAAATGAAGCTTTGGGACTGAATTGTCACTAATGGAGATGAAGGAGCAAAATCAGTACTTGGTTAGCAGGATTCTGGAGCTTTAATTTGGGCATGTTGAATTTGAGGAGGACAGAAGTATAGAAATCTCGAGTTGCTTTTGAACATGTGAAGTTGGAGACTTCTCATTAAATAAAATTATAAGTTCACTTATGTGTCGTATATGCTTCATATTCGTAGTCTGGAGGTATTCTGATGCAATAGTTTAGTGTACCTGCATTTTGGATATGGTTCATTATTTGAGGTCAGGTCTGTAATTTTCCATTATGGTATCATGTTAGCTCAAAAAGTTTGAAAGCAGTTTGAGGCATTTCATAGTTTGGATTTTGAAGTTAAAGATGTTAAGAACCTAACATAATGCTTTCCAGGAAGTTGGATACTATCACCTTTGTCATCAAATCAAACCATAGATTTGGCTTGAGTGCAACAAGATGACTCTTTGGGGATGATCGTAGGTTATGTCGTATATATGCTATCACACACACACACACACACACACACACACACACACACACACACACACACACACACTCCCATGAGGGGAGAAGTCAGTAGAGAGGAAACTGAAGATATAGTTGAGAAAAAAAACTACAGGATTCATAGGTAAGAGAGGGTAGGATTTTATGCATAGGTGGAGACATTCTGCTGAGTGTGGGGCACAGACAAACCAAGGACAACAACAGGAAAGAAAACATAGACTGTATGTCTGTAGTTGTCTGTGTGTATCATGGTGGAGCTGGGGTTTCTTGTATTCCTTTTCTTCGGTGACATCATTGACATGGGGACAGGTGACAAGCAGCTGAGAGTCAGATGGGGAGGAGGACTTGGGGACTTATTTTAATGTACATTCATATTTCTTATCATATGGCTCATTCCTTTTTACTTATTGTAATGACTTTCTATCTCTTTTATTAGTTGCCTTCTGTCATCTTCATGGAAGGAGAAAACACAAGCATAGATTTGGCATTGGAGAGCCCTTTGAGGGAGTGGAGGACAGTCTGGAGTTTTGTCTGAGAGTTGTCAGAAGCTGGGCTGGAGCACTCAAGTGAGGATCAGATGAATTACTTAGGTCTTGACTGAATGGAGGAGGGGGTTACAGCTCAAACCTCCATGCTCTCAGTGAGGAAGCTGCTGGCTTGGAATAGAACAGAATGGGGCTAGTGGCCTAATCACCATGGCTGGTGGCACTGAGGCGTTAAGGACGCATTTAACCAGTGATTCAGAATGTGGAGCTGCAAGGCTAATAGACACTGCATATTCAATATTTTCATTTATAGCTCATAAATGCAGGGTTTGTCCTGACTTATTCACTACATGGAACACCTGTATCACAATGTATTTTTCCCACATAATTTCCCAGGTAATTAGTTTTATGGAGTATTGCCATTTGGCACATCTTTACCCCCTTTCCAAGCACTCCTGGGGATATTTGAAATGCTGAAAAGAAATCTCACCACATAGCTGTATTTAGAAGTTGAGTGAGCATAAATGTACTCCATAGCAAGCAGTATCAAGCATTATCTGCTTCTATAAGCACAATCCCCAGACATCCTCATGCTTAGAAATGGAGACTACTTTCTTATTGCAACTCCAGGATGGCATATAAGACCCAGGGGGGAGTTGTCTTTTCTAGCCAGACTTCTCACTCCCAGGCCCCTTATTTTTCTAGAACCCCATGAATCCACTGTCTTTGATTTCTCCCCCTGACAGCTTTTCTGGCACCAATCCTGAAGGTTTCAGGGTCATCCTGTCTGAGCTGCCACCACCTCTTTTGCAACAAGTAGCCTAGCATTTCTGTGTTCTTTACTTTCTGCTGATTATACATCTATGGGTTTCATGGCCCAGGGTTCTAGTGTGCTCTGTGTTTGAACCTGTCATGTTGCTACTGCACACATTTAGTGATGAAAGAGAAAGATTCAGTTTGGTGGATGAGATTTGTCTCTCCTCTCTCCAAATCACTCTATTGATCTCAAAAGTGACTTGGATCCTCTTAGGTGAATGGGGGCCCATGCATTGTTAGTTGCTGGTCTGAAAGGCTCTTTGAGGAATGACCCATAGGAAATGAGTGAGGACAGGGCATGGGCAGTCACTATATATACAATAAACCATATAATCTGTATAAAATATTGTGATAATCTTGATTGTCAACTTGGGTCACCTGGGAAACACACCTCTGGGAAGATCCTTGAGGGCATTTCTAGAGAGATTTCACAGAGGAAAGAATACCCACCCACTGTTCTATGGACTGGGATTCTAGGACTTGGTCACATAGGAGAAGAAGAATTGAGTTCCACCTCACCCTCTCTGTCTTTCCTGACTATAACACAGTGTGACCAGTGCGTCCTACTCCTGCTACCATGCCTTCTAAGACATGATGGAGTGTAACACAAACCATGAGTCAAAATAAACTATTCTTCACTTAAGCTGCTTCTTATCAGGTTTTGTCACAGAAACAAGAAAAGTAGTTTGCATTATACTATAAGTATGCATTATACTGTTTATCAGATTATTTATACTAGATACCACATATTAATATAATTTTGTATGTGTTCAAATAATATAGGCAATAGTTCTATTTTTTGTTTTTTGTATTATATATGTTAATGATACAAAATGTATATGAAAGAAGTAACATTAACTTAAAGATGAAATAGTGCCTAAAACACTTTATTAGTGATCAAAAATATAAGTAATTGAATGAGCTTTAAGATATTTCGTATTTCTTAGCCTGTCTTTTTGTGACTGATCAATCCACTCATCTACTTTTAGGTAGATTTATCTTACTTTTTAGCTTTATAGACAAAGATGTGTGTGCATATATATACATTTGACTGATCTTAGTAAGTCATGCTATTAGTTATTTTAATCTCATCTGTCAAATATATAAAGATTTTTATTGAAGCTTAGCTGGTAAGATTTTTTGTTTGGAGTGTGTGTGTGTGTGTGTGTGTGTGTGTGTGTGTGTGTGTGTGTGTGTGTGTGTGTGTGTTATCTGTGCACATGCGTGGGGGTGAGTACATCCCTTCATGAATGCAGAAGCCAGAGGAGGAGGAGGCTGAGTGTCCTGCTCTATCACTTTCCACCTCATCCTCTTGAGACAGGGTTTATCATTGAACCTAGAGCTAGGCCAGAAGCCAGCAAAGCCAAGAAACCCTCCTATTTCTGTTTCTCTGAAAATGCTGTGATTACCGGAAGGCACTGCTGTAGCATACATTGGTCCTGGGGATTTGAACTCAGTTACTTATGCTTGTTCAGCAAGCAGTCAGTGTTACCCACTGATGATTTCCCCTGGCCCCTAAGCAGCATGAGGTTGGTATCTCTCTGCATCCTGGAAGATCAGCACATGGGAAGCTCACATATCTCTGTGTAGTACTAGGCAGAAGGTCATCTCTGCATGGTATAAAGGAACAAAGGGGACACATTTTCCATGCTCACTTCTCATCTTGTTAGGAATATCTGGAAAGGTCCCATTACCATTTTAGAAAGTGTGTTCTGGGGATGGAGAAATGGCTTAGTTATCAAAGACACTTGCTGATCTTGAAGAGGACCTGGATTTGTTTCCAAATTCTCTGGCACTTTCTGGCCCCCGTGGGCACTGTGGGCACAAACCCTTCCACATATAAATAGTATGTAATTAAAAACAAATAACGTCATTATAAATAGCACAGAAAAAACAGCAACTTGGAAGGAAGGTAAGTGGCCAGAGACACTTTAAAAGCAGTGTGGAATTTTCTTTAAATATTAAAAATAGAATTACTATATAATCTGGAAACCCTTAGTGTAGCTGAAGGAAACAAATAAAATCAGTGTCTCAAACTGTTTGTGCTCCCATGTCCATTGCACTGTTGCTTACAGTTACCAAGATATAGAAACAACCCAGCTATGTAAGCAGATAAATTCATGAAGAAAATGTGGTATATATGTACATATATTGAAATATTACTCAGCCTTAAAAAGAAGATCCTTTTCCTCCTCTCCTCTCCTCTCTTCTTCTCCTCCTCTCATTCTGGCAGCTCCCTCTCCCCAACCCTCATGCTCCCAATTATCTCAGGAGTTCCTGCCCCCTCCCATTCCTGGGGTCCATGCAGGAGCAGAAATATTGAGTTGGGGAAAGAATAGAGGAGAGCCGGATGAGAGATACCATAGAGGGAGCCATTATAGGTCCAAGAAGAGATCTGGCACTAGGGAGATTTCCAGAGACCTACAAGGATGACACGAACTGACAATCTAGGCAATGGTGAAGAGGATAACCTAAATGCCCTTCCCCTATAATGAGACTGATAACTACATTTTATGCCATCCTTGAGCCCTCATCCAGTGGCTGATGGAAGCAGAGGCAGTCACCCATAGATATACACTGAACTGAACCCTGGAACTTAGTTGCAGAGAGGGAGGAATTAAGATCAAATATGTCAGTACCAGGCTGGTAAAACCCACAGAAACAGCTGGTCTGTACAAGGGGGGGCACATGGACCCCGGACTGCTGTCTGGGAGGCCAGTACAGGACTGATCCAGACCCCTGAACATGGATGTCAATTAGGAGGCCTCCGTACTCTAGGGGGCCTCTGGTAGTGGATTAGTATTTTTCCCTAGTGTAAGAAGGGACTTTGAGAGCCCATCCCATGTGAAGGGATGTACTCTTGGCCTGGACACATAGGGGAGGGCCTAGGCCTGGCCCAGGATGATATGGTAGACTGGGAAGCCCCTGTTGAGGGCCCTACCATGCCTGGGGAGTGGAGGGTGGATGGGGGTGGGGGTTAGGGATGGAGGGGAGAGGAGTGAGAGGGAGAAGGGATTGACATGTGAAGCAAGCTTGTTCCTAATTTGAACTAATAAAAAAAATACAAAAAAAGAAGGTCCTGCCATTTTGATAACTGGGACGAACCCAGGGGATATTATACTGTCACAATCCAGACGTGTCTACAGTAGTCAAATTCATAGGAGAGTAGAGTGAAATGGTGGTTTTAGAAAATGCCATTGATGCCCTTCCCCTATTATGACTTTGGTTTCTACCTTGGTTACCATTCCTAGAGCCTTCATCCAGTAGCTGTTCCAAGCAGAAACAGGCACCCACAACTAAGCACTGAACCACACTACTGGAATTCAGTTGTGGAGAGGGAGGAGGGATGAGCAAAGAAGCCAAGACAGGGCTGGAAAGACCTGCAGAAACAGTGGACCTGATCTACTGATAGAATGGAAACCCTGGTCATAAAGCTGCAGAAACAGCATTGGACTGAACCAAGCCCTCTGAATGTGGGTGCCAGCTAGGTGGCCAGGGCAGTCTATGGGACCTCTAACAGTCAAGCCAGTGTTTATCCGTAGAGTACAAATGGACTTTGGGATCCCATTCCCTATGGAGGGATACTGTTGCAGCACAGATACAGCAAGGAGGACTTGGGCCCTCCCCAAAATGATATGACAGACTTTGAAGGTCCCTGGTGGAGGGCCTCACTGTCCCTGGGGAGGAGTTGGGGGATTGGTTGCGGGGGGGGGGGGTATGTAAATATGAGTGGTAATTAAAGAATTTAAATAAAGAATGTTTGAGAGGTACAGAAGTAAGAAAGTATTAGTTAGAGGGTGAAGAGAAGACTTAAGGATCTATAAAATATAATTCCTGTTGCCAATGGATTCTACACTGGACACTTAAACATGGTAAAAGAAGAAGTTTCTGTTACATGTTCTTCACTCACATAAACTAATTATAAACAAAGGCATTGGGAAGAAAGCTTTGGAGTTGAAGGATACATTCTTGGCGTAGACTGAAATCGATGAGTATGTACTCATCATGAGTTTATACTCATCTCCCAAATCATCAAATTGTATACATAAAACATAGATGGGTTTTTATACAACAGAAACAGAAGGGGGAAGGTGGGAGGTAGGAGGTGGGAGAAGGAGGGATTGAGAGATAGAAAGATTGAAAAACACAGCATGCCCTCTGAGAGCGTGGCATTACCCTGAATGAAGCACAGTACCCTCTCCTTCCCACAGAACACCTGGAACTCTAAGGTGACACATTAGCTGGCTTTGGAGATGATGAGGTGAGCCTGTGTCTTGTGTGATGGCCCTGGAAACAAGCCACGTGATGCATTCAGGTGCTGTCGTATGTAATACACACACGACTTGCAGATGGGCAGGATATAGGGGTGTGGGGAAGATGGGTAGCTAGGGGGAATTCCCCGTTTTTGGATTGTACAGTTTCATAGCATACTGATGTTACCTCCTGAAAGACATGTGGAAAGTAGGTCCAGGAAGCAGGGCATGCAGGAGCAGGCTGGTGTGATGGGAGCTGCCTCTAATCATCTGGGGAGGATGCTGAAAACAAGCTTTTCATGGGGCGGCCCTGAGCAGAGGCCCAGGAGGCTTGCTTTGTGCCTGGGGTCTCTGGATCAGATCTTGCTAGAAGGCAGATTCCCCAGTTTTCACAGCTTTCCTGGGAGGGCTTGTTCTTCCTAGAGCTTCAAATCACAGAAGGATGAGGGGTTGCCTTGGTCTAGGATCTAGGAGCTCTTTGTGTGGTTCAGTTCCAGTCACAGGCTGCGCTAGAACTCATCTCACAATGAGAACTTGACTGAGCTTGGCTCAGTTTGTAAACCATTCCCATGAACTTACAGTGAGGATTGGCCTTGACTGAGCACCACTGATGGATCTGGTTTTGGGATACTGATACCTGTCTCCATAAGATCCACCCAAATGTCCATTTCCATTCCCATAAAGCTCCACAGCTTTAAAATACTAAAATGACCAAAAGGAAAAATATTAGGTAGGTGGTTCCAGAGGAATGACACCCAAGTTTTACCTCTGGCTTCAACATGCTTGCTCATACATGTACACACATCGCCCCACCCAAGGCACACAAAGAATAATAATAAACCACAAGCAATTTTTATTATAGGACATTTTGTAAAATCATTGTTCTATTTCATTATGGGTCATTGAAAATAATTTCTCACAGTGTTTAATTTGTGAATTGAACTAACTCATAGGTCTACACGGGCAAGGAAAATATAGTATATGTAGATGTAGGGGTTGAAAGTGCTTGCTTTTAGATACCTGCTGAGGGTCTTGGGACACATCCCCCAAGGAGAAGAGAGCCATCAGCATATACTGTGCCTCTGTTTTTTTTTTTCTATGTCTACTAGACTTGCTGTCTTGGAAACAGCTGCCATCTGGGGCAGGTCACACTGTTTCTTTGATGGTGCACATACATTTGCTTGTCCATAGTCTCAGCAGCAGAGCTGTGTCTCTAGGATCCCAGAATCTGACAGCTTGTTGATTCCCCAGCTCTTTCTGACATGTGTTTCTTTGTTTAATTTACTCCTCTACTTTGTCTCAGTTTCCTAATACACAAAAAGGCAAAACTATCATACCCATGACAGGAATCCTTGTACTTGTAAAATCCTTCCCTTTATCCTTGACATAAAAGAGCCACTCAGTTGTTGTGTCTGTGTCTACCCTTCCCAGGGATACATTACATACCCAAGAGTCCTTTTCTTCTTAGGGTATCATTCACAGGGCTTTCTCCCACAGTTTCTGGTGGTACATCCTCTAACAAAGTATTTCTATACCTTTGGTATAGAATAATGGTGAGCAAAAGCAACATTATTTACCCAGTGCCATTTCTGGTTAATTTTACATTTGGTACTCCTACTGTGATTGGCTGCTCTCTCACCTCCTGGAGCATTTGATCTCATTGATTTTTTTCTTCATTAATTAGTCCTTCCTTTCCTTCTTCTATTCATCTGACTTCTGACAATAGGCTAAGCTTTGTGTGAGGTGAAGATCATTAAGGCACTCACAGTGTAATGGACAAATGGCCTATGAAAATCTATTCCAGTTCAAGAGTCAGGACAGAGTTGATGCAGAGTCACACAGCTATTGAAACTTGGTGACAGTTTATCCATCCAGGGACACATCACATACCAAAGAGTCCTTTTCTTCTTAGAGTATCGTTCATAGGGCTTTCCCCCCATAGTTTCTTGTGATACATTCTCTAAGAAAAGCTGGCTAAAACAAGACAAACTAAGGCTGGGTGTTCATAAGTAAGAATAAGTCTCCATGTTTTATTTGGGAGCTGGGTGGCAGGTCCCCAAAGAGTCAAAAGAGAGTGATGAGCAAAGAGGTTAAGACAGGCAGTCGGATCTCTGTGAGTTTGAGGCCAGCCTGTTCTACAGAGTGAGTTTCAGGACAGTCTCCAAAGCAATACAGAGAAACCCTGTCTCAAAGAACAAAGAAAGTGCAAGATAGCAGAGAACTGCATAGGAAATCAAAAGGAAATATTCTTGCTCCCACCTTCTGGGAGCAAGACATGGGCAGAGAAAGTTGAAGTGGAATAGATAAACTCTAATTCCTGTTTTCCTTGTGGGCACAGCATCCATTTGACTTCTCCAGTGACGAAAATCGAGTTTTGTGAATGGCTATTGCCTGCCCCTCCACACTCTTCATCATGACTGATATGCTTCACTCCACCAAAGGAGATTCATGCACAAGTCTAGTCTTCGAGATCCCTCTTTGTTGGGGAATATTATTTTAAGATGTGTCGCATTTGTTTAAGCTGTGGAATATTTGTTCAATGATGCAAAGATGTTGAATTCTTTTATGTTGCATTTGTTTAACTCTGTAAAGCTGTGTTACTGTGCCTGTCTAAAACACCTGAGGGTCTAATAAAGAGCTAAACAGCCAATAGCAAGTAGGATAGCAAGAGAGGCTAGGCAGGACTGCCAGGCACAGAGAATAAATACAAGGAGAAAACTGGGAAGAAGAGATGCAGGAGCAAGAAAAGAAGGGGCCAGCCACTCAGCCACATAGTCAGACACAGATTAAGAAGGAAAGAAAAGATATACAGAAATAGAGAAAGGTAACAGCCCAGAGGTAAAAGGTAGAAGGAATAATTTAAGTTAAGTAAAGCTGGCTAGAAATTAGACAAGCTAAAGCCGGGTATTCATAAGTAAGAATAAGTTTCCATGTTTTTATTTGGGAGATTGGTGGCAGGCCCCCAAAGAGTCAAAAGAGAGTGATGATCAAAGAGGTCAAGACCAGGCTGGGGAAACCCACAGAAACAGCTGACCTGACAAGGGGGAGCTCATGGACCCCAGACTGATGGCTGGGGAACTAGAATAGGACCTTACCAGGCTCCCTGAACATGGGTGTCAGTTAGTTAAGAGGCCTGAGCAGTCTACAGGCCTCTGGTAGTGGATCAGTATCTATTCCTAGTGTTCAAATGGACTTTGGGAGCCCATTGCCCATAGAGGGATATTCTCTCAGCCTAGACACACGGGGGAGGGCCTAGGCCCTGCCCCAAATGATGTGACAGACTTTGATGATCCCCTGTGGAAGCAGAAAGGGGATCAGAAGGGGAGTCAGTGGGGGGCATGGGAGGGCTGAAAGGTGGGGGAACTGGGTTAGATAGGTAAAGTAAGATTGTTTCTAAACTAAATAAAAAGATAATAAAGATGTTGTGCACAATTTTAGAATTAAACAAACAAACAAACAAACCCAACAACACCCTCGCCTTTGCTTGTACTGCCTCGTCTTCAGGCACTGCACACCAGCCCCTTACTCATCAGTCAGCATTCTGCCTGACCAGCTTTGGCCTCTCTAGACTCTCTAAGCACCACTTTCCAGATTGTGCTGAAGTGTTAACTTTCCTGTATGTCTGGTTCTTGAGGCAAAATAGTGCTGGTTATACCTTAGTGAAAAGTAGAACAAGGATACTTTGTCAGGGTCTAAGCAGGTGCAAAAGAACACAACCCATGTGCAGGCCGGCATGGCCACTGGGGAATGAGCTAGTAGCCTCTGTGTTGGAGCATGCCTAGAGCTTGCTAGCCAATCCCATTTGCAGCAGACTGCCTCAGATCTTAAGGCAGGAGAGCAACTCCCTTCTTTTCACCCTGCCCCCACAGTCTTCTGACTGCAAACATAGACACAGAGGTTGCTGTTGGCTTCCAGTTCCCCACTCTCCCCTTCACCTTTCCCAGAATCAGTGCCTGGCTCTATGGTAGCTGCATTAAGTCATCTGGCCGTTTTCGCTACGACTCAATTGACTGAAGCTTTCACAGCAATTGCTTTTATCTGAAATTTGAAGAACCCACTTTCATAACAATTTTTATTCCAGCTGCACATTTTCAAAGCTATTAACTGTACTTTGTCCTCAAAATGGGGCCGAGCCCTTACTTGGGGGTCAATGCCTCTGCTTGGTATGCCCAGATCTAGAGTGACTAGGTCCCTCCAGCTTTTGGCTGAGCTAGAAGCATGAGGGTGCCTGTTCTGCCTAAGTTTGCAGGTGCCTGAGCTCCCTGGTATGGATGCTCAACACTGACTTCCTGGAGACTGTAAGTCCCACATCTCTCCCCACAGGAGGCAGAGACCACAGTGTAGTGCTACAGATTTCTAGGGTACATCTTAATCATGTACCTGGGGGCTTGTAAATCAAGCTTACCTAGGGAGGACTAGGAATCTAAGGTTAATGGAGCAAAGAATCAGAGGAAACTGGAAATTGAGAGGCAGGTAGATCTAGAAGTACTAGTCTCCATAGTTGTCTTGATCCTTCATCCTTCCCTCTGGTCCCCTTTAGCATGTGATTCTAATGCTTTTCATCTCCTTCTTAATCCTGCGCCCCAACCTGGATTTTGTGTTACTATGCCCACATGAGGCTTTGTCTGGTGTAGCAGGCTTTCTCTTGGGGCACCAACCAGCCCCCAAATCATGACACGGAGACTTATTATTAGTTATGAAGGCTCCACTATATCTCAGCTCTTATTTTAATGTTTCTCTTTATTTACACTTTGCCTTGGGAGGGGCTTTTTTACCTTTCCTTCTGTGTATCTGATTTTCCTGTTTCCTCAGTGTCTGGCTGTTTGGAAGCTACCTGGCTTTTGGCCCTGGGCATCTCCCTCCAACTTAGATCCCTCCTACTTATTCTCCCTGTCCAAGAGCTCTACCTATCCCTCTATTGCCTAGCTATTGTTGGTCAACTTTTTATTAGAGCAATCAGGTGCCTTAGGCAGGCAAGGTGAAACAGCAACACACCTTTACATAATGAAACAAATGCAGAACAAACAAAAGCAACACACCTTTACATAACTAAACAAATGCAACCTAAACAAACACAACCTAAACAACTGCAACCTAAACAAATGCACCACATCTTTATATAGCTAAAGTAATATTCCACAATAGTGTGGAGGGTTATGAGTAGAGATGACAAGGTGCCAGTTATGAGGCTACCCTAGTAAGAATTACATTATTTCTGCTGGTGGGTAACCATCCCCAGGAAGCTGCCCTGTGTCCATCCAAATCCCAGAAAGAACACCTATGGAGGGGCAGTGTGTCAGTTGCAGTAGAATATGCCCAGCAAGACCTGTGAAAGCAGAGGTGCCCTTTCACAGCAGCCAGCTTCCAGGAGCCAGAGGAAAAAAACACGGTTTCCCCAAGTCTCCCAGTGTTTCATTATTCCCCACAAACTAGCTGATAAGATGGGTCAATAAAACTTAGAGATGGGTAGATATGTCCATGCTACTGTCTGTCCAAGGTCATTCCCTCAAATTCCCCTTTTCTCCTGGGGCACAAATCCATCTTTTCTTCGATAACAAAATCAAATGAAATGAACTTTATGTAACACATACAGTGTGCCAAGAACGTAAATACTTACTCAAATCTGTTGTAATCTCACAACTAGGTTGTCCTATTATTTCCATCTCACAGATGAGGAAACTGCCCCAAAGAAGTTAGTTAATTTCTTCATTTGGCATACCTTGGAGGGCATGGCACAGAAGTATCTGAGCCTAGGCAATCTTCTCTCAGAACCTACATCTTTTTCTGTTACTAGCTGTATCTTAGTTGCTGTCCTTGGGTTTTCTTATCAGGGATGCAGAAAGAACATAGTCTAAATCTTGTCACATAGCCTGGTGCCAAGGCAGTGTCTATTACATGTTAGAACACTTGCATCTTGGCCCGTCTGGAGTGGATTAGAAGGGTCTCTTAGTGTTAAGGACACTTTAAGCATTGACCAGCAAGTTGGAGAATCTGGGTCCTTCTTGCTCCCCAAATGATACTGCTGAGCCAAGGCCAAGGTCCACAGGGTATTCCAGCACACTGGTTCTGAGGATGAGCTGGAGTAATGAATGTCTGAAGTTTAAAAAGCTGTGTGGTCATTTAGTTTCCCCAGGGTTGGGATAGTGAATACTAATGGGGAGGGCTTGTAGACAAAGGATAATGATTAGAAAAGATGGTTGCTAAAGTTTATAACCTGGAGCTACAGAAACTTCCCTAAACCAGGGTGCAGTTTTTTTTCTTTTCTTTTTGTTTTTGTGTTTTTATCAAGGGTTAATGTACTTTAATAAAGATTCTGAGGTCCCAGAACACACATAAATGTAATGTGGGCGTGGCAGTCTACCTGTAATTCCAGCCTTGTACAGTAGATATGGAATCCCAGGAGCAAACTGGCTACCAGCCATATTGAGGAGCTCTAGGTTTGATTGGGATACCATGCTTCAATGAATAAAGTGGAAGAATATTAAGAATAATTCCCGACATCAAGTTCTGGCCTTCACTTGCATGCACACACATACCTGAAGGCTGCAGTTTTCTTGACTGATGCCTTGGGCAACTAAGCAAGTATTAGCAACATGTTCTTAACAGCCAATAAAAGTTACTGTCACTCATTTCCCCCCTTTCCTTCCTTTCCCTTCCCTCGTTTATTCAACAGTACTTATTAATCCAGAGGAGCCAATGTCTCAAGAAGTCACTGTGGGGGTAAATGCAAAAACTAGTACATTATAGCTAAAGCTGTTTGTAAACTGTCTACCTTCATCTGTATATAGCAGGAATCTGGTACCCGAGGCTCAAATTCAGTTCCTGTCCTGTGTGGAGGGCTACACACCCTCAGTCATGTGACCAGTTTCCAAGTGAGAGACACAGGAAACTCCTTTTCTCCAATCCCACCAGAATCGAGTAACAGAGGATGACTGGTGACAACATACATTTTAAACTCAGATCCTAGCCTAGGGAAAAGAACAGCGGAGAAAGACAAGAAGTATGCAGCATGCAGAAAAGGGAAAGTAAATTGTTCAGAACGCAGGGGGAAGGGTAACTGCATCTGTTGTACCCTCACTTCATGTAAATAAGGCAGGAGATGCTGTTTTAATAGGCTCTAGAAAAGCAAAGGGGCCCAAAGGGAGAACGCACTGGTAAGAAATGAGATGCAGATTTGGGAGAGAAACAGTCAGTAGCTCTTCCCAGCGAAAGCTACAAGATGGGGTGTTTTTAATTAGGCTGAACTCGTAGAAGCCCAGCCAGGGAGAGGGTATGGGAGCTGAAGCTCTGCTCACGACCTTGGCCCTTGAACAAGCATAGTCACAAGAAGGCTCTGAAGGCAACTGCACCAAGTCAAAAGCCATCAAAGAATGTGCTAGCCCATATGGAGAGGTCATGTGATCTGGCTGGCTATTGTCATCAGCTCAGAACAGGCATGGAATGGGAGAGCTCAGTGAGAGCTTGGAATTTGAACTATAGGGCTTCATAAGCATGCACGCCTGGTGTATGTCTGTGGAGTTTGGGCAGATCAACAGGAATGGAGTCTCTTGGCAGGGGTTGGAAAGTGAGATCTCCAGGAAGCCTTGCACATTACCCCTAGGTATTGATTAGCGCCTCAGGCACAATGACATTTGCCCCTGTACACAACTGTGCAGAACTGTTAACATTCTGACAAGATAGAGCTGGGACATGTGAAAGCTGATGTTTTACTTTGCATGGTTTATTTTAGAGCCCAGAAGCCTAGGCAAAATTATCAGGAGACAAGTAGAAGTGGAGTTTGGTATAGAATACCACTGCAGCAAAGATGGCATGGTTTGGGCAGGAACTGGGGGGTGAGGGCAATGAGAAGACACTGGGTCCTATGCTCTGACAAGAGCACAAAGGCAATATTCTAGCTGTGTGCCTTTACATGGAGTGGGATAACCTTGATCAGAGTCCTGGCTCAGTCATGCCAGCTGGCCTCCAATGGGCGATTCATATAAGGGCTCCTTTTCTCAGTTACCTGTTTGAAAAGGAAGCTCAGCATGGGAATCAGTCCAGATTTACAAAACACTGATGAAAACTTGTGCAAAGCTAAGTTTAATGCAATAGCCTTTTTAAGTAAAAGACATTTAAAATGAAAAAAAAAAAAAACCCATGTTAAGATGACACAGAGGAAACAGAAGCTGGGCAGAGGTCTGGTTACTATGTGGAAAAGTTGGAAGGGGTGTTATTGATTCACTGAACATGGCTGAGGAGGGAAAGTGGGGAGTATTAAAGACTGGAGTTCTGGATCACTAGATAATTAGAAAAGAACATGCACTCTCATCTGGAGATGAGAGAGGATGCTTCCAGGGACAATGATCCAGTCAGTATGTGACCTTCAGAACCAATAGAGGTGAGGCGACTTCCCAAAGTGGTTGCCACACAGGCTACTGCCTCCTTGATAACATCACAGTGGGAGGCCAGAAAATACACAGCAAGGTCTTTGCTTTACTGAGTACACACTAAGCTTTGAACTTATTTCTCTGGGGTCAAATTTTGTGCAGGAGAGATGGGAGTACTGCAGCCAATTGGAACAAGAGATTGGTGGTTTCTCTATGACCTTTTAGGCTCACAGGTAAATCTTGGCATAAAACGAGCCAGCTAGCTAAGCATCTATTGTAACTGGAGATGCAAGCGTGGGTGCACTTGAATGTGAAGAGGGTCCCAAGAGTTGTACTGTTTGTTTTGGACTGACACTACATCATGGAAGTTCTGATTCCCAAAGCCACTGCTCCTCTGGATAGAACTCCATCAACCTGCACCTCTAGATTTTTCTGCCTTAATCTCGCTTGCCTGTAACTGCTCTGAAGCCAGGAAAGCAAGCAAGCACACCTAGGTCACAAGGGAGCACAGTGGAGTGGGCTGCTCTCCTTCCTAACAGCTCTCTCTTAAGTCACTGCTGTTGAAGTGGTTGTAAGACAGCAGGGAATCAGCCTCCAGTCTTCCAAAGCAAAAGCTCCCAGTAGTCGAGTTTGTTTTCTGGAAGTAAATTAAATTGAACAGCCCTGTGAAAAATGGGGAAGAGGCAAAATAGAAAGGAATTGAGCTGGAGGGAATCAGAGGGCCAGATAGTGAAGCAGGTTGGGGCAAAGATGGGTAAAGTAGAGTAAAATCTTTCAATAATTATGATAGATCCTTGGTATTAATCAAATTAAAAGTCACCTCAAGACTTGGCATCAGCCATGTTCATTACCTCCGGGGCTTCAGCCAGCTGTTGAAGGGCTCATAGAAGCTCCTACTAGGCCAGGCACAGAGATGAAGATGGAGGAATTCCCTCTAGGATTCATTCCCACTGGGTCTTGCAGTGCCTGTGAACTTGGCAAATGATAATGCCATCTGGGATTTCTTCCACATCTGCCCTTCGGAGTTGCAGGACAGTTTTGCAACACTGTCCTTGACCTCAAGAAGCTATGGAGAAGGACTCTTGGGTGTCCTTTGGGTAAAGAAAAAGTAGTCCTCTTCCTCCCTAACAGTTCTGCAAGAGGGCAGAACTATCCATGTTTGGAATCATTGAGAATGATTGGCAGTTTCGTACCATTGCTATATTCTTTAAAAAATTCTCTTTGGCCATTTGTTCATACCTCTAACATCTCTCTCCAGGGGCCTAGATAGCTTCTCCTCTCTTTGAAGGGAGACCTCAGGTTCATGTTTGTGGTGAACACTTCAGAGACACCCATGTACCTTATTTCACAGACAGTAAAAAGGTAGACAGACACGGGGTATTCCAGGGGAGAACGGTAAATGCAGACAAGCATTGAAACATGTAATTTCTCCTACTTTCTTCTATAGAGGCAGATCTCTCTCAACACAGGGAACCTGAAGAGTCTTCTTGGGTCTACAGCCACTTACTGATCTTGGGAAAGTCAGCAAACCTCTGTGTATGCTGTCTCCTGCTCTTAAAAATGAGGATCTGATGATGACTCGAGGTCGGGGGTGAGGATTTGGGTCTGTGAAGCCACTGAAGCTGGAGCTAGTAGCATCATTTATGTGTGATCATAGCTTTGAACATGTTCCTAGATAAAGGTCCATACTGTCCATCAGGGGATCAAGAGAAGGTCCCGGGTGAAGGTATTCTTCTATTCCCATTGACATCAACAAATCTCTCTAGGGTCCATAGCTGAGGCATGGCCCATCAAAGGCCATCTTTCATCTTCTCCTCAAGGTTTTTCAAAAGTTCCGTCCAGTCCTATGATTACCTTGCTTTGATTGTTTTCTTTTTTCTTGCTGGGTGTACCAGTTCCTGCCTACCCTTTAAAAGACTGGAGAATCTAATCTCTGTACCCAGACAGGTCTCACATTAGTTGTCATACCACTGAAGGTGTGAAAGCGCTTGGGAAACACAGCTTAAATATCCAAATATTGCATTTCCTGTAAGTTCTCATGCTTATGAGAACAGAGCTGCACTGCTGGGCACCTGGCCTCTTGCTTTCCCTTTGATGCTCAGAATTTTTCCTTCTATAAATTGAGATTCTGATATCTTTGGACACACGGAATGTCAAGCTTAGAAAACTCATTTCAGAGGAAATTTTTTCTCAGATTTGCCAAAGTCTACTTGTCCATATGTTCTTGTGGATATGTTCTGGTTTTCCCTAGGCATTTCCCTCTTTGTTTAGAAGATTTTTTTAAATTAAGGCTATGACTTGATTCCATGACAACTCTGTCAGGTAGCTCTCAGATGAGGTGATACATATGAAAATATCTTATCATGGGACAGGTATAAGAGGGGTTGGTAAGAGAGCATTATTTACTGTCAAAGCATGGCAGCACAGACTAATTAGATGTTATTGGCTCAGCACAGTTTTCAACCCAGGACCTTTAGAAATAGGCTGAGACAGGGGGAGGTAGAGCACTACTCTCTTGTTGAATAAGTTTATTATATTGAATGAAGTGAAGTGCTCAAGCTCTCTGGGTCTCTGTTTCCTTACACACACTTGAAGTGGTGACAATAGTACTTACTTATGCCAGTGGCAACATGAAGATTACCAGGAACTGTTAACACATAATGCTTAGAAAGGCTTATATGTTGTGGTGCTCAGTACCTGGTAGGTACCATTTTCTTGGAAATACTAATGCAGAAATAGTTATTTGCCTACATTTTTTCAGAAATTTGCATTTGTTACATTCTAAGTTTCTAGAACATTCTAGGATAGTCACATAGCCAAGGAGTCAGATATGGAAGCAAAAGTATAGACCTTATATACCATTTCCAACTCAGTTGGAACAAATGACATAGAGAATGTTTTGGAGCTCACTGTCAGAGGTAACAGTAGGGTGGCCAGTTCCCTTGGCGTTAAGAGGTTCCTCACAGGGAGAACTTTAAAGTTTAAAACCTAGCAATCTTTGGCCAATTCAAATGGCTAGTCATTATATGCAGCGATGAGATGAAATTTTGGTCCAAATTCTTTCAAGAAGAGTAACCTTTCCCTTTGGAAACAAATACTTTACCAAATCTTTTGTTTCTAAGTGTTTAACATCTGGGATCTATGAAAGTCTTCCCACTTATGCACCTGGTACCCCATCATTTTCTCATTCTCAGAGATGACAACACTGTCTGAAGAGTTCGGTCTGTACCCATCTTCAACTCCTTTTTGAGTTTATGGATGTGAGGGAGACTTGGCCCTACATGAGGGTCAGAGTGAAGTCCAGGGCTGGAATACAAGGACTGGAAGAGTTTTCCTGTCTGCTGATGCTGCATTCCCTCTAGGACTGGAAGAGTTTGTTTGTCTGTTGATGCTGCGTTCCCTCTGGATATGAGGCCCCAGCATCTAAGCTGTTTGGAGCTAAGGGGGAAAAGTCCTGTGATACACGGGACTGTGGAGGAAAGATGGGCCTGATCATGGTTAGTGGAGATTGACACTAGGCCTGAAATAAAGTTGGGGGATGGAAGAAAAGGACTGAGTAATTGAGACTGGGGGTATGATGCTCTGTTGGTATCACATCACACTCTTCTCCTAGGTGTATATAAACATGAAGGACCTTATTTCCAGAATAGAAACGGAATTCCTATAAATAAATAGAAAAAAAGCCAGGTAATGGTGACACACACTTTTAATCCCAGAACTTTTGAGGGAGAGGGAGATGGATCTCTGATCAAGTCCAGCCTGGTCTACAGAGCAAATTCCAGGAGAACCAAGGATACACACAGAAACCCTGTCTCAAAAAACAAAATCAAAGAAAAAAGGCAGAAGCCTTGACAAAATGTAACCAGATAGTCAGTTGCATATGAAAAAGGACACAAACCTTTAGTGATAAGAGAAATAGAAATTAAAACAATATGCAGTCACCAGAGTGGCTGGACCTAAGTATCGCATGTGGTTGAGAATGCCCAGCAACTGGGACTCCCTTGCTCTGCTGTGGAGAAGAATCAATTGATGGGACCACTTTGGAAAATGGTTGGCTGTTATCTACCAAAGCCACACCACAATTGTGGATTGGCAATTTTTCTCCTGAACTTGAACTGAGATAGAAATGCATCTATGTTTACCTATACAAGAAGATTGCTTTGTGAAAGTATTGTCAGCAAGGGCTCCAAATAAAGCTGGGGTGCAGTTCAGAAGTTGAGTGCTTGAATAGCATGCCTGAGGCTGTGGGTTTAATACCCAGTGTGCTGGTTGGTTTTTTGACTTTACATAAGCTAGAGTCAACAGGGACAAGGGAACCTCAATTGAGGAATTGCCTCCATCAGATTGATTTGTGGGCATGTTTGTGGGGCATTTTCTTGATGAATTATTGATATGGGAGTGCCAAGCCCACTAGGGCAGGGTCATCTAGACAGGCGGTCCTGGGTAGTATAAGAAATCCGGTTGAGCAAACCATTGAAAATAGTCTTGTAAGCATTGTTCTACCATGGCGTCTGCTTCACTTTCTGCCTCCAGGTTCTTGCCTTGGCTTCATTAGTGATAGACTGTAATCTGAAAGCTAACAACAACAACAACAAATCAGTTTTCTCCCCAAGCAGCTTTTGGTCAGTGCTTTATCACTGCAACAGTGAAGCTAACTAGAACAACAGGATTCAGAAACACTCAGCTGAAGAAAATTAACTCCAAACTGGAAAAAAAACAAGTATCTATTAATGTCATAAAGTATAAGCAATTGTTATATGAAAAATGAATGAATGCTATGCAACAGTGTATCAAAATGAATACTGTTAGTGTGTGTAACAACATGACTTGGTTTCTTTCTATTTCTGTCTCTGTCTCTTATACACACACACACACACACACACACACACACACACACACCATACACAACACACACACACACACACACACACACACACACACACACACACACTGATAGTAATTTCAAAAATGGGTACAACTAACAATATAGTTTTAAAAATGAAGCTGCAACTCTCTGTCATGGAACTCCAACTGGCGGTTACAAGAAGTTTGTGTAAGACTTCTTAAACTGTCCTTTTACTTGACATAAGTGGTGGTTTTGTGAATGACTTTACCCCGTGAAAATGATTGAGACAGTTCTTATACTTTGAGCACTTTTTGGTGTATATAAACACTAACAAATAAATCTGTTTTTAAAAAATGGGTGGAAAAAATGGGTGGAGAGTTTTATTTAGGTGTTTAGTTTACGTTGAGTCACTGTGCTCCTTCCTGGGAGCTGGAAACCCAGGCTTTGGTTTCCCCGGATGCTATGTTGCTATCCAGAGCATGCTACAGAAGAAAGGCATACATCCTGTTCTCTTGGGCTCCATCTTCTAAGCTTGGTATTTATGCTCCAAATAGCATTTCTCCTTGTACAATGGAACAGTGTGCCCTTCTAGACCCAGCAAAGCATCCTTTAGCTTCCCCTTAAGAGAAAGAAACATGTTTTCTGTTTGTTCTGGCTCCAGACCTTCCTCACATACCTGTTCTAGAACTTTAACCCACTGATTCCTGCCAATCTCCTCTCCTTTTCTAGCATCCCATTTCATTTTTTCAGGCTACTTAGTCTGTTTGTCTCCCTTCCTTTGTCCTTGGTTTTCAAGATATCCCATTTGGGCTGATCCCTATTCCGTGACAAGTTGTCAGAACAGCTCAGGCCTCAGTTCTGTTGTGTGATTTAAGCAAAAAAAAAAAAATGACTGGGGAAATTAGATGGAGGTGATTGCAGCTAAAGTGCCTTTTATTGAAGCTTTTGGAAAACGTAAATGTCATCAGCCTTGTCAAAGCCAGACACAGGAGAAAATAACAGGACTAGAGGCAGGCCAGGATACATGCTGGGACTGTACTAACTTAGAATTAGCCTTCCTATTTGTTATTATTTTTTTCTTTGTAGGTAGTGGGGTGGAAGATGGAGGAGAGGAGAAGATAAATTGGAGAGGAGTGTGGAACATGGTGGGGACATAGGTGAAAATGCTAAATCTGAGGCAGTGGTATTTGTTTATTTTTATTTCCTTAGAGCGTTGACTACCTCCCTATGACTTCCAAGCAACTGTGATGAAAGCATCAGGGTTTTAAAACTCCATCTTTGGTTTAGAAGGAGAAGACAGGAGCAGGCTGGGTTGGCAGAGTAGATGGGATGTTGAGACACATGAAACAGCTGGGACTGGCCAGGCTATTCAGGATGCCTTGTCTGTGACATACGGTGACTATGCCCATATGTCAGAATCTGCCCACCACTCAAAGACCCACTGGGAAATCATTATACCTAAGGAGTAGGGTAGACTGTTAAGAAAAACCTGGCATAGTCTTGTTCTGTCCCAGAGGCTCATATGGTTATGAATCTCATGGTTTTGGCATGACGTGTTCCCTTAGAAAGATGACATGTTGCAGTCTTAGTCCTCAATGTGGTGCTTCAGGTGGGTCTTGTGGAAAGTGATTGAATCTTGAGGAGACTAATGGATAAGTTCGTTAAAGAATTCATAATTTGTTTGTGGCAATTGTAAAGGGTGATGTTTCTCTGATTTCTTTCTCCACCAATATATTATCCTTATACATGTTAAATAATAACAGATTTATTTTTGAGTTAATCTTGTATCCTGCCACTTTGCTGAAGGTGTTTATCAGCTGTAGGAGTTCCCTGGTAGTTTTTTGGGTCACTAATGTAGACTATCATATCGTCTGCAAATAGTGAGAGTTTGACTTTTTCCTTTCCGATTTGTATTCCCTTATCTCCTTTTATTGTTTTATTGCTCTAGCTAGAATTTCAAGGACAATATTGAAGAGGTATGGAGAGAGTGGACAGCCTTGTCTTGTCCCCAGTTTTAGAGGAAATGGATTGAGTTTCTCTCCATTTAATTTGATATTGACTGTCGGCTTGCTGAATATTGCTTTTATTATGTTGAGGTATGTTCCTGTTATCCCTGATTTCTCCAGGACCTTGGGGTAACACTAACCAAAAAACGTGAAAGACCTGTACCATAAGAATTTTGAGTCTCTAAAGAAAGAAATTAAAGAAGATACCAGAAAACAGAAAGATCTCCCATGCTCTTGGACAGGTAGGATCAACATAGTAAAAATGGCAAAATTGCAAAAAGCAATCTACAGATTCAATGCAATCCCCATCAAAATCCCAACACAATTATTCACAGACCTTGAAAGAACAATTTTCAACTTTATATGGAGAAACGAAAGACCTAGGATAGCCAAAACAACCCTGTACAATAAAGAAACTTCTGGAGGCATCACCATCCCTGACTTCAAGCTCTATTACAGAGCTATAGTCCTGAAAACAGCTCTGTATTGGCACAAAAATAGACAGGTAGACCAATGGAATAGAGTTGAAAACCCTGATATTAACCCACAAACCTTCGAACACCTGATTTTTGGTAAACAATCCAAATTTATACTATGGAACAAAGAAAACATCTTCAACAAATGATGCTGGAATAACTGGTTGCAGACATGTAGAAGACTGCAGATAGACCCTATCACCATGCACAAAACTTAAGTCAAAATAGATCAAAGACCTCAACATAAATCCAGCTACATTGAACCTATTAGAAGACAAAGTGGGAAACACCCTTGAATTAATTGGTACAGGAGACTGCTTCCTGAACATTAGACCAGTAGCACAGACACTGAGGTCAACAATTGATAAATGGGACCTCCTGAAACTGAGAAGCTTCTGTAAGGCAAAGGAGACAGTCAGCAAGACAAAACAGCAGCCCACAGATTGGGAAAAGGTATTCACCAACCCCACATCTGACAGAGGGCTGATCTCCAAAATTTACAAAGAACTCAAGAATCTAGGCTCCAAAACACCAAACAATCCAATTAAAAAGTGGGGTACAGAACTAAATAGACAATCAATAGAGGAATCTAAAATGGCTGAAAGACACATAAGAAAGTGTTCAACATCCTTAGCCATCAGGGAAATGCAAAACAAAACAACTCTGAGATACCATCTCACTCCTGTCAGAATGGCCAAAATCAAAAAGACCAATGACAGTTCATGCTGGAGAGGATGTGGAAAAAGGGGAACACTTCTCCACTGCTGGTGGGAGTGCCAACTTGTACAGCCACTTTGGAAATCAGTATGGCGACTCCTCAAGAAAATGGGAATCAGTCTACCACAAGATCCAGCAATTCCACTCTTAGGCATATACCCAAAAGAAGCACATTCATACAACAAGGATATCTGTACAATGATGTTCATAGCAGCACTATTTGTAATAGCCAGAAACTGGAAGCAGCCTAGATGCCCCTCAACCAAAGAATGGATAGAGAAATTGTGGTACATTTATACAACAGAGTACTACTCAGTGGGAAAAAACAATAATCTTGAAATTTGCAGGAAAATGGATGGAACTAGAAGAAACCATTCTGAGTGAGGTAACCCAATCACAAAAAGACAAACATGGTATGTACTCACTCATATCCAGATTTTAGACATGGAGTAAAGGATTACCAGCCTACAATCCACACTGCCAGAGAAACTAGTAAACAAGGAAGACCCTAAGAGAGACATATATGATCCCCTGGAGAAGGGGAAAGGGTCAAGATCACCTGAACAAATTGGGAGCACGGGAAGAGGTGGGAGGGAGCTAAGGGAATGAGAAGGGGAGAAGAGGAGGGATGCAGAGGACATGAGGGAGCAGAAAGGTTGAGTCAGGGGAAGAATAGATGATAGTAAGAATGGAGATACCATAATAGAGAGAGACATTTTTGGTTTACAGAGAAATTAGGCACTAGGGAAATGTCTGGAGATCTACACAGAGGACACCAGCTAACAATCTAAGCAACAGAGGAGAGGCTACCTTAAAAGCCCTCCCCTGATAATGAGATTGATGACTGACTTATATGCCACCTGATAGCCCTCATCCAGGTGGAAGTAGCAGACACCCACAACTAATCACTGGACTGAACTGGAACTCAGATGCAGAGAAAGAGGAGTGAAGAGCAAAGGGGTCCAGACCGGGCTGGTGAAACCCACAGAAACAGCTGACCTGAACATCAGGGAACTCTTGCTCCCCAGACTGATAGCTGGGATACCAGCATGGGACTGATCCAGACTCCAGGAACATGGGTTTCTGTGAGGAAACCTCGGCAATCTACGGGACCTCCTGTAGAATTTCAATACTTATCCCTAGCATAGGTGTGGACTTTGGGAGACCATTCCATATAGAGGAATACTCCCTGAGCCAAAACACATGGGCGTGGGCTGAGGCCCTATCCCAAAGGATACAATAGACTCTACTGACACCCTATGGAAAGCCTCACCATACAGGGGAGCAGAAAGGATATATGATAGGTAGGGTTTTATTTGGGGTGGGTGGTAGGGGAGGACAGGAGCGAGAAGGGAACTGGGATTGTCATGTAAAACAGTCCTGTTTCTAATTCAAATAAAAAAGTTGAAAACAAAAAGAATACATTATTGGGAACTGGTGGAAACTAGAGGGTGGAGGCTATGTGGAGGTCATGTGTCACTGGACGCATGACATTGAAGGGTCTACATGGTCCTGGTCATTTCCTCTTCCTCTGCTTTCAGCATACAGTGAAGTGAGCAGCCACCTCTGCCATGTGCTTACACCATCCTGAGGTTCTGCTCCACCACACACTTAATTGATTTGAGTCTGAAGCCTCCAAAACCATGAGCAAAATTTAAAACACATTTTGTCTTATTTCTCTCAGACATTTGTCTGTAGCAATGGATATCTGACAATCAAATCTACAACTGGGATTCAGAAGATGGGCTGGAGTTAGTGTAACTGGAGGAAATGAATAAGGGAAAAAAATCAGCCAAAATTTGGATCTGAAACTGACCTGGGTGGCAAGAAATGATGGCCAATGAGTGAGATACTTAACGAGAAATCAAAGTATAGAGTGAGGTTGGGGCATGCCAAACCAGACTCACTCAGAGAGATGACTTGGGTGCAATTGTCTGGGCTGGCAATCGTCGTCTCTGGGGAAGGTAGGCAGGAGGTAACAGGTCGCCACATGTGAAGATGGGACAGTTCAATGGAAGGAGATCTAGGTTCTAGGAGAGGGCGTGGGCAAGGAATGGAATAAAGCTAAGTCCTAAGGAATGGAGAACAAGGTTTGGATGGTTTTAAAGAGTTCAAACTGGGCGCAATCTCCAAGAAACAAGACTGTTTAGGTTAGAGTGCTCTTCTAGGGGCAAGTGCTCTTCAAGGTCACCAAGCCTATGATAACTGTAAGTTCTTCACAGTTCAGTTCTCTGGGGGTACTGGTAAGCCCCTGTTATGTAGATGGCTGAGACTGTTTGAGATTTGAGTGTCTCTACTTCCTGTTCTTGCCACGGTATAGAGAGCCCAAATGTGGGAGCTTCGTCTTGCTATACACTATCCAGGGTCTAGGGCACTAGATCTGAGCATTCCAGTCAACGAAGAGCTTCAAATTCCTAAAATGGATGGACTGCTTAAGGATGAGGTCATCTGTGGAGGGAAGAGATGGGACTCCCACTCAAAAGTCTATACACCCTCTCAAGCTCTCAAAGACAGATTGGCAATCAGATCATAAGACAGACTGAGCACTGCCTGAAAATAAAATTCAGAGGTCCCAAAACTTAAATGTTTTGAGTCTGTACTTGATGCTGTAGGTAGAAAATCCCACCCCTGACCTTATCTGACAGGTCACAGCCAAAATGTGGGCAAACTGAAAACACTGAACAAAATTTTATTCCACCTACATGTCCAAGGGATATATAAAACATAAACAAATCTTGTATTTATGTTTGAGCCCCATACCCAAGGTATCTCATTATGTGTATGCAAATAATCCAAAACTCTAAAAGAATCCAAAATCAGAACCTCTTTTGGACCCATTCCAATATTTAAGTACAGTATACTCACCTGTTTCTGGTGACACCCTCACCTGTTCATATCAACTGCCTTCATTTAAACTCAGGAAATTCCCCTTTAGCGGACCTACTTCCCTCATTGGTGAAGGGAGAGTTTGAATTAAGCCCTTTTTGCGATCACTTCCTTGTTTTGCCTATTGTGACATGTCTTCATTTCTCCTCATTGATACACTTGAGCATGCCACTCATTCTTTTATAAGTCCTTAAATATCTGCTTTCCCAGATCTCAGACAGAAGGGAATTGGCCTCTTTTTCATATCAGCAGTATGACAGAAACACTGTCACAAAGGGGGCACTCAATACATATTTATTGAACAAATGAGTGAATAACAGCCACTATTCTTTGATATCTGTCTGTCGGTTTGAGGCCTGGGGCCACCAGGAGAGGCAAAATCCCTCCCATAACTCCATCGCTGCCACTATGCTTTAAAGGATCTGAACTATTTCTTAGGGCAGGATGGATTTTAAGGGACTTAAGTTCTCATTTTAAACACTGTAAATACAGAGGCAGATAACCCATGGTTTGCATTGCACAGAGGGCAGTGGGTTTGAGAAAGGTAACTTATGTAGTATATCCTTTTTCAGTAGGACTGGGGGGACTACCGTTATGTGGTGTCACTAGGTAGAACCCTAGTTCCAGCATCAGGCACAGTATGTCCAGCCACAAGAGCAGCAACACATGTCCCCTTCACTGTCCCTGCATACTTCCCTTGTCTCATTCACTAGCAGCCTTAGGGACTCAGACTTCACTGGGGTTTCCCAGGACCTGAGCAGGATTCCAATGAGGAACCTTATCCTGCCTATCATTCAAACCAAAACAAACCATAATACTTTTCCTTTGGTGGTGATGTCTCCTCCAGAAAAGAATTCTGAGGTCTTGAATTAGTGATTGGATCCCTTTGCTTTCTTTGTATTCTGGCCTCTTCTGTGGAAAATCAGCCTGTCTTCGTTTTCAACATCCATCTTCAGAAACAGTAATATGATTAGGCAGGTGCCCATAAATGCTGGCCTTCTGAGCTTGCTACCTGATAAATGTTAGCAACTTCTCTTCCCAAGTATTGATTTTTTAATATCTCCCTATATTGTAGGGACAAAGAAATGTTGGCCAAGGAGTGGGTACTTTTGGGTACTTTTTATAAGAAAGAAGAAAGGGAAATAATGTTAAGGATATAGTGTATTTTGGAGACTCCAATCTGCTAGATAGATAGCACTACAATCACTGTGTTTCATGATTTGTGGGTGGCTGAGAAACTGGGGACATATGGACAATGAACCCTGGGATTTCTGTCTTCCTGCATTTTTCCTTCTCATTTTCCATTCCCATCTGACTTCTCATGGAACTGTATCAGTTATTTTTTTATGTGGTTGTGATAAAACACCATGGTCAAGGTAACTTGTAGATGAGTGTATTTTGGTTTATGGTTTCAGAAAGTTAGAATCCATAATGGCAGAGGCAATGGGCATGGCAGCAGGAGCAGGAAGCTGAGTGTTCACCCCATGAACCACAAGCACACAATATAGAGAACAAAACGCCATAAGGCAAGGCCATAGACTCTCAAAGCCTATTTCCAGTGATGTACTTCTTCCATTAAAGCCACACCTTCCCAAACAACACTAACTACTGGGGAGCTCAAATATGTGTGTAGGGGAAGCTGTAGCCACGCCTTCTTAGGGGCTGGCTACAGGAGTACCTGAGCAGGCTTGTGAGGGCATGGTCAGAGTGAGTAGGGGGACTGCGTTTCGGTTTCGGTTTCGGTTTCTCTTTGCTTCTTGCTGTACAGACTACCACTGGCTGGCTGGTTCGCTCTGTAAGTAAGGCTTTTCCCTATTAAATACCCTTATATTTCTACCTGACTCCGTATTGGTAATTACCTACTATATATGTGAGCCTGTGGGGGGCATTTTCATTAAACCACCACCGGAGGCTTGTCTATTCATTTCCTTTCATGATTGTCTCTCTTCTCCAGTCATGAACCTCCTCCAGCCCTTTCACTTCCATATTGTTTCCTGTCTATAATTTCCTTCATCCTGACTCATCCAACATCTCTGTCTTAGATCCTGTATGTTTGACCAATTTGGCAAATTTGTGCTTACCTGGGGAAGACAGGTCCTCATATCCAGACTGACCATGCCCTCTACATTAAAAAAAAAATTGCAACACATTTCTCTTGTATTCATTTTCTCTTCACCATGACTTCAGGGTCAGTTTGATTTTCCAGATGAATGAACTGAGATGGTTGGTTTTTAACTTCCCAAAGTCAACCTACTTGTAAACAAAAGACTAGGTTCTATATCCAGAGCTTCCAGGTTTAAAACTTTCACTGGTACGCAGCAGTTGCCAATGGCCAAGACAATAAATAGTAAAGCCAGGATCAGTCAAGAATTTTCACTTAGAGCAATTGTTAAACCTGAGCACCAGTTTTCACTGGTGACTTCAGTCCCAGAAAGTTACTTCTTGTGTATATGGGGCATGTTCCCTTCTACAGAGGGAAAGTTGCAAGGGGAAGGAGCCTCTACTATCCTACTGTGTTGGGTAGGTTTTTTTCAACTTGATTCAAGCTGGAATCATCTGGGAAAAGGCAACAGTAACTGAGAAGATGCCCCTATCAGATTAGCTTGTGTGCAAATCTATAGGGGCATTTTATTGTTTAATGATTCATACAGGAGGCTCCAGCTCACTCTGTGCTGTGTCACTCCTGGCAGGTAGTCCTGGGAGGTATAAGAAAGGTCACCAAATATGATGAGCCTGAGGAGCAAGCAAGCAAGCAGTGGCCCCCATGGTCTCTACTTCAGTTCCTACCCTGAGTTCTGGCCCTGACTTCCTTTAATGATAGACTAAAACTACATATTGGGAAAATAAACTCCTCCCCAAGTTGCTTTTGGCCATGTTGTTTATCTCAGCAATCGAGAGAAAACTAGAACATTTGCCTTGGCACAGTGGAGGGAGATTGGTGTCAGAAAAAGGAGGAGGAGATGACCTGGCCAGCAGGCATCTCAATTAGCAAATGTTTTTGGGCAGTTGGATTCATTACTGCTCATTAATTGGAAACTGGGAGTGAGGCTGGATAGAATGGCTTAATTGCACAATGGAAAAGCCAACCTCCTGGCCTTTGAGATACATGAAGCTCCTGAGGCTGCAGTCTCCAATCCTCTTTTCTCCTTCGTAATCTTCTCTTGAATTCATGAGCCTAAGTTTTGCAAGCCCAGCAGAAAGGTAACTTCCATTACTGCCTTTTCCTCTAGCATTTGGCCATTTAAACCAGGCCCCCTTGAAAGTGGGCTGTTTTTGAGCCTAGCTTTCACTTCAGTGAGTCATTTTAAATGTTCTCTGTGTTTTAGTTGTACATAACACTTTTCACTAATGGCCATTTAGTTACAGACATCCTAAGCAGAGTGTTAGGATGAACTTTAGCATAGACTTTGAAGGGTCAAGGCTTAAACATACACATCAGAAATAGCAAGAACATTGGAGACAGACCAACTCAGTTGTGAATCCCAACTCTGTTGCTTACAAGCTATGATCTCTTGCTTCTTGGAACATTGGTTCTCATTTGTAAATGGAGAAAAATAATACCTTCCTTCAGGGTGGTGTGGGAAGAATGAGGCAGCAGATGGGAGCTGCTTCCTCTTCCAACTGGACAAAGTCCCTTTGCTTTCTCCTCTCCCCTTGGAGCCAAACCAAGTTTTAAAATCTCATTTGACCAATATCTTCCAGTTCCAGTCACATCTCACATCCTCCTCCTCTCCTCTCTTTCTCTTCTTGCTTTTTCCCTAACAGTGTGTGCGCACACACACACACACACACACACACAGACAAGGCCCAGATTTGCTTCAAATTTGTAGTCATTTAAATAAAAATTATTAGTTCTGTGAAAATTTCATACATTTTTTGATCATGTGCATCCCAGCAATTCTTCCTAGGTCTGCTCTCTTATTTAACCACCCAACTTTGTGTCTGTTTTCCCCTGTCAAGACATTGTGCTGTCCAAATATCCTTGGCTATGTGGTCTTCAACTGGAATGCAATTGACTTACCACTGATAACATTCTTAAAGAAAAGTGACTCTCCCTCTCCCAGTACTTAACAGTTGCTAAGATCTCTATTGTCAGAGGTGTGGTTTCAGGCTCATCTTATCTCTCTTTGCATGGATTTCATCTGGCTTGCACTTGCTCAGGTCTTACAAGTGCGGCCACAAGTACTGTGAGAGCATTGTGAAGTTACCCTTTTGATCCCAGAAGACATTTTTTTTTTCTTCCTGTAGTCATCTACCTCCTCTGGTTCTTACACTCTTTCTGTCTTCTATTCCTGGATGGCCCTTGAGCTGTTGACCATTGTTGTGCTCCTGGGCAGCTTGGTTAAAAGTCATTTATTTTAGTTTTAGTGCTAAAAGTTTAGTGGGAAAAGTTCTTGATGATTTTGAACTTCTTTAATAGAACATGGTATGTGATAACTTTATATGCAATTTCTATCTAACTCTGTAATTATTCTAAATAACATCTGTGCCCTCTTTAATTCTAATAGTGACTACACAAAGAATAATTCAAGATTCACCTCATTTTATTTTGTTTTTTTCATTTTCTACTATATTCTGGCCTCAGAAGTGAGTCTAAGAATCTAAAGTCTTTGCAAGCATGTCTTGGCTGACAGTGCCCCATCCTTCAAAAGCAGCCTTGTTGGTCTTTCTTAAATCAATAAGTATCCCACTTTAGCTCTTTAGTTTGAGCTACTCTCAGCTTACTAAAATCTTCTTTCTGGTCCACAGGGAACAATAAAATCCTTGTATGCTTTTCTTACCAAATCAACAGAACATCACTTCAACTCCTCTGTTTTCTTCATTGAGTTAACCAATTACTCTGCATATAATGACTGTGGCTAATTAATTGTTTTCCCACAGCTGGTTCCATATAGATGTATTTAACAATTGCTTCCTTGTGGAAGCTGCCCTAGAATCAGAGTTCAACCCAATAATAACTCCTTGCCATAGAGATGAGCATGTTCATACTGCTTAACTCTATTATGAACTATGGGGATGGCTCACTGGCTTTGGGGATCACATGTGACCCAACAGATGGTGCCAAAGTTTCTTCTCAGCTCTTATTTACTTCTTTGATAGTTATTTATCTATTCATTCCACTCTTTCATTTTCAATTTCTCTCCTTACTCTTAACAGATAGTCTCTTTTATCTACTACTGCCTCTGTCGGTTGCAACTTGAAAACAAGTTCCCTGTTTTGGAATTCTCTGTGAACCTCAGGTGCCTAGAGTTTGACTAGATGACTATTAGTAGTACGCTTACTTTCATCATGGGTTTTTAAGAAAATTTAAATAATGTAATGAGCACTCAAAAAAAAGAAAACCCTAATAATGCAAACAATGAATAAATAATTGCATTGTTCCTTCATCCTTTTACATTTCTAGCTTCCTCTGCCTGAGACAAATCTTCCTCTGAATAATGAATTTCTATGCTCTGCTTTCTTTTGAGTGCTATTTTCTTTCACCTTTATGTAGTCCTTCAAAACCTACGTTAATTTAATTTTGTTAGATTCTATAAAACTGACATCACAATCTATGTACCCCTTAGAGTTAATGCCATGGTCAAGAATATCTCCCAAATGCCAGTGTGTTGGAGGCTTGGTCCATAACTGGTGGTGATATTAAGAAATGACTGGATCATCAGGGCTCTGTTATCATCAAATACATTGGTGGATTCATAATTAATTGCCATTAGTGGAGTGTGGTGAAAACAGTGCCTGGCTGGAAGATACATGTAGTGAAGGTTTACCCATGAAGGGAATCCCTTGCCCTCCCTTCCTTTAAAAAGTATTTTTTAAAATTTAATTTCCCTCCTTTTATTGAAAATAGATTCTTTTCTCATACAATATACCCTGGTTACAGTTTTCCTTCCTTATACTCTCCCCAGTCCCTCCATACCTTCTCTCTCATCTGGATCCATTCCCTTTCTGTCTCTCATTTTTAAAGAACAGGCTTCTAAGAGAAAACAACCAAACATGACAGAATAAAATACAAAAAGATAAAGCAAAAAAAAAAACAAAACCCATTATATTAAAGTTGGGGAAGTCAACCCAATAGAAGGAAAAGAATCTAAGAGCAGGCACAAGAATCAGAGACCCACTCATTCTCACACTCAGGAGTCCCATAAAAATACAAAGATAAAAGCTGTCATACATACATTGGTGACCTGGTGTTGATGCATATAGGCCCTATGCTTTCAGCTTAGTCTCTATGAGTTCATACACACCCTGCTCATTTGATTCAGAGAGCTGTCCTCCATCTGGTCTGGCTCTTACATTCTTTCCACCTCTCTTCTGTGGGATTCCCTGAGGTCTGAAGAGGGGGATTTAATGGAAACATTCCATTTAGACTCTGTCCATGTAATGTTTGGCTGGCTGTGGACCTTTACATGTGTTCCCATCTGCTGCCCAAGGAAGTGTCACTGATGATGACTGAAAATGGCAGTTAGATATTTTCTTTTTTTTTCACAGTTGCTATCTTTTTTTCAGATTTTTTTATTTGAATTAGAAACAGGATTGTTTTACATGACAATCCTAGTTCTCATCTCCCTCCTGTCCTCCCCAACCCTCCCCCCACAAGTAGAACCCTACCTATCACATATCCTTTCTGCTCCCCCTGGATGGTGAGGCCTTCCAGAGGGTGTCATCAGAGTCTATGGTATTCTTTGTGATAGGGCCTAGGCCCACACCCCCATGTGTCTTGACTCAGGGAGTATTCCTGTATATGGAATGGGCTCCCAAAGTCCACACCTATGCTAGGGATAAGTACTGAAATTTTACAGGAGTTCCCGTTGATTTCCAAGGTTTCCTCACAGAAACCCATGTTCCTGGGGTCTGGGTCAGTCCCATGCTGGTATTCCAGCTATCAGTCTGGGGAGCAAGAGTTCCCTGATGTTCAGGTCAGCTGTTTCTGTGGGTTTCAGCAGCCCAGTCTGGCCCCCTTTGTTCTTCACTCCTCTTTCTCTGCATCTGGGTTCCAGTTCAGTCCAGTGATTAGTTGTGGGTGTTTGCTACTTCCACCTGGATGAGGGCTATCAGGTGGCATATAAGTCAGTTATCAATCTCATTATCAGGGGAGGGCTTTTAAGGTAGCCTCTCCTCTGTTGCTTAGATTGTTAGCTGGTGTCCTCTGTGTAGATCTCCAGACATTTCCCTAGTTCCTGATTTCTCTGTAAATCTAAAATTTTTCCCTCTATTATAGCATCTCATTCTTGTTACCTTGTATTCTTCCCTTGACTCAACCTTTCTGCTCCCTCATGTCTTCTGCGTCCTTCCTCTTCTCCCCTTCTCTTTCTCCTAGCTCCCGTCCCCCTCTTCCTGTGCTCCCAATTTGCTCAGGGGATCTTGACCCTTTCCCCTTCTCCAGGGGACCATGTATGTCTCCCTTAGGGTCCTCCTTGTTTACTAGCTTCTCTGGCAGTGTGGATTGTAGGCTGGTAATCCTTTACTCTAGGTCTAAAATCCATATATGAGTGAGTAAATACCATGGGTTTTTTTGTGTGTGATTGGGTTACCTCACTCAGAATGGTTTCTTCTAGTTCCATCCATTTTCCTGCAAAATTCAAGATTCTATTATTTTTTTTTCCTGCTGAGTAGTACTCCATTGTGTAAATGTACCACATTTTCTCTATCCATTCTTCAGTTGAGGGGCAGCTAGGCTGCTTCCAGTTTCTAGCTCTTACAAATAGTGCTGCTATGAACATCATTGAACAGATGTCCTTGTTGTATGAATGTGCTTCTTTTGGGTATATGCCTAAGAGTGGAATTGCTGGATCTTGTGGTAGACTGATTCCCAGTCGCCATACTGATTTCCAAAGTGGCTGTACAAGTTGGCACTTCCACCAGCAGTGTTCCCCTTTCTCCACATCCTCTCCAGCATGAACTGTCATTGGTCTTTTTTATTTTAGCCATTCTGACAGGAGTAAGTTGGTATCTCAGAGTTGTTTTGATTTGCATTTTCCTGATGGCTAAGGATGTTGAACACTTTCTTATGTGTCCTTCAGCCATTTTAGATTCCTCTATTGAGAATTGTCTATTTAGTTCTGTACCTCACTTTTTAATTGGATTGTGTGTTGTTTTGGAGAGTAGCTTCTTGTGTGTGTGTGTGTGTGTTTCTTTTTTTATTTTATTAGTTCTAGTTAGCTTATTTCAAGTCCCTTCTCCCTCTCCCTCCCCTCACCCCCAAGCCTCCTCCCCCACCCCCAGCCTACCCCCCACCCCATCCACCCACCACTCCCCAGGCAGGGTAGGGCCCTCAACGGGGGCTCTGCAAAGTCCACCAAGTCTTCCTATGCTGGTCCTGGGCCCTTTCCCATGTTTCCAGGGCCAGAGTGTATCCCTTCACGTGGGATGGGCTCTCAAAGTCCCTTCTTGCACCAGGGAAAAATACTAATCCACCACCAGAGGCTCCCTGGAGTGCAGAGGCCTCCTTATTGACATCCATGTTCAGGGGTCTGGATCATTCTTGTACTGGCCTCCCTGACAGCATCTGGGGTTGATGTGCTCTCCCTTGTTCAGGTCAACTGTTCCTGTGGGTTGGAGACTAGCTTCTTGAGCTCTTTGTTTATTTTGGAGATCAGTGTTGTCAAAAACCAAGGAAAGCAAAAAAAAAAAAAAAAAAAAAAAAAAAAAAAAAAAAAAGCCAAGAAAATACAATTAAACAGCTGAAGGAAATAGTTCAGGACCTGAAAACTGAATTAGAGACAATAAAGAAAACACAAACTGAGGGAATGCTGGAAGTAGAAAAGCTGAGTAAACAATCAGGAACCCCAGATGCAAGCATAACCAACAGAATACAAGAGATGGAAGACAGAATCTTAGACGCTGAAGACAAACTAGAGGAAATAAATTCATCAAGCAAGGAAAATCTAAGTCCAACAAATCCTTAAAACAAAATATCCAGGAAATATGAGACACTGTGAAAAGACCAAACCTAAGGATAATAGGTATAGAAGAAGGTGAAGAAACCAAACTCAAAGGTGCAGAAAACATATTCAACAAAATCATAGAAGAAAACTTTCCCAATGTAAAAAAGAAATGCCAATCAACGTACAAGAAGCCTACAGAACGCCAAATAGAGTGGACCACAAAAGAAAGTCCCCTTGTCACATAATAATTAAAAAACCAAACGTACAGAATAAAGAAAGAATATTAAGAGCAGCAAAGGAAAAAGGCCAAGTAACATATAAAGGCAAACCTATCAGAATTATAGTGGTCTGCTCCATGGAGTCTCTGAAAGCCAGGAGGACCTGGATGGATATTCTACCAACTCTGAGAGAACACAGATGCTAGCCCAGACTACTATACCCAGCAAAGCTTTCAATCACTATAATGGAGAAAACAAGATATTCCATGACAAAACCAGATCTAAGCAATATGTTACCACTAATCCAGCCCTACAGAAAGTACTGGAAGTAAAACTCCAACCTAAGGAAATTAACTATGCTCACATAAACATAGGCAAAAGATAATCCCTCTTTATGAAAACTAAAAGAAAGAGTAGGGTAAATCCACAAACAATACCACTACCAACAACAAATCAAAACCAAACAAGAATAAACAGTCAATGGACCTTAATTTCCCTCAATATTAATGGTCTTAACTCTCAAAAAGACACAGGCTAACAGATTGGATACGAAGACAGAATCCATCCTTCTGCTGCATACAAGAAACACACCTTGAATTCAAAGATATGTTCTCTTTGCTTTTTACCCACAATGGGGGAAGCAGCTTTCCCCAACTGTGATCATCCAATATGTTTCTGCCTTGCTGCAGGCCTCAAAACAAGGACCATAAACTAAAACCTATGAGACCATGATCCAAAATAAACCTTCCAGTCCTTAATTGTTTATCTCAGTTACTTTATCATAGTGATGGAAAGCTGCCTAATACAGTTTATTAACATTCAATTGCTAAAATCTGTCCCCAGTGCTACAGGTCAGTAGTTTGTTTACCCGATCTGCTTATAATATCCTGTCATGTGACTATTCTACACTTAGTTCATCCATTTTCCCACTTATAAACAATGGGCCATCTTGACTTTTAATAAATTCAAGAAAACAGTGATACTATAAAATAAATATTCTCGTATGCATTTCATGTTATACATGCTCAAGTTTTATTTTGTGTATATAATTTGGAGGAGAACTAACTGATGTGTTGTAAGATATACAAATAGCTAAGTTTAGTAAGTACCACTAAATCATTTTTCCAAAAGAATTGTACTAATTTATTATATCAGTCCTGGCAGCAATATGATTTTGTAGATTTATGTCATTTCAAATACAAAATTTTGTAAACTTTTTACATGAAATGGTGTCTTGTTTCAGCTTGCATTTTCATTCCTATAATTAGACACATCTTCCTGTGTTTCTTGTTCACATGTTTATTCAGTAAAATATCTGTATGTACATTTTTCTATTTTTTTTCTAATGGGCTGTTCGTGCCTGTCCTATTGATTTAAGTCTCCTCATTTTCTCTATATAATTACAGTTTGTCTCTGAGCATTACAAATATCTTCCCTCAATATTTATCTTTCGATATTTTAGTTTCCTTAGAGACAGTGTTGAAGAATACTTTGTCAGAATATTTTATTTTGTATGATAGTCTATCACTCTCCATTTATTAAATTATTTAAAAATATTCAAGTTGTTAAAGCTGTCTTTGTGGTCCTACATATCTTTCATAAAATTAATTCTCAGACATTACTTGTAGTCTTGTAGATATTTTTCTCTGAAAGGGCCATAGATCTTACTGTTTTAGGTACACTGTAGATTGCTAATGGATTGCTACTTTGCTGAACCCTCTACTCTGAGCAGTTGTCATCTCTCTTTGTAGTGAGATATCCACCTGGCCAGCACTTGTATATACCATACCCAAACGGGCGTGGTCACAGGTGAGGATGTGACAGGGAGTGAGTTTAGGTCTAGGGTCAGGACAGGTGGCTCTCTCTCTTGCATCAGGTCAGGTCATAGGGACCAGCCAGTGCAGATCCTTAGAGCGGGGACCTGTGGTGGCCATCTGTTCATTCTGTAAGTGAATTCTCCCTGAAATAAATTATATTTAACCTATATTTAAATCTAGTCCTGTGAATCATTATCAGTGCCTCCACATCTCTTAGGTTGTCCATGTATAGATTTGTCATTTATAAATCCTTATGAGTCTAACTTCTTAATTTACTTTACTAGTGAGGCTTACAGTATGATCTGGAATATGCGTTTATTGTAATTTTTCCATGATTATAAACATTATGCAGGTTTGTGCTTCCTGAGATTTTTAAATATATAGATAACCTTCATGAATTTAAGAAATTACTGTTTATTATTAAGTTAATGAGTATTAATTAAAAAAGGAGTGTTGACTTTAATCAAATTTCCCCTTATATTGGCTGAAAAATGACTTCTCTATTAGCTTCTTAATTTGGAGACTTACATGTCTTGATTTTTAAAATTATTAACTCATCTTTGTGAACCTGGGATGAGGCCAATTTTTCCAGGTGTGTTATGTTGTAAATACGTTTTCCAGTAGTTGTATTTGGTAATATTTAAAGAATATTTACATATTTATAGCTGTACTTAAAATGCAATGGCTTGAATGTTTCTTCTCTTCAAACATCTTTGCATGGTTTTCATGTTGGAATTATTCTGGCCTCTTAGAAAAGCAGAGGAATATGTCTGCTTTTCTATTTTCTGAAAGTGTTTGCATGACAATGGCAAAATCTATTACTTATAAGTTGGGGGAATTTAAAAACAAGTTAGGGTTTTGAAAATAAATGTATTTTGTTTTTGAGGATTTGAAGCATGTATACATGAACTCATACCCATTCCCTATCACTCTTTTATCTCTCTTACACTCCTTATGGTTTTGTAAAACTGAAGTGGAATATCTATTACATAGTAGCTCCCCATCCTCTCCTCTCCAAGCCATTAGCATCTACCACTGTACTGTTTCCATGACTTTTACTCTTCTAAATACATATATAAGTGGAAATGTAAAGTATTTGCCTTTTGTGATTAGCTTATTTCACTCTTTATAACATTGCCAGAGAAAATCTGTGCTGAAATGTATGTCAGAATTTCTTTCTTTTTCTTTAAGGTTAACAGTATTCTACTTTATGTGCCTATTTTACTTTCATTATCTACTTACCTGTCCTTCTATTGTGTATTGTTTTGTTAACTACTATTTGTAACATAGCTTCAAAAATGAATATGTCCCTTGATATTTGTATCTGAAGTCTTTCTATGGATTTCCCTCTTTTTACTCAAAAATGTTTTCATGTATCTTTCTCCTCTCCTTTTAAGAGTTCAGAATTATCTCCAATATCAAATGACGCTTCAAATGATGCTTCAAGTACCAGGATTGGATTATATCTAATTGAGTTGTTGGTCAAAGAGGTACCATGGGAATCACTAAATAACCCAGGTTATTGCCAAGACTATAGGTTGCTCTCTACAAAGTGATAGAAAGGGCCCATTGCTGGAAACACCTACACAAGTCATTGAACATGGACAAGTAAGCTGGTGCCTACATAGACCCTTCACCACTACATTCTAGCATCTTTAGTACAGGACTGTACTCGGCAAGCCATCAAAAGACAAACATAAACATGGAGCTAGCCACAAACCCTATCTATAGTCTACAATGTTGTCCTGTCTTCAGGGACAAGGGTGGTACAAAGCTGGTGGGAATAAGCAACTAATAGCTAATATCTAATATCTATTAGACTTAAGGTCTCCTCCACAAGTTGGTACCCATATTTGAACTGCTTTGGTGACCAAGAATCCAAGGCAAGATATTCCAGGGACCTAGGGACCAAATACCACTATTCTAAAAAAGTAGCAGTAAAATGACTCTTAATGACATTCTGCTGCACTCATAGATCAGTGCCTTGCTCAGCCATCATCAGGGATACATTTTCTTTCAGTATACAGGAAAAAACACAGAGACCCACAGCCTTATATCATGCAAAGAGTGAGAGATCTTTGAACACTCAGCCCTAAGTGGGATGTCTCCATCAAGTCTCTCCACTCAGGGCTCAGGGAACCCTGCAGAAGAGGAGGCAAGACCAGTGTAAGAGACAGAATGTAGGACACCAGGAAAATAAGGCCTTCTAAATCAGCATGATCAATGCACAAATGAACACAGAGTGATGAGGCACTATGCACAGGGTCTTCATGGGTCTGTTGCAGGTGCCCTAGAGCTGAAATGAGAAGTAGATAATGCCGTATCCCAAAGCCAGAAGCAATGTCTAGTTGGTAACCCTGGAAATGAAATTTAATTTCCCCTTTGTGACTATCCTAATTGTCACTGAAGAGCCTTCAGACAGCAACTGATAGAGTCAGATTCAGAGACCGATGGCCAAACATTGGTCCAACTCCGGGAGTGCTGCTGAGGACAGGGAGGAGGGATTGTAGGAAATGGGGGGTGTTAGGAACATCATAGGAAAAGCCACAGGAACCACTAGCCTGGCTCGTGGGATCTCAGATTCTTAACCAAAAACCAGGGAGCCTGCATGAGAGCAACCAAGGCCCTCTGTACATATGTGACAGTTGTGTAGCTATATGGGACTCCTGACAATGGGATCAGGGGCTGCCCCCATGCATTGACTGGCTCTCAGGAATCTATTCCTCAGGCTGGATTGCCTTGCCCAGCCTGAATACTGGAGGAGGTGCTTGGTCTTATGGCAAATTGATATGCCAGGCTGAGCCCATGGGAGACCTGCCCTTTCTGAATGATTATGGAAGAGGGGTGGATTGAGCAGGGCCAAAGAGGACTTGGTGAGAGGGAGTAGGAGGAGAAGGGAGGGAAGGGAGGCTGGGTTGAGATGTAAAATAAATAAATAATAAGTAAAGAAATACAAATAAATGAGAGAGAGAGAGAGAGAGAGAGAGAGAGAGAGAGAGAGAGAGAGAGAGAGGGAGAGAGAAGAGAGACAGAATGTTTGGTTTGCTCCAAGGGAGCCTTGCTGGGAAAATAAACTATTCTTGAGGGTAGGTTGTATGCCATGTAGTAGATGATCAGTAGAATACAAACTTAATGGCATCTCTGGAGGTTCCTTGTCTTACAATGTCATGTCAAGCCTTTGTTTTTTTAAATTTTTTATTTTATTATATTACTTTTTATTTTTACTTTCTTTTTACTCTGCTTTTATTTTCTTCTCTCTTTTAACCCCACAGATCCTCTGCTCTGTATATGTATTACAGTTTCCAGTTTAGTGTTATTATGGGATTCATGAATGTGTGAAATGTGTGAAAAGTGGTTCTTCATTTCTTGTGCCTTATCTTGGGCTCTTTTCCTTCTAGTTGTTTGTTTTGTCCAATCCTGATATGCTAGTGTTTGCATTACTATATTATATTAATTATAGTATATTATTATCCATTATAGGCCTGTTTGTTTTCTAATGAGAGAGAGAAAGGTAGTGTGGAGGAACTGGAAGAAGGAGGAGAAACCATGATAAGAATGTATTATGTGAGAAAAAAATCTATTTTTTAATAAAAGGAAACAATGAACAGGTCAACTTTGGATCACTCACTTGCTTGCTATTTGTTGATTTCCCCTAACATTTTCATCATTCATTGCTTTTCATTTAGTGATTTTAGATTATTTGTTGTCCATTAAGATGAAAAAACCCATAGCTTACATTGTGTTCAAATTAATATCAAATACAGTCAAGCAGCAGAATAAAAATAAGCACATAAAGCTTGGTAGCACAACTTTATACTAACAATGAATATTCTAAAAATGAAATTGAAAATACTATTTACAGTAGGCATGTAGACCCTTGCAAAATGCTTAGGAATAAATGCAACAAAAAGAATTAGACATTCATACACTGAAAACTATAAAATGTTAATGAAAAAGTCGAAGAAGGTTTATAAATGGAAAATAACCATGCACAGTATCTAGAAAAATCTTATTAGAATATTCATACTACACAAAGGCAATTTACAGATTCAGTGAAATTCCTATTAAAATTTCAATACAATTTTTCATAATTTTTCAGCAATCTTGAAATTTGCATGGAGCCACAAAATAACCATGCTTAGCTAAGGTAGTTATGAGCAAAAGAGCAACGATGCAGAAATTCTACTGTCTGGTTTTGAACTATCCTATAAATTAAAACAGAATAGCATAGCTATAACAAAAGACTCGCTGGTCAGTAGAATACAGAGTCCAGAAATGAGCTCTTGCGTACATGGTGAATTAAACTGGGTAAATTAAACTTCGAGAAACCAGTCAAGAAAGCACAATGGGTATAGAACAAAAAATAGTGCCATCTTGTATGTCCAGGAGCTGTTGAGATGGCTTATATGGTAAAAGTGACCTGAACTAAGTCTGACAACTTGTGTTCTATTTTCAGGATTCACATGGTGTAAAGGGAGAATCAACTCTCACTAGGTACCCACTTTGACCTCTATATGTACATGCATCAGTGCACGCGCATGCCCACACACACACAGACACACACAGAGCCTACAACATGTACACACACGGACACACACACCAATGTAATAAGAAAACTTTAAAAACTGCTTATCCATAGGCAGAACAATGAAGTTGGAACTTGACTCACATCCCATGCAAACCTCGATTCAAAGTAGACAAAGACTTAAACATGAGATCTAACACTCTAAAAACTACTAGAAGAAAACACAGATAAAATGAATTTTTAAATTTAGCTTCCAGAGTTCCATAAGTAACAAAGTCAAAAATAGACACTCAGGATTATATTAAAATGAAGTACATCTCTACAGTAACAAAGGAAACAAGTGAAGAGACAGTGAAATGGGATATGTGCTTGCAAACCATGTTTATACATGCACATATCATCGGGCTTTAAAATCTAAGATATGTAAGGCATCCAACTTTACAGAAAGAAAACAATCTGGTTGAGTAAGGAACTTGAATAGATATGTCAATTTTTGGCCAGCTTTTCGAACCCTATCCCTCCTACTGGGGCACCTTGTCCAGCCTTAATATGAGGGGAGATGCTTAGTCTTACTGCAACTTGATATGCCATATTTTGTTGATAATCATGGGAGGACTTCCATTTTATGAATAGAAAGGGAGGAGGAGTAGATGGGACGAGGGCAGTGAGGAGGTTGGGGGGCTGGGAAGAGAAGAAAGAGGGAAAACCTCAGTCAGGATGTAAAAAAGAAGGAAGGAAAGAAAAAAGTAACAAAGAAAGAAAAAAGAAGATAAACAAATGGCCAACAAATACATGACAAAAACTCAATACTACTAAGAATTAAAGAAGTAAGAATTAAGGCTGTAACAGTTGTCACCTCCCACCTGCCAGTGACTATTACTAAAAAGTCAAAACACAGGTCTTAGCCGGGTGTTGGTGGCGCACGCCTTTAATCCCAGCACTCGGGAGGCAGAGGCAGGCAGACCTCTGTGAGTTTGAGGCCAGTCTGGTCTCCAGAGCAAGTGCCAGGATAGGCTCCAAAGCTACACAGAGAAACACTATGTCAAAAAAACAAAACAAAACAAAACAAAACAAAACAAAACAAAAACAAAAAAAACAACCCAACCAAAAAAACCAAAAAACACAGGTCTCGGTGAGGGTGTGGTAAGGAGACCTTTATACAATGTCAGTGGTGTTACGATAAATCTTTCTGCCAAAAGCCACCGAGCCCTACTGCCATGTGTGCGCTCTATGCCAGCCACCCGCCTGAGTTAGGGCCCCAATTAATGCACAGAGAGATTGTATTAGGTACTATGCCAATGACTAGGATTCTCATCTATTAACTCAGTCTCAATTATCATAAATCTATATATTTTATAAGACTTATAGAGGAGGCCTTCCACTGGCACCCTCTCTTGCCGTTGGCTCACATGGCGCCACTGGAGGAGGCACCGAGGGGAAAGAGGGGACACTTCCTGTTTCTCCTTTCTTAAATATGAGTCTCCTTGCTATGTCACTTCCTGCCTGGAACACCACTTCTCTACTACATTTCCCAGAATCCTCTTTGACTCCTAGTCCTGCCTAACATGCTGTCTCATTGGCCAAACAGGTACTTTATTCAATAATCAATAAGATGAACATACACAGTACATTCCCCATCATCTCCTCTTTTCTGTCTAAATAAAAAGAAGGGTAACTTATCTTTTATAATAACTGAAGAAAACTATAACCATAACTATCTGTCTTCAACTCTATCAAAGACCACAGAAGGATAATATATATACTCTATAATTGACAGACACATCTCGATACCTGGACAGTCACCCAAGTTCCTCTGTAATGTTGGGGCATTCATATTCAGCCCATAGGCCACAGTGTGTCTGACATACTTCTCCATTTCAACAGGAACCCTTCAGTACTGTCTTGACTGTCAGCAGTCACTTTCTTTTGGGTCCTGTGTGTCCAGTTTATACAGCAACAAACAGTTCAGGCAAGAGCAGTTTCTTGCCCAACTGGCTAATCTTGCCATGTTGAACATAACGAGTTTCTTCGATGCCCATCCTCCTTTCTGAGGTAATTGATGTGCCAGGAGCAGTTGTGTCTCACTGCCAAGATAAATCCCAAACCATTTAAATGCCATATTTCTGTAGGTCTTTGAAAGGTTTGAACCATCTCAAATACATCTCTATATCTAGAAAACCTAACTAACCTAATTATAAGTTCTGACTTTATAGGTAACTATATAACCTGTATTTAATTATGCATATCATTTTAAAAGATCTGTATAAACACAATACCTAAACGAGGAGAGACATACATATTACAAAATTTACCTTAAAGTTGTATCAATAAATGAAAATCTATACCAATGCAGTAAGTGAAGTAAATCTGGCACAAAATATCAGTTACTGCATATTCTTATAAGTGGAATGTAAATCTGTCTGACCCAAAGGAACAGTTAGAAGAAATTGGTTACCAGAGGTTGAGTGAGAATGAGGAGGTGATGATCAAAATTATTTATTGTTTCCTCCATATTGTAGTATCTTGAAATTTTATTAAGCATAGTTAACCTGTGTTGAACATTTCAAAACTGCTGAGAGTAAATTTGGATGCTATGGTAGACATATGAGGTGATGGATATATTAATGAGCTTGGTTTAATTAAGATATGCAGAAGTCAAAAATCATAAGTTTACATCCTACAAAAATTTGCCAATTCATGAATCAAAATAGAAAATCTGAATCTTATAACTAAAACAGTCTTATGAGGAATTTAACTTATAAACTAAGCATGACATCCTTTCAAGTTTTGAAATTGTGGGACTGTATTGCTGTTAATATCTTAATGTCTGTTGTCAGAATTATAATCTGGACCTAGCGGTCCTTCTCTAGATGTCTATTGAGTTGAGTAGACTGCACTGTTCACTTTAGCTCATCCTTGACAAATCTTCTCTACTGGTCTTGTCAATATTTATTGACAAGAGAAGTAAGTGTATTGGAATCTCTCAACCTTCTTACTGCTGTAACCCATTAATATGACTCCTCATGTTGTAGTGACCCTCAACCATAAAATTACTTTGTTCATACTTTATGACTGTAATTTTGCTACTGTTATGAATTGCAATGTAAATTTAGGACATAAAGAATATTAACCTAAAGGGGTTGCAACCCACACGTTGAGAACCACTGTCTTACTGCAATGGTAGGCTATAAAAATCTTCAGCAAGTCTATAGATTTTCCTTTGGGTATGTTGAGATTATTTTTATTAGATTTGTAGTTCTAGAAATTACTAAGTAGTTTTGGTGACTTGAAACTTTTATCAATATAAAGAGGAGTTCTTTATCTATGATAACATTTTCTGATTATTTTAATTTAAATCACACTAAGATACTTATATCATCCTTTTTGGCTAGACATTGCCCAAAACCTTTTCTTCATGTGCCTGACTTTAAGTATTATTTTATTTAGAATTTTGGCAGAATTTTAAATATTCAGTCTGCTAGTGATTGTATAATAATGATCCCAAAGCTAGCTTAAGGATTTCCATAATTGTGCCTATCTATAACATTTGTCTAGTATTTTTCTGTGTATGAAAACTTTGATTACTTTATTCCACACATCTGTTGTAACTTGCCCATGCCATAATTTTCTTTATTCAAGTACTTTATTCTATGTGGATTTTTAGTATGAGCTTTTCTATTGCATGTTAGGACTTTAATACTTATGATTTTGTTCTACTTTCATACTCAATTTATCTTCTTTTCTCTGAATATTTTAAAAATACTTCATTGTCCCTTCATGAGCTCCTGAAGGGACTGGTTCTGTGGGATGATACCCACAAGATCACCAAGACACAGGATACCCCAGAATAGCTCCAGTGAGGATCTAGTAAGGATGGTGTACCAAAAAAACAGGGGCCTTGAATCAGACCAATGACTCCTTGCAATGAACAGATGCTGGTTAAGCTGATGGGACAAAGGGGTATATACTAAATGACACACTGAAGCCTCCAGTGCCACCAGGACAGATGAGTAGGGTTAATAGGTGATGGAGAGTCAGGAGAGAAGGAGATGAGATTTTTCTGCTTTGGGTGTGGTTTTTGTTCTGTTTTTGGTTTACTGGGTTTTTTGTAGTTGTTCTTGCTTTTGTTTGCTTCCTTGCATACTTTGTTTTGTTTTGTGGGGGTGGGATGCGAGATGAGGGGGGAATATGGGGGACCAGAAGGTAAACAGAATTGGGATGCATGATGTGAAACCCCTAAAGATTCAATAAAAAAGTTAAAAAATATTTTATTGTTTCCCTGAAAATATAAAATATAAAATTTATATTAATAATATTCTTTTTTAATGATATACTTTTCTTTCTATGAGTTTTTGTTTTCAATGTGTCTGTATACAGTGCCCCCACCCACCCCACCCTTTCTGTAGATTTTATTCTAAGGCTATCAGTAAATGGTCAAAAACTAAAATTGTATATAAACTTTTATTTTAGATAAGTCAAAAATTCCATTCTATATGTGTTTTCCTCTATCTGAAGGTGATTTCTCTTACATTGTTTTCCTGCACTTAAACTTCTATTACCCTCTAGTCCTAATTTATAAAAACATGCACTATTAAGTTTTGTTTTTACTCTTTATTTCTAGACATTTCTTCAACATGGTCTTCCAAATCATAATTGCTTTCTTAGCTCAATTCCTTCTATTACTTGGTTCTTTTTTTTCATTTAGCGTCATTGATCTATCTTATAGAAAATAATTGATATTTTTACAGTTGCATTTTAAAATTCCTATTTTAAATTGCTAAAACCATTCCTATCTCTCTTAATGAAAATCTGAAATTCTGAGAAAGAATAAATGCAAGTCCTTTCCATGTCCTAATGGGACACTGTCTAGTTGCATTCAAAGATGACCTAACATCCTGGAGAAGGCACATTAATGCACTACTTTTCTTTGACTAGGGCTCATACTGTTTATGTTATTTAAGTTATGGCTTAACTCCCACACAATTGATAAATATAATTTCTGCCTACTGGAAAGTGGTCTTGAGTGGCTTCAGTTTATTTTTTTTTGGCTTTAATATGTGAGCCAGTTTTGTATCTGACTTAGCCTTCATATTTCAGCTATCTTTTTCCATTGTCTGTACATATTCCACTTCTCAAGTTTTCACTTGAACTAACTTTGTCATTATGCTAGGTTTACTATTTCAGTAAATTTGAGATAAAAATATTCCTTACTCTGGTTTGTATGAACCAAATTTATGTGAGAAAATAATTCTTTTACTCACCTTTTAAGAAGTTTGTACTAATTGTATGTAATTGACTTTTTTTTCCCTTTTAGCTATTATACTGTTAGAGCACACTGGGAATGTAGGCAGGGAAGGGAAGTATGGAGAATGACTTCCTGATTTTCTCAAGCTCTCAAGGCACAAGGCCTCTCTGTGCTAGCCCCACTTCTTTCCTGAGGCTGAGTCCTCTCCTACTCGAGAAGCCAGCTAGCATGGTTTGTCCCAAGGAACAAGTGGAAAAGGAGGGACAGAATGCCATATTTCCTTTTCTATTCACTCCCCTAGTCCAGGTCTAACTATGTATGCTGTTTCCCTCATAGTTGCTATCATTTTGTCCTAGGGCAAGGACAGCCATCTCACAGGTTTAGTGACTCAGAAAAGACCCGAATCAGTAACAGAGCCTTGGCGTGCTTAATGGCTGCCTCGCAGATTCACAGCCATTCTTGGTGTCCCAGTGGCAGCCAGCTGTGCCCTTCTGGGGTTACTGTTTCTTGATTCTGGCTGCAGTAGTGGGAACACCACCTTCTGTTTATGTAGTTAATCTCAAAGGCAGTGCAGTTTCTGTCTTTATACCAATCGTAGTTAGCAGGTCCAATGGTCCAACTACGAAAATTCTTGTGATTTTAGTATGAACAGGTCTTTGCTGAATAATTTGGTTAAGAATTTTGGTGTGCAATCAACCTAAATGACAGTGAAAAGTATTCTTGCAAAGAGCCGACTAGGAAAAATCACTGGATCGGAGAAGGGCTCCCGAAGACAGGCAAATCAGAGCTATGTAACCGCGCTCCAAGAAATGCCCAGAACTGAATGTGTGCAGAGAAGTATTCTCCAAGTGTTTCATGGAAGCACAGTTCTTTCACCTTTAAGAGTGGACTTTTGGCCTCCAGCACCCCAAGAGAATACTTCACATCGTTTTAAGCCGTTTGTGGTGATTTCATCCAGAAGCCGGAGAAAATTAATTCATATAAGCAAGTCCAGGGTGCAACCTTTAAGCATCCCTACTGAAAGTCTGGGGGATGATACAGAGAGGACAAACAACAAGAGGAATAATTTATAACTATAGCACAGGTCCGGGGCATCAGATCCAGGGCATCTGGGGACCTCTCCAGATGGCTCCTCACCAGGGACACTTTCTACATCTTTGTGTCTAGGAGCAGCATTTTGAAGTTGTCATGGTGTGGATACTGGCTGATTTCACCAGCAGCAGACAGAGAAGTGGGAATTCTCTCTACAGCTGTCAGAGTCTGGTTCTTTAATCCTTGCCATCCTCAGGATTAACTTTTTTCTGTGTCCACCCTTGGGCTCTGCACTCCAATTCCATCAGTCACTGAGTCATCCAACTTGCACGGTCATAGGTTTGATTGTGGCTTGAATATGCCCTCTAAGAGTTTTGAGCTGGGGCATTATTTCCCAATGAGATGGTATTGGGGGTGGTAGAACGTTCTCTTTCTTTCATTTTATTTTTTTAAAAAAATAAATTCATTTTATATACCAACCACAGTTCCCTCTTCCTCACCTCTTTCCCTTCCCTCCTTTCCCCTCAACCCCCATCCACTTCTCAGAAAGGAGCCATATCAAAACCTGGATATCAAGTTGAGGCAGGACCAAGCCTCCCCCCACCCCCAATTCAAGACTGAGCATAGTATCCCACCATAGGGAGTGGGATCCTAAAAGCCAGTCCATGAACCAGGGATAAATCATGGTCCCACTGCCAAGGGCCCCCCAAAACCGCATACCACACAGCTGTCACCCACATTCAGAAGGCCTAGTTCTGTCCCATGCGGGCTTGCCAGCTGTCAGTCTAGGGTCTATGAGCTCCCACTAGCTCAGGCCAGTTGTCTCTGTGGATTTCTCCATCAGGATCTTGACCCCTCCACCTCCTTCCTTACATAGTTCTTGGGGGGGTGCACCTTTGACTGGACTCCAGGAGCTCAGCCCAGTGCTTGGCTGTGGGTCACTGCATCTGCTTCCATCAGTTACTAGATGAAGGCTCTAGAAAGACAATTAGGGTAGTCACTAATCTGATAAAAGGGGAAGGTCAGTTCAGGCACCCTCTCCACTTTTGCTAGGAGTTTTCACTAGGATCATCCTTGTGAATTCCTGGGGATTTCCCTAGCACCGGGTTTCTCCCTACCCCATAATGGCCCCCTCTGTCAAGACATCTCTTTCATTGCTCTCCCTCTCTGTCCCTCCCCCAAGCTGACTGACCATGCTTTCCCTTAGGTTTTTATCCCTCTTTTCCTCCCCTCCCACCTCCCTGTCACCCTCAGTTTACACAGGAGATTGTATCTCTTTCCCCTTCCTAGGGCAATCCATGTATGTACCCAGCCAGTGCTTTAATCTCTGAGCCATCTTTCCAGCCCTGTAGAACTATCAAGGAGAAGAGTGTAATGGAAGATTTTTGGGACATTGGGTCCCTATCCTCCTAGGAATTTTTAACTCTTTAAGTGACTTCTTATACAGATGGATTATAACTAAAAGAAAATGGCTGGCCTCTTTTGACTTTTCTAGCTTCCTGTGTCCTCTTCTGATCTCTCTTTTTCATACAGGCTCTTGCTATTATGCTATCTGCCAGGTTCTCATGCAGCCAGAGATCAAACAATGTAGCCACCTGATCTTGGTCACTAGGTCTACAAAAAATTTGAGATGGGAGGAAACAAAACTCTAATATATAAATTGTTCAGATTTGCTTATTTTTATCATAGCAACAGAAAATGGGGGTAATTAATTCAGGCACATCTCCCTAAGTCTGTCTTTTTCTATCCTAAACAGTAACTAACACGATCCACCAAAGGTTCTGATTAGATGGGAAGGATTCAAGTGCAGGATGCTGATTTTTCTCTTCTTTAGTTTCAGAGAACAACCCAGGAGTTGGTGTCACCAAGGAAATATCCCAATCTTATGTTCCTTGGTGGGACACACACTGCTCATGCAATAAAATTTAGTACTGATTATAATTATGTGAAGACTGGGAGGGAATCGAAACATCACTAACAGTTTTCTTGGATTGATAAGGGAATGTGTAGGTCACAGGTGAGATTATGAGTGAGATTTTTTATCTTTTCTAATATGACTTTTAATGTTTCTTTCACCATGCACAGTGCTGTTTTATAGCAAATAAGGATAGTCGTAAAGTTTTGATGCTATAAAAAATGTATATTCCTCTGTCTATCTCCTCATCACTCTGCGGGTCGAGACAAGGTGCTGGTTGCTAGGGGTAAATTTTTCTGCTGAGAGATATTTTCAGTTTATGTGCACTTCAAATAGTGATAGATCTACTTAGAGAGAGAACCATTTTCCTCTCTTGTTCATTTCCTTCTTTTATTAAAAATATCAGTTATGAAATATCATCTACATTGTGTGAGGTGAGAGAGGGAGAAGGCTCAAAGAGAGGAAATAGAGGGGAGTTGGACTGAGAGACAGATGGAGAGAGAAGAAGAGGAAGCAGAAACTAAATAGGACCAAGTAATGGAAGAAGAAAGGGACTGAAGGGTGCAGAGGACAACGAGGGCCATCAAGTCTTTCTCCTTAATTAGGCTCATGCCTCATCCTCTCACATTCCTCACCCTCCTCATGTGTTTCACACAATATCTTGTAAGTTCCTAAGTTCAGCACATGTATAGATTTCTAGGATCTACAATGTGTCTGTCCTGTATTTGCCAAGAAAAAAAAAGTCTATGTAAGTTCACTTGAGACCCAGTGGTAACACGAAGGCTGTTTAGAATGTGCTGAGATAGTAACAGAAGTTGGGGGGAAATGATATCAAATTATATTTCTTTATTCACTTTTAAACATTAATTTTATTCCATTTTAATATCACTTTGCAATTTAGATGAAAATCGTACTTCATGTAAGAAGGCCAGCAGGCACAAAGATTGAAAACAAGCATGCCACTTCCCATTATCCACATCTGTTGTCACTATCTGGCTACTGAGACCTCAAGCATCATCTGGTCACCCGCAGGTGTGATTGTATCATGAGTACAGACAGCTTAAAGCAGCACTAAGGGATCTCACAAGGCTAATACAGTCTCATGTGCCAGTGAAAATTGATGCTGTCTACAGTCCCTTGGAACTTGAAGGGCTCATGGTTTTGTGATTATTATTATTTTGGTAACAGTAATAACGCATCTGTTGCTGCTAACTTGGTGCCAGACTCCTTTGTGTATGTCCTCTGGTTTTACTTAAGTGACCATATGCTGACCTGTGAGCACAAAGAAACAGGTAGGCAGGGACAGCTCTAGCCCTCATTTCAATGATGACGTCTCCCCCAGAGTCTCTGCTGTTCAATCCATTGCACTCCTGACTCTTCATACCTTGCCTTATTTTGCAAAGGTCTGAAGTATAGAATCTTTTGTTACATAGGATGATGTATAAAGGAGAAAGCAATGGCTATGTGTTATGTTAAAACCTTGACATATAGTCCTTCTCTCCCCCTGGTAAGGTCTTCCTTAAGCATGTATGAGGTAGCAAACTTGTCTGAACATGGCTTACTTATCATGTATAGAGTGTGATGTTAAATTAACATGGCTCAGCATGTATGAAGACAGCACAGACATATGCAGGTAGCATGCTTATCATATGTCCTAGTTTACTTTCTAGTGCTGTGATAAAAAACAAGTTGGAGAGGAAAAAGTTTATTTGGCTTATAACTCTGTATCAGAGTACACTATTGAAGAAAGTCAGCCAGGAACACAAGGCAGAAACCTGGAGGCAGGAATTGAAGCAAAAGGCATGGAAAAACACCACTTACTCACTTACTATTCTTGGCTTGCTCATCTTGTTTTCTTTTTTATAGCACCCAGGATTATTTGTCCAGGGGTGACATGGCCCCTAGTATGGGCTGGACCCTCCCACATCAATAATTATTCAAGAAAAATGTCCTATAGACTTGTTTATAGGAGATCTGATGGGAATATCCTCTCAGTTGAAGTTCTAGCTTGTGGCAAGTTGACAAAAATCCCATCAGGACACCATATACAGCAACCTGCTGGGAAATAAGATGCTTAGGATGTATGTGGTACTGTATATAAAACTAGTACAGCTTGGCGTTTTTGAAGGAAGCATGCTTAGCCTATATGTTATGTGACATATGAAGTTAACATGACTTAGCAGTTAAGGGTTACATAGTGTTAAATGATACGCAAAGGGCTTAAGGGTAGCTTCATCCTTGACCAGCTGCAGGACCTTTAAACAGGTTGTTTAATTTTTCTGAACTTCACATCTTTATGTATCAATGCTTGGTTGAAAAGGCCAAATTAGTGTGTATCTGGCATCTAGCTTAGTGCTGAGAACCAATAAGTGCTATGAAAGGTTTGCTGGCACACACTGAGCTGGCTGGACTTCACTGGAGCCCTGTAACTGTGCTGGGCTCTGGAGATGGAGACATAAAGGAGTCGCTGTGTTTGTCCTGAGCACAGGCCTTAACCTGGTAGAAATGGCATACTATTCTGATGAAAGGAAGTTTGAAAGAATCATGGAAGGCATTCTAAGCTTGGTCTGTGAATAAAGGCTCTTGCAAGGAGAAAACAGGATTTATCTGTGTGAAACAACTGCTTCTCTCGTGCCTGCTTTCATCCATCCCCAAACTACTGTGCCTGTGATGTTAAAATTAGAGATTTATTAATTTGGGTCAAGCATTTCCATTTTCCCAAGGGCTTGTATAAAAGTGCCAATTAACTGGGAGGTAGCAAGAGTTTGCTAAGGATGTGTTGATGGATTCTTAGGCGGTAAGTCACAGAATCCCATAGCACACTGAGATCAACTCAGTGAGGCTTGATGGTACCTAGAAATGACCTGCTTCTCCGGCTGGTGGTCTATCCATGCTATATACCCAGGGGTACAATAGTCAAAGGGCTGCTGGGGCAAACTGGTGGCCTCTTTCATGGAGAGGACAAAAAGTACTTAAAGGAAGTAGGTTTGTGAACTGGAGTAGGGGCAGTGGGGAGATGTCCACTTCCTGAATGTAGCTGGGACTGTTTCTCTCTTCAGTGGTTCACTGAAGTCTGCAATGGAAATCGCTTTGGAGTATGCAGGACCGAGGGCATCCCGAGCCCATCTGCCTCCCAGCTTGTTCATTCCCTCCATGTTTTCTCTGAGCCCAGCCCCCCCATGTCTGTCCTCAGCCATGTGGCTAATGAGAGGCCTATTCAGCCCTCATTAGGAGATCAACTTGGTTTCTTCGGCTCTCAGAAGCTAATTATGTCTCTTTCATTAGTGCCATTTCAGCAATTAATGTACCTCCGTATACATAAATGACCGTTTGTTTTTAGTTTAAGTGACACGTGTGCAACCTTCCTTCCCTCACATATGTTTGCCTCTTTATCTTCCAAAAGGGACTTCATTCAGATTCCACTTTTAAGTCACATGGGACAAACAGGACAAATCTGATAGCTGAAAGGGATTTAGAGTGTAGATACTGGGATGCTCAAGGAAGCAAAGGCATTGCTGATGGTTGGTCTCCAGAAACAAGGATGAGCTCTGGGCTGGGGAGAACTTACACAGCCTGGGACTCTTAATCCTACATTTGAGTGTCTTAGAGCACTGTGGCTCCAGAGTTGCTGAATTCTACAACTAAATGACCTTATCAAGAACTCAGATTGCAGGTCAGTGCCATAGCTCAGAGAGAAAAGTTTGTCCTCTGATGCCCCACATGTATGCCTTGGCAAGCAAGCACCCCTGACAGAAAAACAAACAAATCTGTATTTTAATAAAATAACTAACAAATCTATATTTTAATAAAATAACTAACAAATCTATATTTTAATAAAATAACTGAGGCTGCCATCTCAACATTGGCTATGTCAATATTTTAGTCTACCCTTTTATCTCTTGTCCCTATCCACTCTTATCCTGCAGTGTTTTAAGATGCTAATATATTGCATGTGTGCCATGTGCAGATAGACTCCTATAGCTCTGGTGGAAGGGGTCCTGTTGACTCCCCTTCTCCTTTGTTTTCTCCTTTTATTCTTATATTCTTCCCTTCCTCTCCCCTCCCCTCCCCTGCCCTCTTTTATTAAGTTAATCATGGAAGAAGCTTTCCAAGTAGCCTCCTAGTCTCCTATGTTTCCTTGGTTACAACTGTACCAAATCCCTGGGAATTGTCACATATAGGGCAATTAGGGCTAAGCAAAGGGCCTGGACATGTCTGAAGAACAGACGCCAGATATGCAGGTAAACTCTAGGTATTTAGAAAGTGAAAAGGGGTAATTGCTTCAGTGTTTTGCCACAGCTATTTGTGAGGAGTTGAGTGAAAGATATTCCTAACATGGAAAGTCAGTGAGAGAATCTCAAAGGCAGACATTCCTCACTCAAATTCCAAAGCTATTTCAAAATTCACACTCAAACTGCTTCATATGTATAGCATAGGGGTGACCATACAGGATGAAGCCTTGGGAAAAACATCACAATGGGTACTCAGATCCAATTGGATATGAGTAAGTGCTAAGGTAAAGCTATGTAACCTTGGCAGCAATGAAGATGAAGATCTTTCTGCTCTTGAGATGAGCCTGAATGTCAGTTTCCTGTACTGTCATTCAGTTGGGAGTCAGGATGAGTACCTGGTTTCAAAAGAACACTAAAAGCTGGAGGAAACAGAAAGAACTTGTTGGTATTGACTGAAGACTGGCACTGTTGCCTGGGGATAGCACTGTCTCCATGTATTTGAAAGGTGACCACAAGAGAGGGCTGGACTCATTCTTATTACAGCTGGAATACTGAGCAAAGACCTATTGTTAGAAATTCACAGAAGGGGATGCTAAAGTCAGCAGAAAAAAAAAGTGGTCCTTTACTTTACAATAGCTGTTCACAGTTCATATAGCTTCTAACTCCAATTTAGTAATTTAAGGCAGGCATTGATTTCTCCCAGCTCAGATATGGAGTTGATGTCCTAAGAAATACATTCACTTGTTGCAGATTATCCAGCTTGAACATTTGGTTAAATCTTTGTGCACAGCATGGATTTAGATGAATGTTATCCAGACAGACTGTGAGGTTGGAGAGTATCTGGTAATCTGTATATTTCTTTGTCTTACTTTGGGTTGCTTCATTGTATACTCACAGATGGGTAGGAATATTGCCCACACTGTTGTTTCCTTCTGTGCTGCCACTGTGAGTGGAGATGTAATTCAATCACTGTCCATTTTTGGCTTGCACACATACACCAAACCAAGATTAGTCTTTTCCCTCTTTTTTTTGCTGGTGATACAGGCTTACCACTTGACTGTGGGTGGGTATGATCTACCCCGAGATGACAAGATGGTGATGACAAGATGGTCACTGTGGTTGTTAACGTGGGGTTCTGAGTCACTCCACATACAGCCTACTTAGATCCTTCTCAGACCTGTCTTAGATGCACCGTTTCTCACTGTGATGACTTCTGCTGTGCATGTCTGACTCAGTACTTGGCAGGTCCTACAGAACTTTACCAACAACCCTATTGGAGGGCACTTGGTCATTACACGTCTCATGGACAAGCATTCCCTTTATTGGGCTTGGTGTTATTTCATGAACTATTTTCTTAAAAGATGTGTCAGGTAGCTGGCACAACCTTGGTCTAGAACCCCAGGATTTTCCTTCTGTCTTCCCCTAGACTCCATGTTGTGTCTTTTTCCATCGGAGATAATCCAGCACCACATGATCTTCCAGGTTGTGGGGTCCAAGTTGTAGGACTGAACTATAACCTGTAAATTCCATAGAGATCCTTTATTCTGCCACTCAAAGCTGATTTTGAGTGGCAGAACACTCAAAGCACATACATTACCCAGAATATGGTCGGACTTGTTCCTGGGTGTGCAATGTTTCCTCCCAAACACTGCCCTCCAAACCTACCAGGCTCTAGTATTCCTTCTTTGATTGACTTTCAGGATTCAGTGGTTTGTCTTTTACTTTGAAGTGGATCTCCTGGCAAACCCATGACTGATGGATACCCTAAAATCATTACCAGAGTGGAAGATCCTTGAATCTTTGTCAGAGTTATTCATTACCTTCCAGGGCTACCATATAGCAAAAATTCTAGCTCCTTCTAGGGAAGCATTAGCCTTTGCAAAATGCTCTCAGAGTTAAGCAGAACTGGCAGAACTAACGAGCTAAGCTTTACTTATCCAACTTTCCACATCTTATGTTTCTGGGATACAAATTTCCTTACCAGAGTCTTGATCCTGACATAACCAATCTACCTTGTTTGAGTGTTCAGATGATTGATTCAGCAAACTACTATATAGCAGATGGGTATCCTGGTAAGTCTATATTCTGAGCCATGGAAAAATGTAAGGGCAACTTGGTTAATTTGATGACTTATCCATGAGTTTCCTGGATCTCACTTTTTCTTCCCAGGGCATTATATATTGCTATAACTTATCAATAATCAGGCAATTCCACTTTCTTTGTAGATCTTTTCCCTTGATTTCCAATGCTGCAGTGGTGTTTTCTTCCACCCGAACCCTTCCCATCTACAATGATGCTCCCACCATTGAGATGCTTCCCCTGCTCATCAGCAGTAGAATATTCAGCTATGGGCTACTGCTTGCCTCCTTGAGGCAGGTAAAGGCTCCAGAGAACCTGCTCTGATCTCACTCAGCTGCTACGAGTCACTTCCAAGCTTCCAATGATTGTCTTTATGTTCAAAGTTGTCAAACACATCACTGTGGTCTCTGCTCCCATTGCCTTATCTTTAGCTTTAGACCCTCTTGACACTTTCTTCTAAGAGCCATTATGTGCAGGACAGCAGAAAGATCAAGGATAAGCTCCTTATTCATAATCCTTAATTTACTCACCTTTACACAGTTCCCTTCAGTGCAGAAGGTAACATTTACTAGCTCTGCGAATTATGAGAAGTAAATTGGGGGGTAGCATCATTTAAGCTGCAGAAGGTGTTTCTTCTGTACAAGATGGCAACAATGTATGAGAACTGGATAGTAGGAGTTAGGGAAGTGAGGCAATACAATAGGATATAATAGGGCATTGTGAGGAACCAATTAAAACAGTGTTCCTGACAAATGCCCCCTGTGTTTATCTGTGCTACTGGCAGGACCGTGGCTCGAATGCTCTACCTGTGACTACAATTCTCCTGTTTGGTATGCAATGCTGCTCAGGCTTCACGGTGGAGTGGTCAGGGCAATGCCGCTGTTGCTTTCTAGGTGAAGGTTGACATACTATCACTTTCCCCCCATCCTTGCTTGGAAAGAAACCTGTTTGTTACAGCTGTGTTGTTTGGCCTAGAGGCCCACTTCCTGGCTAATGATTCTGTTTTTGTGATTCCCCCTAATTGTCATTCAACAGGTCTGAGCTGGCTTTAGTCAACAGGGGTAACCTGCCCTTCCTATGTTTTTTTGTTTTCTTCTTTCTTTGCTCCTTCACTCCTTTCTTCCTCCTATCCATCCTTCATTCCTTCCTCCTTTTCCCTCTTCTCCCTTTTCCACCCCCACCCACATGCCTCTCTCTCTTCCTTCCCCTCAATGCTGTTGATGTGAACTATTTTTACAATGTCATCACTAACATATTTATAAATATTAAAACTAAGCATGCTTGTCTTATTGTGTGAAAACAAATAACATTCTTAAATTAAATAAAAAACAAAAGTCATAAAGCCAATAAGCATAAACAGGATAACTGAGGGAGTCAGACTTGAAAAATAAAATAAAAAAGAATTGTCCCTTGCAATGGTACTGTCTGCTTTAGTGCCAGTTGTTTTGAGTGACAGTGTTTGGCCTCTGGTAAGTAAGCGTTATTTATTCTCTTCTTAATAGTTCAAAACAACTAGCACAATATTTCTTATTTGTGATTATTAGCTCAGATTTAAGCTTGGGTATCAAACTGATTTGACAGACTCATTTATAAGTACTTAAATTGTATGAAATACATTTTTATTATTCATTTTAGATTATGAAGATAAAACTCAAATACTCAAAGTGAAATTATAAGAAAGGACCTGGGGGTATCTGGGAATATTTTTCATGATCAGACACTGAGATAATGAATGTGGATATGATCTTCAGAAGTTAAAAAGAGTTAATAGTTGCTAGAAGCCTTTCAAGAGACAAGACGATAAGCTGAAGACAGCTGCCCTGACTCATATGAGATGCTCTTCTATGCCACTGCTGTCTCTTGGCAGCCTCCAAACAAGCCAGGTAGTGTCATTTCTGTTTCATTTTGCATTTCTCAAGTCAGATCATGGTTTCCTGAAGCCACCAGAATCAAGCCAGTGTGAAGCAAGATAGCGCTCTCCCAGCACACTCCCAGCAAGGCAGTAGGAAAGGGAGAGACAGGGCTCAAGTAAACTCATTTTCTGGATATGACCCCACCTCATTCATTACTTTGCAGGAAGGTCAGTGGATTTTCTCTTTTGTCAACTACTGTGACTCTGGACTCTCTAGGGATCTAGGGAGGGTGTTTTATTTACAGAGCTGGAATAAAATTGATTGCAGGGCTTTTTGGTAGTCTTTAAACTTTTACTGCAAGGTTAACAGCACTAATCATGACCTTTGGGATGCTGTTCTTGGAAGCAGAGGGAGAAGCTTGAGGACTGATCTTTTTCTTCTTCTCTTACCTGTAAGTTTCCCTTTCTCCTTCTAGTTTGTACTTTTTGCTCTCTCCTTCAGTTAACTAAGGACATAGATTTTTTTATTTTTATTTTTTTAATTAATCTATTTATTTTGCATCCTGGCCTCAGCCTCCCCCACATCTTCCTCACCCAACCCCACCCCAGACTCCACTATCTCTGCTCCCACCCTCTAATCTCCTCTTCTCCTATCAGCATCTAGGAAAGGAAATGTTTCCCATGAGTATTAATAAAAACAGGACATAGATTTTCTAGGTGCATGGTCCTTGTTCCTTTTTGTTTATCCCTGACTATCACATTTGGGGTTAGCTAATTATCTGGCTGCTAAAGGAAATAAATTGTGATAAGATATTATTATTTAAAGTAGTATCTCCTATTTGTATGATAGTTTTGCATTTATAAAATGTAGCTAAACAGTTAAACCATTTTATGTAATCCTCACAACAACCTGTGTCTTTTCCTCCTTCTCGTCCCCATCTCTGCTGTGTCTAGTCCTTCTCATCATTCTCTTCCATCTTTTTAATGTTCTCCTCCTCTTCCATCTTCTTCCACCTTCTCCATCTAGGCTGCATATTCTCCATCATTAGCTTCCTCCTTCATCTTTCATTCTAACTACTCACTTTTGAACACTGGAAAGCTAGTCTGTTATATAAGGTTACATGCGATAATGAGACACAAAGCTTTAGTAGCCTAGAGTAGAGTATTAGAGCTCAGATGGATTTGCTCCAATATGTTGACTAAAATATATGCAATATTAAAGCCGAAAGTATAACTCACATTCAGGAACACAAACCAAGGCAGTCAATAGACATCAAGCCTAAGTAGACTATTGCAAGCTTTTAGGTGACAAAGACTTCAAAGTAACTTTTACCAACATTTCAAAATGAAAGAAAAATTGAGAACAATTAAACAAATAAGAAGTCTCAATAGAAAAATGAGGGTTTTTTTTAAAATAAAAGAGCACATATAATTATGGACTTGAAATATGGAATTGAAGTGAAAATCATGCTGTTTGTGCTCAGTAATAGATTTGACTTAAGAGAATGAAGCATTGGTGGAGGAGATGATAGGTTGGTAGAAACCATCCAATTTTCAGATTAGAGAAAAAAACCAGTGGAAGGAAAATGAGAAGATCTGAAAACTCCTGTGAGACAGAATGAGAAATATAGAAGGAGAAAAGAGGGTGATGAAAGAACTCACCTTTTGAAGAAATTATATCTTTCAAATCCCCAAATTTGGTAAAATGGAAAAAAAAAACCCACATGTGTATCTAAAAATCTACTGAACCAGAAGTAAGTAAATCTAAAAAGTAGCCCACTGCAACCTACCAACACCTTACAATCAAACAGTCGAAAGTCATCTGCCACAATCAGAGGAAAGAGGACTTATCATATACAGGGAAATGGTGTAAGTTTAACTGCTGAGTTCTAAACAGAAACAAAAGAGGTCAGGAGGCAGAAGAATGAGGTAGTCTGTGTATGTATGTTTCTCTCCCTCCCTCCCCCTCCCTGCTTCCCTCTCTCACTTCCTTCTTCCCTCATTCTCTTTCTCTCTTTCTCTGTCTCTGTCTCTGTCTCTGTCTCTGTCTCTGTCTCTCTCTCTCTCTCTCTCTCTCTCTCTCATGTGTGTGTGTGTGTGTGTGTGTGTGTGTGTGTGTGTGTGTGAGAGAGAGAGAGAGAGAGAGAGAGAGAGAGAGAGAGAGACTCTGTAAATACTGTGAATGTGCTTATGTCAAGGACAGAGGTTGATGTTGGATGTCTTTTGTTCTTTGCCTTGTTCTTTTGAGACAGGTTCTCTTACTGAAACTAGAGCTCACTGATTGGCTAGACAGGCTAGGCAGCAAGCCTCCAGAATCTTCCTGTCACTGCCTGACTCCTAGTATTGAGATTATAGACTGTAGGCAATGACACTGCCAACAGCTGAAACTCACAGGAATAAATAAACAGCCTCCCAGATGATAAACAGGCATAAAACAATGAAAGAGTGTACAAATGTGTTTCCATTATTTTTCTTCTAGTAATTTTCCTAACAGTCAGTTGATTTTATAAACAACAATTATGGTGCTATATGTTGGGTTTATAATGTAGACATGTTATATATATGGAACCTACAGCAGAATCGAGGAAGAAACAATGGTGTTAACTGTAGCTTAATTGCTGTATTTTACTATAATTAAGTTAGTATTAACCATACTTAATTTCAAGGGTGTTGTGATGGTTAAAGATGCATTTTGTAATCCACAGAGCAAGTAACTCATGAATCCATTGTTTGCTAATTCAAAAGGAGAATTAAAGAAAAGAAATGAAAAGTAATAGAAAAATTAAGGAAAAATGCTTAAAACAAAGGAAGAACATAAAATGGAAATAAATGCTTGCACATAAAGGAAATACAAGACAAGACAGAAGACATAGAAAAGCATGGTCATTATGTTAAATTTGGATGTGCCATTAAGCCAATAAGGCAAAGATTACTGTGATGGTTTGAAGGAGAATGGGACCCAATGACTCATATATTTAAGAGTTTAGTTCCCAGTTGGTGGACTATTTAGGAAGGATTCGTAGGTGTGGTCTTGTTGGAGGAGGTGAGTTACTAAGAGTGGGCTTCAAAGTTTCAAAAACCCCAGCCAGATCCAATCTGTTCACTGTCTGCCAGTAAGATGTAAACTCTCAACTACTTCTCCAGCACCATGCCTGCCTGCCTGCTGCCATTCTCCCTGCCATGATGGTCATGGAATAAACTTCTGAAACTTTAAGCAAGCCCCTAATTGAATGCTTCCTTTTAAATATTGCCTTGATCATGGTGTCTCTCCACAGCATTAGAACAGTACCTAAGACAATCAGCATATTGGAATGTATTTTTAAGCAAGATATAACTCTATTCTCTATGTGAGAGGCACATTTCATGTCTAAAAACAAGTGACAGGATAGAAACAGATGCAATAGGTGGTGGTAACTACACACAAGCTAGAACACCTGTATCAATATTTGCCAAAATAAAATTTAAATGATATTACAGAAAAGGGGATTTCCATAATGAAAAAGGGCCAATGTACCCAGACGATACTAACAGTCAAATGCACACTCACTGTTTACAAAGCTTCCAAAGGCATTTACTTGAGACAGAACTAAGAGAAGAGACAGAATTCAATGATCGTAGTAGGGGGTTCTAGTATTATACTTACAACTACTTGAGTATAGAGCTGGACAGAATTGTAATGATCTGAATTTGTTCCTAGAGTTTTGTGTGCGAGTGATGACAGTTTGAAGAGATAGTTCTGGTGGAAGGTGGTTGGCTCAGTTCAGGTGAGAATTGGCATGCCTGAACCATGTCCAGAATCCCTATTCTGTGTTTAATATTTGCCACCGCTGCATGCACATAGGGACCACTACTGCACAGCTGAAACTTTCCAGTTAGTCCATGAGACTTACCCAGCCAGGGTAATATTGTTCCATTTTAACCATTGAAAAGCTGAACGCAGATGAGGCTTGAGCAGACTTTGGAAACCACAACTGTACACTGTGGATCTTGGCATAAGATTATCATGGTACAGGAAAATCCCTTTCGCCTAGTGACATAGTTGTCATAATGAATAGCACAGTGTGTGGCTCACATGCTTATGAGGCTGCTGGTAGAAAGCTTCTAGTCATTTAGGTGGTAGCACCTGTAGTTATGTGCAGCTGTCCAATGACTGTTGCTAGTTTAAGCATTTGCTATACCTTTCTAGCTATTCTAGAGTGCAATCTTTACACTTCTAAAACATGCTAGCTATGGGTGCTGGAGAGATAGCTCAGTATTTAAAGCACTCTCTGCACAACAATGAGGACTATAGTTTAGATCTTTAGAACACATATAGAAAGCGGCTGCTTATACACTAAAGGAAAGACAGGAGATGCTGAGCAAGCTGGTTAGGCAGACTAGCTCAGGACTCAGGAAGAGACCCTGCTTTAGTAAATAAAGATGGTGATTGAGGAAGATACTTCATGTTGACTTACAGGCTTCACACATGTGTACACAAGTGCGTTCAGACTCGTAACCATGTGCCACAGACCACCCCAGCCGGATATGGGAGTCCCTGGGATGAGGGTCCTAGAAGAATAGGTGGATAAGGATTCGGTGGTGACAAACAGAAACAAACACAGAGGCAGTTTGAATCTGAGAGTATTTTGCAATTCTCAAGGTTTTTTCTAGAGATATTTTCTCAGGGGATGTTTTTGTTAAACAAACCCCAACATGTGACATTATTGTTACGTGGCACAGTGACACAGACATACAAAACATAGAGTCATTCAGGGTTAATCAAAACACAAAAATTGTCCTTGATTAGACAAAACATAGGACCGTCCTTGACTAATATAGGATCATCCAAGGCTAACTACATATTTCTTAAATCAAATTAATATATATTTTTATGGTCAGTTACTGTTTAACATCTATTAACTAGTTCTTATGAATTTTTGAAGTATTGAGCTATTTTAAATATTTTATCTCTTTCTTATTCAAAGATTTTGTTACCAGACACTTAAACCCACTTTCGATGACACAGGTACAGCCATATGAAATTTTATTGTTGGGGAAGTTTTACTATTTGTACTTATATGAATGATGTGAATGATTTGGAAAGTACTGGTTTTTCCTGAGATGAGGTCCTGGCTAGTGGCCCCATCTCAGGGGATGGGTTTTTTTTTTATCTATTTCTTCTTTTTCAATGTCAGCATAGGCTTTTAGGAACAGTTAGTTAATGTGAAAAAAGGAATAGATGAACAAACAGAAATTGCCACGAGAATCACAGCCCAATATTTTTTTTTCCAACTGAGAGTGCCACAACTGTTTCCAGGAGACCTTCTTCTTTTGAAGTTATCGCCTCAGTCTGTGGAACTTGTCACATAGAAACTACTGGATTTGGTGTGGCAACCATGTAAAATGCTTACACATCCCACCTACATCATATGCATGTATACACATGACCCCTCCTAAAATGTTTATGAGAAGTCTCTGGAAGGGCCATGGACAGGGACTTCAGAAGACATTTGTCATGGTTGGTGACAACTCTGTATGGTTACCGCTCATCCACTGGGACAAGACATAGTGATGGAAGTCAAGGTCATTGATGGTCCTGACCCTGTGTAGGCCTCAGCTAACATGTGCTTTGGTTTTTTAAAAAACACAATATGAAACCTAAAACAAAAGAATAAAACAGGGAAAAACTTATTTTTTTGAATAGCAGAACATAGTGTGTTTGAAATCAAGTAATAGTTAACACTAGACAGTGTCTGAAACTATTTTATATTACAAAGTTAAGGTTTATGGTAAGGCAAGATTGGTTTGTTGTTGTAGAAATAATTTCATTTATAAATCAAGCATAGCTAAAGAGTACAGCGTAAGACAATATCCCAAGTCTTCACTCTTTCCACTCACTCACTAGTTTTTCATTGAGAGAAACTTACACTCTTTTCAGAGTCAGAGACAGAGTCACTGTCTTTACATATGGAACCATATTTTTACTTTACTCTTTTATGTTCATCCAGAGAGCAATAGGCTATTCTATATTGCTTTCCCATGTTCATCTATGGAAATGTACTCTGTGATAACATGGTGACCTATCCAGATGTCTTAGAAGAGATCTCCATTGTTGTGAAACATGACTCCTGTTTATGCATTTCTCCTTTTGGATGGGGAAATGCTTGTCTCAACAGTGACTAGACAAGGCTACATAGAGAAAGATAAAGCACCAGAACCCGGGTTCCTTGGCTTCATGTCCCATATTCTCCCATTTTCTTCAATCTAATGTTTAACTGTGCAGCTCCCTGTCTTAGACATGGAAGTAACTTTGTTCCCTTTATCATTATTTTTGTCAGTTGGTTCATTTGAAGGCCAGGCTCTTGTCTCTTATATCGTTAGACCAAGTGTCTTAGTTAATTGCAGGCTGGCTTACAATGGAAGCATGGTGACATGCAAGTAGACATGTTGCTGGACAAGTACCTGCGAGTTCTAAGTCTGGATCTGAGGGCAGCAGGAAGAGGAAGTGATACCAGGCCTGGCTAGAGCATCTTAAACCTCAAAGCTTTCCTGCAGTGACAGACTTCCTCCAACAAGGCTACACCTACTCCAACAAGGCCACACTCCCTAATAGTGCCACTCCTTATGGGGAGTCTATGGGGGCCATTTTCTTTCAAATCACCACACTAAGCAAGCTAGAAAGGAAGTTAGCTACACACAAATCCTCCTTACACCCCACTCCTGTTTCTACTCCTATGGTCACATGGACAAAAACAGCCAAAAGGATAAACCCATTATTTAGTATGTATTATATATCACTAACTATGTTAAAACACTTCGCTGAATCCTAAGTTTAGGTGCCATTTTATTTTTATGGTTTTACAGATAAGCAAATGGAGGCAAGGAGGTATCATCCAGCTGGACCAAGGCCACCTAACAAAGGAGAGGAGCTGGAAAGTGAGCCCAGGCAAATTGAGTTTCCTGGCTTATGCATATAAATTCCAAGGTTAACTTCCAAAGTGAGCACATAGGGATGGCAAGAATTCAGGTGTCTTCCTCAAGTGCCCCAACTTCTCAGTGTGGGTGATTCAGCTCTGACCCTGGCCATTCCAGTACCCTGTCCTTGGGACCCTTGGAAAGCCATCATGGGTGCCTCCATCTTTCACTGAATCCTCCTCCAGCTGCAAAACCATTCTGCAATTCAAGCCCAATGTTTAGTGAATTATGTTTCTCCAAATTGCTACATTAATAAGGGCCATGTGTTCCTGGAGGATCATTAATTACAGACACATTTTTATTTCCTTCTGAAATATGGCCCCTGTTTCTGTCCCACGTGGTACAAGAACAGCCCTGCTTAGCACGCCTGTGTGTTGCTTCTAACATCTGTCTTTCACTACACAGGGAAAACTGCCATCACATTCCTTACTTTTTACATCCTTCTTCCTCCTTGGTGGTCATGCCTTTCACCTAAACAGGAGTGCCTTACTGCAAATGTGGTAGCATGGAGGTCTCCATTTCTCAGCCTCCTCCTGTCTAAACCAGTGGAAACCATAGTGGTGATGATGGGATGAAGAAGCTAAATGGTCCTCTGCTGTGGCCCCTGCCAAAGCATGACAGAATAGTGGACACCTTAGATTACTAATGTTCAGGATGCAAATGGAATTCACCAGAGGCCACGTTAATAGGAAGGGAAGGGTTACTATTACACTGCAAAGCTTATAGTGTGTGTCTCCAAAGGGCTAACATGGCTGAGAGTACAGGGAGTCTCCTTTTATGATAAAGGGCAGCAGCGATGTCTTATTGGTGAGGAACCTATGCGAGGCTCATACCTAGATGATTAGGTGGACATTTTATTAGTTTGCTGAGGAATACCTTTTTACATTGTGAGTTCTTCTCAGGACTGGCTCTCCAGGCATGATGTCATGAGTTACTAGGGGGGTCAGACTCCTGATGAACTCAGCCTGCTCATTAAGAAAAATGGAATTCTCAACAGCAATGTCACCATGCCTCAGAATAGATTACAGCTCTGGTTCACAAAGGTGAGTTCTTTTCTGGTCTTCCTTGATGATAGCTGCAGTGGGTTTTCACTGAGTCTAGTCTGCTCAAAGGCAAAAAGCCTTATTCTGAGGCTAGAATAGTTCTTTTCTGTCCTAGAATGCTCAGTATTTCCTTCAAAGATTCACCTGTATTGAAGGTGACAATGGTAAATGAGTTGCTCTGGTCAGGTAATGCTCCTTACCTCTGCCTTGGGCCTTCCTTAGTCTACTCATGACTTTGTTCTTAGGCCCAGGCTCTAAGAAGGTAAACTAAAACAAGAAACATGGCAGGGGCTCTCTACTACCGCCTCCCCCCCCCAATTGAGGCTTGAAGTTGGAAATGCAATCCTTCACTCATTCAGGAGGGGTGAGCCATAGGAAGCTCTGGTGTGCTTAGATTGTGACAGAACAATTCTTTCCTTTGTTGCAGTCTCTATCCCTAGACATGGTTTTTTTTTTTTTCCAGATTTCTGCTCCTATGCTACCTTGCTACCTATGCACAACTTCCTTCTGCCTCCATCCTACTGGTTCCCAAACATGGCTGTCTCTTAGAATCACTGGAGATAAATTTTTCCAAATCCTTATGCTGAGGCCATTCCCACCCAATTCAGAATCTCAGCATAACACACGGGCACCTGTCTTTCCCAAAGTTTCTTGAACAATTGCACCCCTGAAGGTAGCATTCAGGAGGCAGAGACAAGCAGATCTCTGTGAGTTCAAGACCAGCTTGGTCTACAGAGAGAGTTCCAAGACAGCCAAGACTACACACAGAGAAAGCCTGCCCCCTCCAAAAAAGAAACAAGAAACCCCAAAACCCTCCCCCAAAATCTCCTCTACCCTCCATGCTCAAAGCAGAATCCGTGCTGCAGGGATGTGAACAGCATCTGGGAGCTGATTAGAAATTCAGACTCTCAGGCCCCACCCCAGACGCATGGAGACGGAATCATCTACATTTTAATAAGATCTCCCATGATTTGTATGCGCCTTAAAGTTTAAAAAGCACTCCAGCTCAAAATGGTTTTCAAACTTTCTCCTGTGAAAGAATCACCCAGAGAGCTTGTTAAAAATAAAAAATCCAATTCAGTAGGTCTGAGATAGGGCTAGGTACCTGAATTTTTTTTTAACAATATACTCAGTTAGTTCTGATATGGTCTTGTCCTGGCATCACAGGATTTGGGCTGGGGTCCTTTGCCTGGAGGCCAACCACCAGGATGAGGCTCTCTACTCTGGGCAGTAGCCTGGCTCCTAGAGAGAAGAGGTCTTCTGGGTTGGGGAAGCCATCTAGAAGATTAGACCCTTTCACCTTCACATGAGTTAACTGGCAGAGCTGTCTGGCCTACACTGAGGCAGGTCTTCTGTCCATAGACAACATCTGCAGTTTTCTGATTGAGATAAACATCACATGGCATAAGACTCATCATTTTCAAGTGCTCAACTCAGTGGCTTTTAGTATGTTCATTTAGTTTTGCATCCATTGCAACTATCTAATTCCAAAACACTTTCACCACATCCCTAAGACACCCTGAACTCATTAGTAGGCGATTCTAGTTTCCTCATGGTTCCCTCACAATGGCTAATTGACTTTCTGGCTTTATGAGTTTGGCAGTTGAGGGCATTTCCTATCTGTACAATCATGCAGAGCGTAGGCCTCTGTTTCTGCTTCTTTCACTTATGAGGAGCAGGGTGGGTGTGTTCAGAATCCATGCTGTAACAAGTAACTGGGCCTGCAAGCTTGGATTTTTGGCCTGTTGTGTGGACTTTTCCTTGGGAGATGAAGAAATGTCTTTTCACTCCTCATAAAGCACCAACCAAAGATGAAAGAAAGGATTCTAGCCATGGCCAGCTCGAATAATGAATTTAATTATGGTTAATTATAGGAATGTAGGTGAGGAGTTACCCTTAGGAGCATGGGCAACTCAGGAGTGACTGTGCCACTCAAGAAAATGTCTTCTACTTGGTAACTATGACACCTTGAGAATGACAGAACATCAAAAGTCTCAAGGGTTCAAGAGGACAACCTTGGTGACATGCCTGGAGAATAGGTATCCATGACACCACTTATACCTGGGGGCTTGATTGGTCTTGAGTGTCTCCAGGGAAGCCCCCCCTCAAATCTTCATCCTACCTCTTATTCTCTTAGTGCCCAAGCCACAAGCCTTCAGAGACATAAGTCCTGGTACCAAGTTGAGTGCCTCCAAGGGTCACTGGAATAAGAGTGGGCCTTCCAGGCCACATGGTAAACTTCATCCCCAAGATGAGGAAGCTGAAGCACAGAGGCTTCTGAACACTTGGATAGCCCTTCTGGAAGCTCTTAGGATGGAGAAGGAAGATGTAGAAAGTGGGAGAATGGGATTAGGATGAGTGGCAGAGAAACTAGGAAGAGGGTGCCAGGAGGTATCCATAGTCCATCCTGGAACATCATGCCCCGAGGAGAGAAAAATGAAGCTTCCAACAGAGATTTATATCTGAGATTTTCAAGTTTTCAGAGGAGAGTGCAGAAAAGACACATTTATTGAGAGATGACAAATTCCCTCTTTGCAGATTTATTAGAACTTGTATGGAGCTGGATCATAGATTTTTTTGGCAAAAGCCTTAAACTTTTATGTCCTATCATAATGCTAAATGAAGTCCAGTAAGCAGTTTAAATTATCCTTGATTAAATACTCCTCCCAAGATGTCAACTCCAAGCCCCTGCCATTCCACTGGATTTGAGTGGTGGGGGAAGCATGGGCAGACCTCCTGGGAGACATGAAGTCAGGGGATAAAATCTTTACTGTGGTAAACAGTTGCTTCAAGCTAACATCCAGGGACTAAACTCCAAGAAAAGCATAGAGTGGGCTATGGTCTCATGATCAAATAATCAGATTAGATTGATCTACAAATTAAACATTTACTTATGTGGTTGATCCTTCAAAGCTCAGTACCATGTATAATATATGGGAAAGTAGATTTTCCTTTTCTCTCCTTCCTTTCATTCACTCCATTCCATCTCCAGCCAGCTTTGTTGCTCGTCCTTAAGAACACTAAGCACTCTTCAGACTTGGGGTCTTAGCATCTCGTGCCCTCCTCCTAGAAATATCTTCTCCTAGATATGGTTGTGGTTTCTCAGGCTTAAAGAGAGATTTCTGGCTGTTAGAGATAGCAGAAGAGGGGAGAGAGGACAGTCAACTGCAGTGAAGTATGAGTGAAAATGCCATAAGGACACCTAATAGAGAAGCCTCTCTTTGCAGTGAATGGTGATGAATGCAGAGACTCACAGCTGCTCAGGGTCCCGAAAATAATGGCTGAAGGCTCAGCTCTAAGCAGAACATTCATAGTAGCCCCTCTATCACTCAGAAAACATCTTGAACAAGTGGGCAGAAAGAAGGGAAGAGCTGGAAGGTAGGGAAGCGACTACGAAATGCCATCTTCTAGGCAAGACATAGACACTGCAATCCTGAGCCCACAGCAGCTGTGGCCACCTGCACTCAACTTCCCAAGGGTGGTCCTGTCAACAGTCAGTCATGGATGAAGAATATGCTCATGTCTCCCCAACCATTTTTTGCTAAACTTGGCCACTGATAGACTCTCTCTCTCTCTCTCTCTGTCTCTCTCTCTCTCTCTCTCTCTCTCTCTCTCTCTCTCTCTCGGTAGATATTATTGACTTCAGTTTTGCATATCCTGATGAACAGACCAGGATACAAGGCCAATTCCAATTGTTCACATAGATGGCCCAAGTTAAACTCACTGGTTCACAAAACAGAACAACAACGAAAAACCCCACATGTAGGTAATAGATTTGTAGGGCATGACAGGTGGGAGGGAGAGAAGAGAAACTGGAGGACAGCATAATCAGAATGCATTATAAACATATATGAAAATGCCAAAGAACAAATTTAATTTAAAAATATGCCAAAAATAGAAAAAATCTTAACTATTGCTTATTTTTCCTTATATTGTTATGCAATACATTTGTTTAAAGACTTTAGTGATATAAAAGTAGAAAATGAGTTGAGAATCACTTCACAGATGAAAATAGCCCATGAAAACGTGTTCAGCATTGTAAGTTGTTAAGGAGATGCCTGGCTGGCACACTGAGGAGCTACTTACTGCCTATACATGGGCAGTTCAGATTAGATACATGGACTGCCATGTGTGGTCAGGTGCTGGACTGAGCAGTTTCTTCTTAGCTGCTAATGTTATGTGTGTGGTATTGGTGGTGTATATGTGGTGTTGTATGTGCATGATGATATATGTTTGGTGTTCTATACATGCTATTATATGTCATGTTGTAGATGTGCTGTGTATATGTGTTGTATGTGTGGTGGTATATATGTATGTGTGTGGTGATGTGTAGTGGTGTTGTGTGTGTAATGATGTATTTATGGTGTTGTGCATGTCATGTTGTATGTGTGCTGTATTGTGTGTGTAATGTTGCATTGTGGTGTTGTATATATTGTTGTATATATATAGCATGTGCTGTGTTGTGTGTATGGTGTCCTATATGTGGTATTGTATATGTTGTGTTGTATGTGTTGTGAGTGGTACTGTATGTGTGGCAATGTCTTATGGTGGTGTGTGTGGTAAGGTGTGATTGTATGTGTGTGTTGTGTTGTATGTGTGGTATTGTATTTGTAGTGTGTTGTGAGTGGTGTTGTAAATATGTGTTTTGTGTGTGTAGTGGTGTATGTGTGGTATTATGTGTATGTGTTGTTATATATTTGGAATTATATCTGTAGTGGTACATGTCTTTATTGTATGTGTATGTTGTGTGGTATGTGCAATATATTTACCGTGTTGAGTATATTGTGATATGTTTGTGTTATGTGTCTTATGAGTAGTGTTGTATGTGCTCTGTGTTATATGTTTTAGGTTGTGTGTATGTATGTGTGTGTATGTATGTATGATGTAAGAATTTGTTAGTGTAGCTGTGAGCATATATGCATGTGTGTCCCCAACCCCTAGATAGACTTATTTCTAAGTCTACTTGATTTGAATATGAATTTTTCATGCTTATTGTTGTTTTGTGTTCTGATCCTTTATTTCACTACTGAATAGTATACAATTTCCTTACCAGCTGTTGTTCTAATAGATATTTGGATTTTTCCCTCCACTTTTGGGCTATAACAAATGAGATCAGCAGTTGAGTCAGAATGAATGGGAAGCAGGATGAGGAAACAGGATGAGGAAACTTCTGGAGGTGATAGAGCTATTCATTATGAAGACTGTAGTAACTGTTTCACAGCTATAAAAATGTGTCACATTTTTAACTGTAAATAAGTGCTGCTTATTATATGGTAATTGCACATCATGAAACTCATCAAAGAAAAATGGTACCCATGCTTAGTCAATGAACTAAATCTGTAGGTCATGAGCAGGGGGTCTTACAGCTAGGAAATCAATCTTGTTTTCAAAATAGAAGCATCCTATAGACACTGCCTGCTCTAGAGCCTTCTAGAAGTCCAAATTATCATGACTGTGAAGGAAGGCTCTAGATCAGTGGTTCTCAACCTGTGGGTTGTAACCCCTTGGGGGTCCAATGACCCTTTCACAGGGGTCATATATCAGATACCCTGCATATCAGATGTTTACGTTACCATTCATAACAGTTGCAAAATTACCGTTATAAAGTAGCAATGAAATAATTTTGTGGTTGGGGTTTATATTAAAGGGATTATATTAAAGGGTTGCAGAATTGGGAAGGTTGAAAGTCACGGCTCTAGATGGTTGTGGATTGTCTATTGACATCTGTTTTCGCAGCCCTATCCCAGGCTAGCCTGTCTTCCTTAGGATAGAAGTCTCTTGTTGATTCCCAGCACTGTCCTCCAGTCATTTCAAGCTCCTGGGGTATCACTAGTCCTGTGTGTCTGGAGCCACTCAGTTCACTGTGTTGAAGTCTCCAGACAAAACTGAATTTAACTACTGTGCCTTGTTATTTCATTGGCTTTTGCTCCTTGAACTTGAAGTTCTGTCATTAGTGTACACACACATGGTTACTTGTTACTTTGATAATTGGTTCTCCCATTGTTTAGAATAGACATGTGCATCCCTGGTAATATTGTTTACTTTAGAAAATCTATCTTGCCTGATAATTTATATGGCTACCCTACCTTGACTTTCTTGTACTGTGGTGATTTTGAACTGTTAGGTTTTTCTTAATGCATGGGTGTGTGCAGGTATGCATGTATGTCAGCTCCTTAACACATATGTATGTTTGTGGAAGATGAAATATAACTCTGGGTATCATCTTTATGAATCCCTTTATAAAACAACACCCTGATCGCTCCAAGGATTCCCAGAGTTGTCAGAAAATCAGGGAGACTGTGGGCTCCTTCTGCAATCCCCCTCCTGACTCTAACATTCTTTAGTCTGGAGACTTTGGAAGAAAGATGGGACAGCCAAAGGGATCACTTTATTGGTGTTCCTTCTCTTGGGGACCATTATCCCATTCTATCAGATGTCCAATGTTTATTTTCTGTGTTTTCTCAGTTATTTATTTATTTTAGGAGGAAAGGTCATTTTCTTTTTATTGTATCTTGGGAGTGGGGGTTGGTTCCCTTATTTCAGAGTAAACTCTCTGGGAAGCCTGAGGACAGACATTTAGGAGGAGGAAGAGTGAAGTGGTTGCTGGGGAGCATGAGAGGATCCAGTGTGCCATCTCACAGGTGTGATGAGGATAGACGGCTTGGAAGGGAGGCACAGTGACGAATGGGGGAGGTAAAGCTAAGTGTCCTGATTGTACCAAGGGCCCACTTTGGTGGTTTTGACCTCTTGCTAGTACCACCTCACTCCCTAGAGATGTGTCTTTAGAAGGGTTCCTGTCCCTACTTTGATGGATTTATGCACAATGTTTCAGATTTCTCAGTTTGTATCATTACCATGTAAGACTAATTCAGGGAGAAGGCTCAGGTAAGGCCTGCACTGGGGACAGAAAAATCAGAGATAGACATCAGAGACGTCAGGAATAGAATACCTGATCTGTGCCAGCAGAGGAGGGTAGGAGACTCCCAAACCCAGGAGTACACTATGGCACTCTTGAACAATTGCTGCTCTCAGTCATTTCCCTATTTTCTAGTCATTACATAATTTCTTCTTCTTTAAAAAAATGATCAAACATCTGCTTTGAGCTTCACTGTCGGGCCTCAGAAATGGTTAAGACAAGCACCTTCATGTTCTTACAGAGTTTACAGCACAGCAGGATAGGGACATAGTGAAGGACTGATCAGGCTGTCAACTTCTCTGTCCTGTTGGTGTCTGCCAGTGCAACCATAGGTGCCAGGAGAGCAAGTGTTGGTGGGACAGAGTTGGGGATGGCTGTGAAGAGTTCACAGTGCTCAGCTTGCTGACTCTCCTGCAGTCCCAGCCCTCCTTCCCTCCCCTTGCTGTTGGTTCTGAATTCTCCTGGAAGGGCTTTGGCAGTGCAGTCATTAGTGTAAGTCAACAGCACCCTGTTCCTGGAAGCTCCAGTGCTGCTAGCATGGGCCCAGCTACTGTGCAGAGTCATTTTTTTTTTTTGCAGAGTCAATATGCGTAAGATTAAAATACACACAGTTTTGTTTGCCAGTCTCCTGGGAGCCTCACAGACCTGTGGTTTTCTGTGTAAATACAAACTTGGTTGATTCTTCCCAGTTTCTGATTTTACTGGCAGAACTTGGATTTCTCATCCTACTTCTTTGTATCCAGACAGTTATGTGCAGGGAAAGCACTCGAGCCAGGTTTAAAGAGGGACATGGCACTTTGGCATTTCATATGTGTGTCCATGCATATGCAGGCACGAATCACCTTGTGTATGTCTTTCTGTGTGCACACCTGTATGCATTGTGTTTATTTCTGTGTGTGCCTGTGTGAATCTCTATGTATATGTATATGTATATGTATATGTATATGTATATGTATATGTATATGTATGTGTGGTATGTATCCTGAGTGTATGTTATGTGTGTGTTTTATGTTTGTGTTTACAAGTATGTGTATCTGTATGTGTGTCTGTGTGGTGTATCTGTGAACATGTCTGTACATACAATTTGCATGTGTTTATGCTTGTATGTGATTTGTGCATGCTTTATCTGTGTGTGCATGTGCCATTGTGTCTACACCTATGTTTTTCTGTTTACCTATATCTGCCCATATCTCTGTGGTTATAGTATCTGTGTATATGTATGTGTGTTTTGTCTGTATGTGTGCTTCTTCTCTCTCTGCATATATATATTTACACACACACACACACACACACACACACACACACACACACACGTTGTTCTCTGAATGTCTGACTGTATGTGTATGGGTGTGCTTGTGTGTGCTGTGTTTATATATTTTTATGGGTTAATCAGCTTGTGTTGCTATTACAAGGACCTAGAAAAACCTATTTATCAAGAGAAGAGGTTAATTTTGGCCCCTGGTAACACAGGTTTCAATCCATGATTGTTTAGTTCCCTTGCTCTAGGCCTGTGTTGAGGCAGAATGCTATGTGGGTCCAGGAGCTGAAGTCAGGATGCTTTCCTCATGGTCCCTGGGAAGTTAGGAGAGAGGGAAAAGAGGGAAGGGGAACAGGGCTGATGTCCTTTAAGGGCACAGCCGAAATGACCCAGTTTTCTTCCACTAGGTTATACTTCCTAGAGGTTCCACTACCTGCTAATAATGCTATCTTGTGAGGAACATTCCAGAATTAAGCTGCCCATTCAGCTCTGGGTGTTTGTTTGTGTCTGTATTTATGCATTTCTATCAGTTTGTTTCTGTGTATATGTCTGTCTATGCACATTGTATGTCTTCATGTGTTTGTGCATATGTATGCATATGGAGGGCTTGCTGTGATGTGATCATTTTTGTGAAGTTTGTGCGAGGTTATGGGTGTCATTTTCAGTCTTCTTTGGCATAGCATTGTCATCCTTCTTGATGGGGGGTATCCCCCAGTATCACTTATTACCTAATGCCCTTCCTGATACCCTTTGCCAGCCACAGGCCCCTTCCTGCTAGCACCATCTTATTCTGGGTTTACTCTTTGCTCACCCCTGCTGACTTGCCTTTGCCATGGTCCTTCTGCTTCCCAGTGGAATGTGCAGGCTGCATCTACTCTCTTCTTAGTATGGCCTTTGACTGACCATAGCCCTAAGTCTGATTTTAGTAATCTGGAGGTATCCTAGTTAGAGTTATTGTTGCTATGATGAAACACCATGAACAAAATCAAGATGGGGAGGAAGGGGTTTATTTGGCTTATGCTTCCACATTGTAGTCTGTTACTGAAGGCTGTTACAGAAACTCAAACAGGGCAGGATCCTGGAGGCAGGAGCTGATGCAGAGGCCATGGAGGGGAGCTGCTTTCTGGCTTCCTCAGCCTGCTTTCTTACAGAACCCAAGACCACCAGCCTAGGAACTGCTCCGCCCACCAAGGGCTGGGCTCTCCTTTATCAATCGCTCATTAAGAAAATGGCCTACAGCAGGATCTTCTGGATGGGTTTTCTCAACTGAGGTTCCTGTCCTTAGCTAGATGACTCTAACTTGTGTCCAGCTGACAAAAATCTAGCCAAGACAGGAGGGATGAGTATGTGAGTTAAGGCATGTGAAGTTCCCATTTGACAGAGCTACACAGAAGGAAGAGTATGAAAACTGCCATCCAATTTTTTTTTTTTTTTGGTAAGAAAACAAAGTCAAGAGGTAGCTTGAGACTCTTGCTTAGGGTCACGTAGATAGAAATTAGTTTGCACAAGGCAGCTTGGTTCCAGCTATAAAGACAACCAGGATGCTAGTTGTTTATGGGAATGGATGCTTTCCAGAGGAGAAAGTCAACAGGCCCACGTGAAAGAATGGAAGAGAATAGAAGAAGCGTATCTCCCTGAAAACTCTTTAAGTGATGCCTAACTTGTGCTGGGGGCACAGCTATGGGAGAAAGGTTAGAGAGTTCAGGTGGGATTTGCAGCTGGGCAGATGAAACTTCATGCCCAGTCTTGTTCACACTACTCAGCAGGCTGACAGGTCAAGTTGTGTGACATCTCCATTTTATAGGATCCTTAGATGATGACTCACAAAGACTACATCTGCTGAGGATCTGGGGTGCTGCAGACATGTGTTATGTGAGAACCCTGACTCTTCACATGGGTTAGGGCAGGTATGCAAGGTCTGTGTTGTCAGGTTGGTTGGTGGCTTCATCTCCTACACTCCCAGCATCTGAATTCTATGGCTTCCCTGTTTCTCAGTGCTGCTGTATTTGTGCCTTGTATGTACCTCATCTAACAACAAGTCAGATGGCTTATTTACTGAAGCAGCAACAAGGTGAGGTGGGAAGGTCAGGGGGCTCCAGTCAATTGGGGAGGTGGTGCTCTTGTATAAAATGAAGAGTCCTGGGCCCCAGCCCAGACATACTGAATCTCATGATTGTCCCCCCAAATCTACATTCTACAAGGTCTGATGGTTTGAATATATAATGGTCCCCTAGGTTCCAGTGTTTGTATACGTGATCTCCATCTGGTGGCTCTGGTTTGAAAGGAAGTGTGACCATTGGGACAAAGTGCACAGTTAGGAGGTATAGGGTTAAGATTAACATTACGAACTTTGAAAGTTACACCTGTGTAATGATAAGTCTTTCCCCGAAGCCACCCGAGCCCGGCCACCACATGGGCGCTTCCTGCCAGGCCACCTTAGTTGCGCCTGCCGCCACGTTAAGGACCCAAGTATAACACACAGAGACTTATATTAGGTACAAATGCTTCTTGGCCAATGACTAGGATTTCTCATCTTCTAGCTCAGTCTTAATTATCAACCATAATCATAAGACTTATCTTATGGAAGATGCCAGCAGAATGTGTCCTGTCTTCCTGGCGGTCACATGGCGACTCCAGAGGAGAGAGGAGATTGAAGAAGAAGAGCAAGGGGACAATTTCCTTCTTGTCCCTGCTTATATTCTGAGTCTGCCTGCTATGTCACTTCTTGCCTGGAACTCTACTACATTTCTCAGAATCTTCCTTGACTCCTAGTCCCACCTAACTTGCTTCTTCATTGGCCAATAGTGCTTTACTTATCAACCAATAAGACAAACACATACACAGAAGCGCTTCCCCCATCACACCTGCTTGCCTTTTGCATTTGTGGTCTAACTTGCTTGTCTGGTGAGATGTGGAGAGCTGTGGTCATACCCTTCACTGCTATAGGCAAAGATGCCCAGCCTGTGTGCCTTCCTTGCCATGAAGGACTATATCTAATCCCAGAATTGTGAAACAAAATGGTCTTCTCCTTTCTTAAGTCATGCCTGTCAGGTATCAGTCCACAGTGGTGTACAGGCAAACATGCACACACACTTTTGCTGTTTGTTTACTTTTGAGATTGTATTGTATTTTATTTTTAAGAGAAAACCAAGTTTTTCACATATATATTCAAGTAGTACAGCTCCCACGACTATAAAATGTTTAATAATATATTTTGAAAACTGTGTGTTCAGGTAATTACACCATCACACAAGCATCCAGGAGTGTACTTACAAAAACTTACATGGAATAGACCAATTACTCAATTTATCCTCTTGATGAAATTAAGAGATAATAAAGTTAGGATTTAAGAGGTGGTAGCTGTTGTAACATGGCTTGTGGTTTTGTAGTAAGCTATTTTAAATAAATAGCAATGTGTTCTAAGATACTAATTAGAAGTATATTTTAGAAGGTACACAGACTATGGCATTAGAAAGTGATAGGAAACTTTTATCTTCATTCTGATCTTATGAGATCACCACTGTCTATGGGATTTACAGCCCAAACCTAATAAAGTGGTCATATGCTAGTCCACAAAATGCCCTTGAATCCAGACATAAAATCCATCTTCAGATGCAACCAAAACAGTATAAGGAGAAAGTCCATGGTAAGGGGGTTCCCAGGAAAAAGCATGGTAAACAGAGGTCAGCCTCTTACTATGCAAACTTGTTTGTGCCCTCTTTAAGGATGTGTTTCTAGAGACAGCTGTCTTTCTCTTCCTGGTTCCAATAGGAGACATCCTGATACATGGAGGTTCTCTTCAGAAATTTCTCTTCAGAAAAAGTAACATGTACTCTATTTTCAAAGTTTCTCCTGTGTCCACAGTTCCTGAACACAGTCACTGTCATTCTATGACAAAGAGGCATATTTGAGTAGCAGAATCTGGTCACTTTGATATGTATCAGCTTTTAATTATGTATACGATAGCTTTTCACTAACTCACATCAACACACTGACCTTTTAAACTTTATGATCTTTGTCAGTCTGATATGACAAAAGTGGAAATAATATTTGTCAGACTAGACCTTGTTGTGTGTGCTTTTAAATTCATTACTTAGGAGGCTGAGGCAGGATGATCCTGAGCTCACAGCCACTCTGAGCTACATTAGCAAAAGTCTGTCCCACAGGCAAGCAAACAAATGAACAAATAATGACAGCAATTTTGAAACAAATGAAAATACAAGGAATACAAAAGAAAGCAATAATAAGATGTTAGTAACAGTAGTAACAGTCACCTGCATATGTATCATTGAAGGGGGGTGGATGAATGAGTAGAAGGAAAGAAGTAGTAAGGGTATGGGTTAAATAAATTAACCTAAGGCTTTAAAAGCCATGTAAAGATTTACTGAAATTAAAGGTTAATTTCTGTAGAGAGAAAGATGGAAAAAGTTTAGACAAAGAAAAAAAGAAGCTTGTAAAATTAGAGACGGAAAAGGAGATGTTACAATGGATATGGCATAAATTCAAGACAACACAAAAATGACCCTGAACAATTATATAAATAACAAATTAGGAAATACAGGGGAGACAGATGGGCTTCTTCATATATGTAACCAAAAAGAAAAATAATAAGTATCTCATAAAACAAAAGTGCAGAACCTAATGATATTACTAGTGAATTCTGCAAAAGAGTTGGAAATTGTATTTTAATTATGTCTTCCTTTTCCTTTCCTCCCCTCAAACTTTCCTTTATACTTTTCCCTGTTCTCCTTCAAATTCATGGTCTCTTCTTATATCAATTATTATTACATAATATATATTTATACATACATATATATTCCCCAATATGACCTGTTGAGTCCATATAGCATTACTTACTTGTATGTCTATTTCCAGGGCTGACCATTTAGTACTGGACAACCAGCTGGTTTGCTCTTCTCTGGCAAGGGCCACTACTGCTCCTAGTTTTATTCAGTCACCTGTAGTTATTTGTGTAGGGTTGAAGTCTTGTGGGTTTTTCCCCATGTAGTTGTCATATTTGTCAGTGTCCTCCTTGTTTGGCTTGTGTCATGTTGGTGAGACTTTATGGGTATAACTTGTAATGTTACTAGGAGACACAATATCTCAACAAAGTCCCTGACCCTCTGGCTCCTATAATCTTTCCACTTGTTTTCTGCAATGTTCCCTGAGCCCTAGATGTGGGCGTGTTTTTTAGATGTATCCACTGGGACTAGTTCCCACAACTCCAGTGCATTCTTTATACATACTAACATCCCAGGGCAACAACTCTCACTCTGAGGGGCTTTATGTTTGTCACCTTGGGGAGGCCTTGGACTGTCTTTACCCCAAGGATTCTCTTTGACCCACAGGGACCCTTGGTTAAAAGTGGAAGATAGTCCCTATTTTAAGACAGTTAGAGGAGGAAGCATCAGGGTTAACTATTATTTTCCAACCTGGGTGGGTACTCCTGGCTTTAGTTAGGTAGGTAACTTAGATCTGGGGATGTGTCCCATTTGTAACTGACATCAAAGCTAGGCACATGACAATTCACCTTAAAGTCATGGCTGTCTGCAATCTACAGTTGCAGTCCCCTGCCTAAGAGAGAATGATAGGTATACTGAGGTGACCTGAAGTCCTCCCCACATCCCATCATGCTACTCAGAGTCCCCTTAGCAACCACAGCTGCAGGAACAAGCTGTCTGTCCTTTCCAAGGCTGCTGCTGGGCTCTTACCATGCTCAGCGTTCTCAGCACTGGAAGGCTTTTCAGTATTTAAAATGATTTTGTTTTCTATGTTGGGGTGGAACCAGCCCACTCCATGAGCAAAATCTATAGCGCTGAGAAGCGGCAGAAAATTGGCAAGGCTTAATAAACCTCATGCCTGACGTGCTCCTGTGGCTATATATCAAAGGGAAAACAAATATATTGACTAATTCCTCTCGGAAGAACATCCATAAATTACAGCTGTTTGAAACCAGGCTGTTGTGGAGAAAGGTTACGGATGATGTCATTTGTACCATTATAGGTATCACCATACCAACCCTGGCCCAACTTTTCCTGTAGCCTCTAAGCTCTGAGCGTGGGATGGACTCAGAATTCTAGGTACATCATGTGGCTTTGGGGTGGGAGAAGAACAATACTCTATGCTTGCCTTTTCTGGGTCTCCTTCCAGCATAGGCTTCCTGTGACTCCCCCAGTGGCCCACTGAAAAGTGTCCAAGTGCCTCAGAGGCACAATCCAAGAGGGGTTCAGTGGGCATGGGTAAAGAAAACGTGGGTTGACTATGGCCCTGTGCTATGGGTAGAGGGCCTCAGATGGGGCTGAGAGTAGCTCTCCAGCCAGGCACCCATGGAGAACTCAGAGCTTTACTTCTATATCAAGTGGCCACTGTCAGGTCCAGGGAAAGAATATGGGAACACCCCATGTAGATCCAAAGGTGACATTCACTATTGAGATAGTCCAAGCCAGGGTGGCTGCTGTGGTTACTTAGGCTGCTGTCATACTCTGTCCCTGTCCATGGGAAGGCTCAGCCCTACAGGTGCCGAGCTGTGCATGTGGTGAGAGAGACAAGGAGATGTCTGAGCACTCAGTGTCCTTCCTCCCTGGCCTCCTTCCTTCCAGAGGAGGGCTGGCTTTTAGCTGAATGAGTGACCTGTATTGCATGTGAATGCAGGGCCGGGGATTACAATTTCAGGGAGTCTGAGACACTGAACCCATATATATTTCTTAAACAACATTCAAATGGTTGTGATGGATCTAGGTTAAGAACTCTTGGAATTGTCTCAAGAGCCCTTTGGTGAAATGCGGGCCACATAGACATAGGCCTCTCTCTCTCATCTCTTACTAATCAAGGGTACATTGTCGGTGGTTGTGTAGGCTCTTGACGATGTCTCCCCAGGCTGTCAAAAATGAGTTCTCTGGATTGGCATGGAAGATGATGGCTAAGGCCTTTCCAATGAGCAAAGTTCTTAAGAAAACAAAAACTCAACACGGAGAGTGCAGAGGGTAGGTGCAGTGGTTGGGTAATACCTTTATCCAGAAACTGGTTGGGTCCAACCTCACAATGTGGCTTGACTTGCTTATTGGACCAGGCTAGCTGTTTGCTGTGTTTGTGGGCTTTGTATTCTCAGTAAACCAAGAAGGACTCTGTGTCTTCCACCAAGGGAGAACCCAGAGGCCTTTGCAGCCATGGTCTAAGCCCCTGCTCCAGCCCCAACCCCAACCCCAAAACATTCTGGCGTTTCTGCAGCAGGTGTGGGAGCTGAAGCAGCTGTGCTGATGCAGGCGGACAACCCGGTGCTTCTGATTGCAGTAATTGTTGCTTAGTGTTTTGTATTTGTCTGTGTATAGCCGTCAGTGGCAACCACCCACTCAGTTTCTCTTGGAAAGCCTCCTCTCTCATACACACATGTTCATACATACACAAATACACATGGCTGAGGGCCCAGCTAGTCCCACACTCTGCCTTCATTCTATTCAGAAAACAAAAATAGCCACTGACACACTCATGGGTGAGCCTGGTTGAACTGCCACCCATTCTCCCCTTCTGATGACAGCCCAGAAGCCACCCACCTGTTCTTGCTTCCTTAGAAGGTTAGCTGAGGCTGTGTGAAGCTGGGAAAGCAGGGCATGAATGGAATCCTGCTTTGTTCTGGTGGTTTGCTTCCTGCAACCGTAGGGTAGAATGGGAGCAGGGCAGCAATGGGACTTCTCCAGAATTTTGTTTTCACAAGAGAGACCAAATTTCTTAGGCTAATAGTGACCTGTTTGTAAGGTAGAGACAAACTATTCAGATCTTTCTGACAGTAATAAACTGGGATTCAAATTAGGAACCCAGAAATTCAAGAGTGACTCTTACCACATCACCATCCAGCTAGGAGACTACGATTATTCTTCCATGGCACTAGCCACTGCTTAGTTTCAGTTATAATTTAATTTCTGAAATTATCATATCAGAATGCTGACTGGGAGTATACAGTTCTGTAAATTTATCACATACACATACACACACACACACAGAGAGAGAGAGAGACAGAGAGAGAGAGAGAGAGAGAGAGAGAGGAGAGAGAGAGTTGAGTGAGTTATATATGTGTATGTGTGTGTGTGTGTGCCTGTGAGTATTTGTATGATATCATAATCAGGACACAGAACACTTCTGTGACTTACAAAATTTCCCCGAGTTTCCCTGAATAATTATTAGTACTGTTTGTTTCCTCTCAATGGACTCATAGGCATGAGGTCACAAAAGAATACCACCTTTTGATACAACTTTCTTCTCAGCACAATGCTTTTGACAGTCTCCCAAGACAGTCCATGAACAAATGCATTTTATTCTTTGTTGTCATTGAGCACTACTCTAACATGTCTATGTATATTGTATGTCTATGTGTATTGCACATATTCATATGTGCCAGTATATTCATTCATTCATTCATTCATTCATTCATTCATTCATTGAAAGACTTTGTGCTTGTTTATATTTTTGATGAGGATGAATAAAACTTCTGTTAAAATTCATACAAAGGCTTTTTCTTTCTTTTTTTCTTTCTTCCTTTATTTCTTTCTGTTTTCAGATTTTAGTCCTCTGGAAAAAAAACTCAGCCTGAAATTACTGGGCCATAGGTATATGTATACTGAACTAGTAAAAACCTGACTGCTTCCTAGACAGACTACACTCATTATTATCCTCTTTAGAAATGTATACAAATTCTAAATAGATATTAAATGCCTTTTTTTTGTAGCCTGAACTTCCATTTCCTCAATGACTAATGATGCTTAACATTTTTTTTCGTGTGTTTGTTTGCCATCTGTTTGGTGAAGTATGTGTTAAAATTCTTTTGATCATTTTTTTTCCTGGCTGTTGAATTCTGAGTACTCTTTATATATTTTGGATTGAGCACTTCATTGGATATATACTTCCAGATATTTTAACCAAGTCTGTTGCTTCCCCCACAATTATTTTAATAGTATAATGTAAGAAAATTTAATTTTATCAAAGTTGTTTCAATTAATTTTTCATTTATGTATTATATTTTTAGTGTTACATCTATGGATTCATGGCAACTCTTAGGTCACAACAAATTTATCTTGCATTTTCCTGTGTTTAGGGTATCACGCTTGCTATGGAAACATTCTACCACTTAGCTACATCCCAAGTCTCTGTTTTTCTTTAAAAGTTTAAATGTTTTTAATATTTAAACATGCTCTAATTTTTCCACATATTATAATGTTAAATTGAAATATATGATTATTATTAGAACAGAAGCTTGTTAATTGTTCTGATAATTTTTTGCAAAGAAATTTTTTTCCTCAAATAGCTTATGAAAAAAATTATAAAAATGTACATTTATGGCCATACTTCTTATTATGTTCCTTAATAAGGAGAATAGGTTTACATATCTATTCCTTCATTGATACAGGGTTGGTTTAGTTGCTGTGTCAATAAAGTAAATTTGTAGCTGGTTTTTATAACCTTAATCTTCTCTTTCAAAATTATTTTGGATATTTGAGTTCCTTTTAGTTTCTATCTTGTCAACTCTACAAAACCTACACAAAGTTATTAATATAATTTTACTGAATTGCATTAAACTTGTAGATAAATTTGGGTAGAATTTGTGTCTCTACTATTCTGAGTCATTTAACCTGCAAACAAATATCTTTGTCCATTTACTTGTGTTTTGATTTCCCTCATCAGTATTGTATAATTTAGCATCTAAATACAGCAAATGTTGTATATGTTATGTTTGGTATCACTCAGGTAATTTGTTTTAGGACCTACCCTAAATGATACTGCTTTGTTTTCAAATTGCTTGTTTATGGAACTATTTAGAGTGGTTTTCGTGTGTGCATGTGTGCATGTGTGCATGTGTGCGTGTGTGCATGGCTGTGTGTGTGTGTGTGTGTGTGTGTGTGTGTGTGTGTGTGTGTGTTGGCTTTGTACTTATAGACATTGGTTCTAGGGGAGTTGCCATTATTTAGATTTCTTCAGACTTTCTACTTAAGCAATCATGTTGTCTGTGGATAAAAGATAATTTTATTTCTTTTCTAGCTTTTATGACTTTGATTTGTTTTTCTTGACTTATAATACTCGCTAGTACTTCTAAGCCAATATTCAGTAGTTAGAAAATGGCCATAATTTCTTCATGCCTGATCTTAGGAGAAGCACTTATTCTTTTACCGTTAAACATTATGTTACTTGTAGGGTGTTTAGAGATGTAATTATGAAGTTGGTGAATTTTCGATCTATTCTTGGTTTGTTGAGAAATTGTCACAAATGGATATGAAAAATTTCAAGTGTTTCTTCTACGTTGATTCATTTTGTCATCAGTTTAGATAGCTCATGTCATTGTGCTGTATTATTAATTGATTTTCAAATGTAGAACTACCTTTGCATTTCTGGGATAGACTGACTTGGCCACAGACATAATTCTTTTTAAAAATTAATGCATTTGAATTCCTAACATTTGAGTCATGATCTTTATGTCTATATCCTTAAAGGAATCAAGCTAGAACTTAGTTCTATACTTTGTTTTCTTTTCTTGCATAAAAATGGTTGAGGATCATTTAGTCCTCTTTGACATATAGAATTTGTAAATGAATTTTAGAATTTGCCAATGAAGTCATATAGTACTATAGTTTTCTATTTCAGAAAGGTTTTAAAGTATAAACTAAATTTCTTTAATATTTATAGGACATTTTGAGTACCTTCATTATTTTTTGGTGAATTTTGGTAAATAATGGTTTTTCCTTATTTTCTTCAAGTTGTCAAACAGTACATAGGTTAATCACAGTATTTGCTTTCTGCCTTTTTAATGTCTGTGGAGTCTGCAATTATAACTTATCTTATATGTCTCATATTAGCAATGCATGTCATCTCATTTGCTCTTTTTGTCTTACTAAAATATTAATTCTTCATTAATTTTCTTTGGGACTATTTTGTTCTTTTTCTTAAAGTAGGAGTATATATTATTGATTGGATACATCTTTGCTGATGGAAACATTGTATGCTATAATTTTCCTGCTGTGAGATACTTTAATTACAACCCATACATTTTGATAGATGTTTATATGTATTTCAATTCAGTTCAAACTGTGTCACTATCTTTTGAGATTTCTTTAACCTGTGAGTTATTTATATTACTAAATTTCTAAATGGTTGGTACCTTTTGGATTTCTGTGTTATTCACTCTAATTTCCTTTCATTATAGTTAGAGAATTAATTTTGCATGGTTTTGATTCTTTTAATTTGGTAAGGCTTGTTTTATGATCCAAAATATGGTCCTTCTGGGTGTATTGCCACATGTACTTGAAACAAATTCTAATTTGTTGTATTGATTCTTCACTGACTTAATTATATTTAGTTGCTAGGTGTCTGTTCAAGTCTTCCATTTCCATGTTGCTATTTGTTTTTCTGTTCTGTGTATTACTGACAAGAAAATGTTAAGGTTTCATGGAATTGTGAATTTACTTCTTTTTTATTTTTCTTTGGTCACTGATTTATGTATTTCAAAACTCTGTTATATGTGTATCATGTTTTGTTGACCATTTGATCCTTGTATTATTACACATTTTTTCAGTAACTCTTTAAATATCCCTTGCCTGAGGTCAACTTGGATGGTAGATTAGCCACTCCAGGTTTATTTTTGCTATTATCCATTATATCCTCTTTCTGTTAAAAACGGTTTAAGTTTTCCTGTAATTACATTTGAAATTAGTTTATTTTAGATAGTGCAAATTGGAGACATACTTTCTACCCATTCTGACAATTTCCATTTTTTAATTGATGAGTTTAGACCATTTACACTTAATACAATCATTGATCTATTTAGAGTCTAGTGTAGAATGTTACCTTTTTTCCTATTTCTATTTTTCCTATCATTAAATATTTTCCTACCCTCTTTTAGGTTACATTTATTCAGATAAGTTGACATCTACTTTTAAGTTATTTTAGTGTTTAATTTAAACTACTATAATGCAATGTCTACATGTCAAAGCGCTTTTGCCTTCTTTCCTACTTTTGTGGTACTAGGACAAAATCTTTTAAATAATGGCCTCACAGTAGCTTTCCATTTAGTAAATCAACAAAGACCAAGTGATTTGAATTTATGTTTGATGTTTGCAATATTTCATGCTCAGGACATTTTCTTCTCTTTCAGAGGGTAGAACAATTTTCCCTTCTCCCTGATATGTAGTTTAGTTCTAAGTTCTTCTGGATTAGAATTTTAAACTTACATTTAACTACGTCTGTGGATAGATACACCAAGAAAAAAATGATGTTTTGGCTGGCCCTTAAATGAGTGTCTTCTGGAAAAGATGATTTGGACTAATAAAATAACTGGTGGAGGGGGAAAGTAGAGGATGGAAAGAGAAGCTAATGCTGGAAGTATGGATTTAAGACATCCAAGAGCTAGAGGATTTGGAAGTTCGCAGGCGGGATCTCTTATGTGCAAACAGTGCAGATGCATGCAGCTGTCTTTGTTTGATTCCCTTAAACACCCCATTCTTTCTTCCTCTCTTTGTTCTGGTTTTGAGATTATCAAGGAATGTTCCTTATAGGATTTTTTCTTTCAGTTATGAAAACAACAACAAGAGGAGAAATGGAGATCTCTACCTTTTCCTCTTTCTTTCTTTTTTTCTGGAGACCAGGCTGGCCTTGAACTCACAGAGATCTGCCTGTTTCTGCCCCCCCCCAACTGCTGGGATTAAAGGTGTGTGCCACCAAAGCCTAGCCTTTTTCCTCTTTCTTAAGTTCCATGAATTTATAGTATAGTTGTGTGTGTGTGTGTGTGTGTGTGTGTGTGTGTGTGTGTGTGTGCATTTGTTTGTTTTTCTCTTTAGAACAGCATTTCTCAGCCTGTGGGTTGAAGTCCTTTTGTGTGTGGAACAACACACTCTTCACAGGGGTCACCTAAGACCATTGAAAACAGAGAAGCTTACATTAGGATTCATAAAAGTAGCAAAATTACAGTGATGAAGTAGCAACAAGAACTGTAGTGAAGAGTCAGAGCATTAGGCAGGTTGAGAACCAGTGGTTTAGAAAGAAATAATGATAACCCTGATAAAGTTAGGTCCCAGCACTCAAGTTGGGAGGCTTGCAACCTCTTGTAACTCTAGCTCCACAGATCATATACCCTATTCTGGCTTCCAGGGTCACTGCATTGGCCTCTGTGGTACACACGCCCACAAACAACAAACAACAACAACAGCAACAAAATGAACACCCGAAAACAATCTCCTCTAGAAATTGAAATTCCAAGGGCAGAAAACATAGACTTAACCAGAAAGTTAAGAAATAAAGCCAGGGAGTTGCCTACATTACTGTTCTGATCATGGTGTCCCGACTACAGAAGGGAAGGTTTATTTGCATTCATAGTTTGAGGGCACAGTCCATTGTGGCAGGAAAATTGTGATGACAAGAGGACAGGGAAGCTGCTCATGTGCTCCTGGTTGAGAAGAGAGAAATGGTGCTCATCTCATCACCTCCTTTTTGTGCAGTCTCTGACTTCAGGCAATGGAATGGTCCCTCCCATATTTAGGGTGACAGGAAAGGGGAGTTCTCCATAAGAGAGAGGCAAAGTTCATCTTAGGATGAAGGCGACATAAGACCCCAGGATGAGGGCAAGTATCCCAAGGGACTCTAGGAGAGAGAGTATTCTCAAGGAGAAATGAAACTGACAGGATTCTCTGAAGGTCCAAATAGCCTTGGAGGAGATGTAGACAAGGATATAGAGCACTGCAATAAAATGTGATAAATGCACAAAATGAAAAAAATTAAAAAGTAAACTGAATACAAAGAAAAACTAAAATCAGCATGAAACAGAGAACTGTCGGGCAACAAAAGTAACCACAGTGTTCCCTTAAGTTTATCCGTGTGTGGTGTCTACCTAGAGACAGTAATAATGAGCACTCAGTGAATAATGCTAACAAAAATTACAATGTATTTCCATTGGGAGAATGTAGGATTGGATAGGAATATGTGTATATTGAGTAGAGCAGGGGTGGGTGGTGCAAATTCATGCCTCACCTTTGAAACTGTTAGTCAAGAGAGAGGCTAGAATCTAAAAGTCAAGAAATAGCTAAGCATACGTGTAATTTAGAGGAATGGAGATAAATACTGAATGACTCTGCTATAAATATTGAACGTGTTTTGTTCTGGTGACTGAGCAATGAAGGAAAAAAAGAGGCGACAGCTACTGTTTGTTTTCTAAGGCATGTAAGAAATAAGCAAATGCATAAATGACAAAAAAACCTAAAAATTAGGTAAGAAAATGGGGGGGGAATATATTTTCTGTTAATGTGTATCTTCAGGCAGAAATTGATACGTGTTAAATAAGTAAATAAGTAAAATTAGATGATTAAAAAGCTTGTAATGCCAAAAGGACCTGCTACTTTCCAACAATATTCCAGGTTGGGGAAGGGTCTTCCACACATGCATGCTTCTGGAGCACTCAAGATTCAAACTGTAACTATCACAAAGCATAGATCAGGTCAGATTTGGTGGGAGGACTACACATTTGCACTTCTTTCCTCTAGAGGGGAAATGACACAGCAATGCTTGTATAGTCCATTCGAGGACTGATTCTTCTCAGTCGAATGACATTAGAGGCATATTTACCAATGTACCCATTTTACAATGCTCATACTGTACCTTGAAGGGACTGGGTAAATTGAACTGGGGCTTAGAGCCAACACGTCACATCATGGACCCAGGACTGTGACTTGATCGCTGGCCCTTTTCTTTTCTATGCACTCACACTGTGATACCATCCTCAAAGAATGCCAGGATAACAATGTGAGAAGCTTGGGTGAGCTATTCCTGTTATCGAGTCTAAAAATACCAAAATTCATGTGACCTATAAAGCGGTGACGAGCCTGCTTCGGGCTGGCTTCCAAATGTCAGGGCCCAAGAAAAGGAGAAGTGGTGCCAAGCAATAGGGGGCCTGCTGACAGGAAGGACCTGGCCCACATCTGTCTGAAATGCCTGGTATGTCCCTGGACAGAGAGGCAGAGAGCCTACTGCTCTCACCCTTTTACCATTGCAGTCATTTAGGAATTTTGAGAGGGAGACTGATGGAGATGATACAAAGAGGCTGAAATTGCCATTTCATTTCCACACTGATACAGTGATCTCTCTCTCCTCCTCCTCCACCCTCCCCTCAGCCTTAGTTCTTCTTCTCCTCCTTTCTCCTTTTCGTTGCTTTTTCTTTGACATTCCTTCCTCCTTTCCTCTCTTTTCTTCCTCATCCCCTTCTTTTCCATCTATCTCTTCCTCCTCTCCTCATCTCTTCTTCCTCCTCTTTTTTTTCTCCCACTCCTCTTTTCTGTTTCTGTCACTGTGCTACTCAAATGCCTAGGAATGAACCACTTCTGGAACTATTCAAAATAACGGGAAGGCCTGTCTCTTTAATTCTGAGCTACAGTGACTCTGAAACATTAGTTCAACTTGTTTATGGTGACATGAAGACTCAAGACTGTCACAGAGACCAAGGTAGTGTTTCAGAGAAAAGAGAGTCTTCAGTTCTTCTGGAAAGGCAAGGGAATACTTGTTCTTCCTAGAGATATGTAGGAGACCCGCATCAGTCTTGAACATGGAGTAAGATAGTCTGATTCTGCTGGGAGCTGACTGCCAACACACTGGAGAGGATCCCTTGCTAAGAATATAACTAAGGAACCCTTCAGAGAAGAAAGAGCACCTCCCATGAGCTAGGTAGGATGCATACAGTTTCCTGAGCTCTGCAGTAGTTTTCTGGCAGGGAAAAAGTCTCCTTATTAAGATTTCACTGTGGCCTGTGAATTAAAACCAAGAACACAGAAATCATCCCACCCCTAAAAAGGCAGTATGTGTGTCAGGATTTAAACATCCATTGTCTCCAAAGCTCACACTGAACTTAATCCCTCAATCTGTGTGTTGATGTGCTTTGCAGATGAAGTCTCTGGGAGGTGACTGAGATTAAACCAAATCATAAGGACAGGGAAGGAACTGAGTTGTTCAGCTTTGCCATTGGCCCTCAGACAGACCTCAGTAGTGCTTAAAAAGGAGGCTATGAAAAGTATTGATCTGCACCTCCCTGTTTGCCACTGGATGGCAGTGCACATACACCCCTGTGTGCCCAGTGGAGAAGGTGCTCTGTCAGCACAATCTTGACTGGTCCCCATTCAAGAGGCAAGAGGGTAGACTAGGGACTTTTGCATTGTCACTTCTTTTTTTTTTTTTTCATATCTCCCTGGGTTTCTTTGGGAGAATGACTCACATCTTGCTTCTCCATGCTTATCCCACAACGGAAAAACTCCTTGACTTCTTCAGCACCACTTGTTCTCCTTCCCTTCCTCCAAGGCTGCCTTCTTACCTCTTTTTTTTTTAATCCTCTTGTAGCAACACATTAACTGCTCAGTGGTGCTGCTCTTTAACCACTGACCCGTGTGTCTCTTTGTGAGTCTCTGTTTCAGCTTTGTTACCTACTCTTTCCCTTATGTTTTTCTGTCATCTTTGTTGAGTTGTAGAAAGAAGGTGGGGTTTTTCATTCTAATGTCTTCAGAACAACTGCCACGGAGCAAGCAAACAAACAAAATCCATGCTTTGATAATGTCCCTAGTCAAAACAGAGGTTCTTAGGTGATTTTATATCCCTCACAACTGAGTTTGGTTCCTGTGTGTAGTGGATGTCTAACCAAGACTTGTTGGTTAAATCATCCTGCAGAGCCAAGAGCGACACATGTCCAAACATTTATCCATATGATCTGAGAGTCTACACTCCTTACACTAAGCCTTAAAAATAATTCTTTATGAAACATGATTGTCATCCCAACTGTGGGGATTCAGAGGCAGTCCTTGGTTAGGAGTTCAAAGTTATCCTTAATGACACAGCAAAGTTTGAGGCTAGCTTTGACATTATAATATTGTCTTAAAATAACAAATACTTATAGTTTCCAATATTAAATCAACTGTTCAGCTTGATAGATAATAAGGTATATTCTTTTAGAACTTATATATCTTTAAAGCTAATATTATTTCTTTTATCTATACCAGAGATCTACAAGGATGATACCAACTGGCAATCTAAACAATAGTGGAGAGGCTACCTTAAGTGCCCTTCCCCAATAATGAGATTGATGACTACTTTATATGCCATCCTAGAGCCTTTATCCAGTGAGTGATGGAAGCAGAGACAGGCACCCAGAGCTAAACACTGAACTGAACTCCTGGAACCCAGTTGCAGAGAGGGAGGAGTGATGAGCAAAGGGGTCAAGACCAGGCTGGTGAACCCCACAGAAACAGCTGACCTGAACAAGTGGGAGCTCATGGACCCCAGACTGATGCCTGAGAGGCCAGCATGGGACTGATCCAGACCCCTTGAACTTGGGTGTCAGTGAGGAGGCCTCGGCAATCTAGGGGGCCTTGGGTAGTAGATCAGCATTTATCCCTGCCATATGAATGGAATTTGGGAGCCCATTCCACATAGAGAGATGCTCTCTCAGCCCGGACACATGAAGGAGGGCCTAGGCCCTGCCCCAGATGACTTGACAGACTTTTTGGATGCCCCATGGAAGGCCTCACCCTCCTTGTGGCGTGGAGGTGGGGTTGGGGAGGAGGGAGCAAGAGGGAACTGGGTTGCAAAGCAAACTTGCTTCTAAATTAAATTTTAAAAAGAAAAAAGATGCATGATATGGAAGACACAAAAATAAATAAAAAGAAAGTTTTTTTTTTTAAGCCTTACTCTCCTCTGACATCTCTGACTCTTGTCATACCAGTTTTGAAAGATTTAAGATCACAGTGTATCATCTTCAACTAATCCCTGCCACCCAGTTCCTGTGCTCAACCAGTCACCTGGTCTGATTGTTCTCTAATTCAAGAGTCCCTACTATCCTCTTCAGAGCCCCACCCTTATGTCCTCCACCTTGCTCAGCTCCCAGATCCCATTGTGTCTCCCAGGTAGAGTACTGTCACCCAGCTAGACTCACTGCCTCCAACCTAAATGTTTTACAATCTGTTGTCCAGCTTACTCTCTTCCCAACAACTTAGCAGCAGCAAAATCCAACTAGTTCTTTACATACCAGTTGCCTTCATCCTTGCAAAGTGTACATCCAGCTCTGCTAAAATTCTTGGACCTTCTGTCACTCACAAAACTAAAGTCTGAGCTCCCTAACTCAGTGCCTGAAACCCTTCCTAAGACTTCCTAGAGCCCCCACTCTCCAATCTCTACCCTTTTCTCTTTGTGGAAAGCTGGCCACTTGTGTGGTGTGTGCATCCCTTTTGTGCTCCGTCCATCCTAGCACTCACAGAGGCTGTCTCTTCTACTGTATTATCCCCTTTACAGGCTAACATTCCATCCTTCAGGAGCCTCTTATTTTATTTTTTTGTTTTTGTTTAAGACAGGGTTTCTCTCTGTAGCTTTGTAGACCAGGCTGGTCCTTGAACTCACAGAGATCCTCATGCCTCTGTCTCCAGAGTGCTGGGATTAAAGGTGTGTGCCATCACCACCTGGCAAGGAGCCTTATAAATCCCTTAGAAACTTAGCATTGCTTTGCCCAAGTCACCCTGTCCCCATCCCACTGGAATATTCACTTTCTCTGATCTTTGTCTGACAGTGTCTTCATGTGTACAAACTCCTTTGTCTTATGTTCCTTTGAATACCTGGAGCCTGGCAGAGTTCATCTCATAGCACATTTCACATAAGCATCTGTCAAATAATGAAAGGGATTTCCCCTTGGCGTGTAGTGATCACTCATTGACATGTGGTAGTTTAATCCACATAATAGTTCTTGTGTGATTATGTTCAGCATGATGGACCCTGGGACAGAGAGAGGCCAGAGCAGAGAAGTCATGGAGTCACTAACATGTGTTTTCTTTAGAGTCAGGTTTTCAGAATGTCATTTTCCATCTCTGAAGGAGCTGCAAAGAATCCTATGTAAAGATCATTTGCCTGTGTTGGTTTTATCTGTTGCTCCTACTTCCTCCAGCCTCTGCGGCCTCTTGCTTTGGTCTTGAATGAAACAGTTAACATCAGTTATTTCCTCCTTTGATGCTTTATTCCAAAGATTATGTCTGAAAAGTTATGGGTCCCTGAGTACAACTGGTCACCTAGATCATTGCTAGGTTATCAGTGATCCCAATTCTTTGGATGTAATTTTTTCAACCCTTTACATTTTGTTTTGTGTGGAGTGTAAGGCAAAGGTCTATTGTCCCACCACGTGTGGCAAATTTCCTCAAAGCCACCTCTTGAAAACTCCAGTTCTTCCTGTTGGATTATGGTACCCTAAAAACAATTTTCTGAATGCATCTACATGTCCAGACTATTTGGTGGCTTTTAGTCAGCTCTCCAACATTACCACAATATTTCCTAGTTTCTTTCTTGGCAAGTTAGGTCCTGCATGTTATGTATACTTTACTCTCAGTAATATTCCTTTTCTAACATTATTTTGCTTCATCATTAACTATCTTCCAACAATAAAATGTCTTATTACTTTTTAAGTATATACTGGGATAATTATTAAAATTATGCTTATTAAGTAAATTTAAGAAGTATAGAAAATTAAAAGAATGAAACTCTGGAAATACTAATGTTTGCTTATTTTGCCCTGGTTTTCAATTCTGTGAATTGAGCCATGCAGCTAGGATCATATGACAAGATGTATTGCATCCTGCCTCTGCTCTGCCTGCTGTGGTGATCTGATTGTGACCTCTCCCCCATAGGCTCGTGTATCTGAACACTTGCTTCCCAGTTAGTGGTGCTATTTGGTGGTATATGGAGCCTCCAGGAGGTGGGTGGGGCTTTGATAGAGGAAGTCTGTCATTGGGGATTTGCTTTGAAATTTTGTAACCTGGCCTTCCTTCCCCCACCACCCCGCCCTCCTCTCTCCTCCTTGTGTGCAGATAAAATGTGATGTCTCTGCTTCCCAATTTCCAGGTTGCCCCCAAGCTTCTCCTTCCATGATTCCTCCACTCTGTCTCTCTAGAATTAGAACCCTTTCTCCTCTAAGTTGCCTTTGGTTATGGCATTTAAATCCCCAACCTACTTTAAAAGGACACACACTCACACACACACACACACACACACACACACACACACATTAAAACTGGAAGGAGGGAACCCACAGAGAACCTACACCCCAAAGTTGCCCCCTGACCTCTACATGTGTGTTTTGGCATGCACACCCACTGAAGCATTGTGTATACCCACACTTTTAATGTCAATAATAAATAATTTAAAAAGAAAATTTGAAATCATCTTGTGCCATATTCCCTCATATTTAATGCTTTAAACTGTACTTAGTGATGCCCCTGTGGTGGATCTTTAAATATGGTAATAATATCATATTTTGCTTCCCTTAAACATCACAGTAATGAAAATCTGTGTAAATATATTTTTGTTCACATTTGATCATTTCCTTAGGGTGTATTTATAGATCTGGGTCAACAGGTAGGTGCAATTTTAAGGCTCCAAATTGCTTTTTAAAAAGATTATACCAATTTAAACTCCCACTAGCAGTGTATGAAAATGTCTGTTTCTTGCCAAAACATGGGTATTATTGTCTCATTGAGATTTTTGTTGAGGTTATGTTAAATCTATAGATCAATTTAGAAAAAAATTTGCTTCTTTTGCAATATTGATTTGTTTCTTCCAGGAAGATGGTGTGTCCCCGCTTAATTAAATCTTTGTTGTATATCTCTCAGTGAAGTTTTGTTGCTTTCTTTATATAAATCCTCCCCATTTGTTATTGGGTTTATTTCCAATGACTCACTTCTTTTTTTCTTTTGCCTATTGTGAATGGCATTTTAGAAATGCATAGCATGTACATTCCCTCAGTGTCCTACAAGCATTTGACCCTTTATGGAAAATAAAATTCTATGTTCAGTTGGTTTGGAAAAGGCTATAACCTTCACTTAGAAGCTCTCATGATAAATTCATGAAAAACTGAAAAATCCTATTTGTAAAGAAAGTCTATGAACATTATTTACCACCACCCAGCACATGCAGAGCATATTTGATGACAGACTATTTCTTTTTTATGCAAAACATAAAACCTTAATATAAAATCTATAATTATTCAATAGACTGACATGCTAGGAAGCCTACTGTTACAGACTGACAAATGACTCTGGCTCTTCATTCCCCCCTTTACCTACACTATCACATGTAATGTTGAAGTGTTCCTATGTCACTCTCAACTTAGTTGTGTGATTTTGGCAAACAAGAGAGCATATAGGGGATTTCAAAGTGGGGCTTGTTCACAGTTGCACTCCTCCACATCTGTGGGAAAGATGCATTAGGTTACTGTGTTGGGAGAAGGGATTTCTGAAACAGTGCTCAGTACTACTGAGATCATTTCTTCCTAAACCTAGTCAAGCCCTTTCTGTGTATGTGTGTGGATGTATGCATGCATGCATGGGTGATCTTGTCTATACATGCATGTGAGGAGGGTAGAGATCAACATGGGATGTCTTCTTTTATCCTTCACTATCTTACATTTGATATAAGGACTTTCAGTGCACTGGAGGCTAGCCTCCGAGTCACAGCAATTCTTATGCCTCAGTCTCTCAGGTGATGTGGTTACAGGTGTGAGCCACCACATCCAGCTCTACTGAGGTTATTTTAAGTTTTTCTAATTGATGTGGTATTTTATATTATTAGACGTCCTTAGAATAACTTGTCTTGGCCTTCCTACGGTAAGTTATTCTTGGTAAGAGTTATCATTCCTTGATGCAGTATTGAATTCCTTGTGATAGTATTTTCCTTAGGAATTTAGACTCCTCATTTGTAGGAAAGATTAGCTTATAGTTTCCTATTTTGATTCAACTATTTTATTTTTCATATAAGGCATATGCCAACTTTGTGAAATGACTCAATTAGCTTTTCATCTTTGTCAGTTCTGTCAGTCAAGCTTTACAATACAGAAATCATCTAATCCTTGAAAAACTAATAGAGTTCACTATTAAATACATTTGATCAAACAGTCTTTCTGGTAGTTTATTAATTATTTAATCATTTATTTATTTACTTATTTCATAACCTCTGATTACTGGTTATAAGGTTTTCTTCTTATTTTGAATTTTTCATACAACTTATATATCTCCTGAGATTATATATCTCCTGCAATTATAGCCAATAATGTATCTTTTATTTCATTTATTGTCAAAAACCATTTTTCAAACATTCTGGGTCAAAGTCTGATATAAAAAGCAAATAATGCGAAGTCACTTAAACAATTACAGCTCAATATCAAACTTGAGTTTACATCTACTTGAGTTTACATTTCTGTATAGAGCAGTTTGACTGACTATATGTGTAACCAGCATGTTTCCTCACATTGGGAAGCTAGGTAGTGGGGGAGTCTGGCACTTTGTTGTACTTTGGACTATTGGAGAAAACAGGCTAAGAGAAGTGATGTGGATTCAGGAGTGTTGGAATATTTAATACTTTTACATGATTTATGAACATAATATATGAGAAAACCTGAATCTTTTTTTAAAAATCTAGGGCCAGATAATCATATTTATTGCTTTAAGTTGTAATTAATATGGGATTTGAGGTCTAATGAGTTCGTTTATCTGTATTAATTGTTAACCTAACAGAATTTAGGATCACCCAGGATATAGGCTGCTAGGCCTGCTTGTGAGGGATTCTTGTGATTATGATAATGATATGGGAAAACCCATCTTAAATTCGGGCAGGACCATTGCTTGTATCTCTTGTCCAGGCAATGAATGAAATGAAGAAGGTGAGCTGAACATGAATTTGCATTTATCTATCTGTTACCTGACTGTGTATGCAATGTAAACAGCTGCCTCTAGCTCAGAAGGTCTTGATTTCCTTATCTTCAAGGATCATGCCTTGAACCATGAGCTAAATAAAACAATTTTCATTCAAGTAGTTTTTATCAGAGTATTCTACCCCAGCATCAGGAAAAGAAACTGAGATAGTGAACCATCTAAGACATACCTTTTAAAAACCTGGTCTGTTTCCTCGGTGGCTTCGAGATAAACTGAGAAATGGTAAGTGTTCACTGCCCATCAAGCACAGCAGAGTTTTCTGTTTTGTGGACTTTGCTGAACCTTGTTAACTGTTCAATGCTTAGGTTTTTGGCATCTAGTTTTATTGATAGTAATAGTAAATATTTATTCATAGCTTCCCAGGTGCAAGGCTCTGCTCTAAGCACTAAAATCATGTCCCATTTGCAGATCAAGAAAGGGAAGTACCAGTAACAACATGGCTCCTCCATCTTCACCAGTTACTGGGACTCATGTCCAAAGAGGTGGGTACAAACTATGCTGTTGGTCTGTCATAACACTGCCTCTAACGTCTTCTGACTCTGCCCTTTCCACCTGTTTACCACGTAGCCTGGCCCAGAGCTGGGCTTCTAGTAGGTATTAGACAGTTGGTATTTATATGAGGATAGAAAAAGTGAGGAAATCCAGAAGTTGAAGACTCAAGAGTGATACATGAGATGATGTGGCATCCTAGTCAAGACTTATGCCAGCCATGCAAACAGAACTAATGGAAAGTCTTTCTAGTGTCACTGTTGAAAGGATTTTCTCAGTCAGGTCTAACACATACTTAATACTTAATAAACACTTCTTGTTAACTATATTGAGGGCCCTAACACCAAATTTTTGCCAGCAGGTATGGTTTCTTTAAAGTCGCTTTGCTTTTTGATATTCAGTGTCCTCATTTGTTAGACAGGGGCAACTTCAAGGATCTATGATCATGTGATCTGTGAGTGGAAAATAAAGATGTGAGAATGTGGGGTTAATGGTCACTGATGAGCAAAGCATTTGTTTAGGGCAGCTGAGGACCTTGCCATAGAAGCAGCTGTTCATGCAACTCCACTCCACTCCCGTACTTCAAGCATCTACATCCTGACAGCTTGAGCTGGGGTTTGGTCTAGAGTAGTATCCATAGAAATTTCCTATATATCATATCCAGTGCCTCATGGTCACTCAGGATCAGGGTTGGGGAATTGAACAGATACATAAAACCCAAGATACTCAGTTAGATTTGAATTTTGAATAAACAGCACCTGTTTATTTTAAACATCCCATAAACATTTAGAATAATTATTTGTCATTTAAACTCAGTCCTCTGGTTTCCTGACACTCCAGCCACTCTCTCAGATGGGAAGGGTGCAGAGAATCTGCATTTGGTTGACCTGTCCTTGTTCTCGAACCTCTGCCTTTGTTGTTTATTCTTGGGAGCAAAGGACAGACTAGCTAAGTGATAGTATTTGTGTGCTGTAATTACCAAAAAGAACATCTCTTGATTCAGTAAAGCAATTATTATATCTTGAGTAAAGAATAATTGATTATCCAGCATAAATATCCCAGACTGTGGTTTAATGGAAATCTGTATCTACAACCTATTGTCTCTGTTGAGTTAGAAGTAAATATGTTCCAATAACCAACTGGTATTTATTTAATGTACAATAACTCGCCTGCTAAGCTTAAATAAAATGCACAGTTAATTAAAACCATCTCTGTACTGTGTCCTCTAGGGGAAAATATTTTACACACAATCTGACTTGGGATTTTTTTTTTTACCTTCACTTTACAACTGAGCCCCTGTTGGGAGATTTTTAATATGATCTGTTTAGGGGGTTGTCTTGAAAATAGATTTGCTTGGCAATTTTCATTGTTCATGGAGTCATAGAAATCCTATGTATGTATCTACTGTGGAGAAAGCTTCAGGGAGCTCACAAAGCAAAAGTCCTAGGTTATTGCCCTAATCTGGCCACTCATGGCTGGAGTCATATGTGAATTTGTTTACTATTAATGCCAACATGCAATGTTTCCCCACAAACTTAAATGTTGAAGGTTTAATTGGTCTGATGGCAGGCACTATTTTGGGAGATTGTAGGAATTTGGTGAGATAGATAGTAGCCCAGAGGAGGTATGTCACTGGGGGTGTACTTTTGAAAGTTCTCCGGGGTCTCTCGTTCTTTTCTTTCTCTGCCTCCTCCTGGGCCAGGAAGGAAGCAACTATCCTCCACATGCTTCTGCCTCCGATTGTTTTACCCAAGTGTATGGGGGCCAAGCAATCATGTACCAAACTCTCAGAAACTGTATCAGGAAACTAGATCAGTTTTCCTTCTAAGTTCCTTGTGATGGGTAGTCTGTCACAAGGACAAGGAAAATAACTTATATACTTGCTAGCTTGCAGCCCAATCTATCTGAATCTATTTCTTTTCCTGAGTGTAAGTTTCTACTCTGTGAAATGAATATAACCCTTCAGATCTTTTCCCAATAGGTCAAAAAGAGGCCAGACAGCACATGGAAAATAAGTTAACCTTGACTTTGTAAATAGGTCTTCCTGTGTGCCAGTGTCACCTGCTGTGTGAGTCCCTGATTTGAGGCCATCAAGAGAAGGCTTTGAAATGTTTGCTTATTTGCTTAATTGTGCATTTCTTTGTTATCCAAGAATTATTTGATTCCTGGGTACCTATTGGACTACAGACTACACATTTGGTAGACAAACAGGAGTGTCTAACTGTCTCTCACAGAGGTATAAACTTAAATTTATGCAATTCAAGGAGGCATTCAACATCTCTGAATTTGTTCCCTTTCCTGCAAAGTGGGCATAGTATCTTCCCTACAAATTACACAGTGACCGTGAAGTTCAAATGAGACAATGTATGCACACACACTTTCAGAAGTCAGAAGAATTAACATATAAATGTATATTTCCCCAATAGCAGCAGTTCATGAGCACTCACATGGGATTTTCAGATTTGTTGAGTGCCAAGGACTGAACGTGACAACCTGTGAGTGCCAGGGCAAGCTTGGTGGCCCAGGAGAGATGAGCAGCTTGGCCTCCCAGAGGACTCCTGGCTTGAGAGCCAGCCAAACAATTAAAGCCTGATGTTCACGTAGGATGTGGAGAATAGAAATACTTTCGAAGCCATGACCTCATCTGATTCTTACAGCATCCTTATGAAGATGGCTGTGTAGGCATTCTCTTCCCCATTTTATGGTGAAAGGAACTGAGCCTCAGAAAAGGGAAGCATCAGATGCAAAGTCAGTTTGTGCGAAGGATAGGGGCAGGAATTCTGAGTTTATAAAACCTGTTCTGTGGTGGCGGGCTTAGCCAGTGAGCTGGGACTGGATTTCAGGGCCCCTTTGCCTTGCAGGGTGTTCTTAGGAAGGATACAATCAAGAGAGAATGAGCCCATATGGTGCTCAGTAGGAAGGCTGATGAGGCCCAGCTGCCCTGAAGAAGGTCCTGGAGATTGCTGACCTGATGCTGTGGTTGTGTCCATGCTGCTCCTGCTCTGAGTGGCCATGAAAAACACATTAATATCCAGTTTCAGTGGGAAGCCATAGCTAACCATAATTACTTGGGTGTGTTGATAGTAATGGCTGATGCAATTATAATTCCAAGGTCCTGGGGAAGTGCATTTAGCAAGAATTTGTACTACAATTGTCTTTTTCCTTTGTTGCTTAGATTATTATGGTGGTCCCTTGGATTAACTTTCTCCTCTTCTTACTCTGAAAGACATTTGGAGGTGGCACTCCAGACTACACGGGGAGCTCTGGGGTGCTCTGGTCTGTACTGGGGATTACTGAGGTTAGCTTTCTGTTTCCAAGCAGTCTTGGGTCCTGGCTGCTTTAAACTGTCTTTCCTTTTCAGATTTTCCATCTTAAAAATAAGGAGAAGAATGAAGGTGACTTCCAAATTTTCCATTGTGTTTTGGATCCTACCTAAGAGACAGCAGATCCAGGCCCTGGAGCAGCTGGCAGGGTTGTCTGGCCAGGGGTAACAGCTGTTTGTGCTTCTCACACAGTGGCCATTAGCAATATGTGACTTTTAGAGTTGTAATGATTGTACATGGACATCAAATGAACACAATACTTCTTCAATATCTCCAGCTCCATCCATTTCAAGAGCCCAGTATCTATCTGCAGATACCTTAAACCATCATATGAGACAGTGGGATGTCAACTGTTGCCATGACTACAGAAAGTTCTATTGACTCAACACTGAAGATTGTCCTGGGAGGAAGTTGGCTTGTTATGGAGAAGCCTAGGAATGGAGTCCCAGAGAAGAGAAGTTTGGGGTCTAGTCATGCTTAGCCTAAAATCTTGAAACTGCCAAAATTATGTGACTTTGGGGCAGTCTTTTAACCCCTCTAAAACAATGGAAATTTGAATACTGAAGAGTATTAAATGATCTGGGGAGAGTTATATTGAGTACTAAAACAGATAAGGAGAGGTTGGTGATGCCATTGTATTGTCATCCTTGTGACAGCGCTGCTTGACAAAGTTCCCTCCTGAATAACCCTGGGAAGAGGTATCTATGTCCAGACCTCTGCTGCTGCCCATTCACCTGGACATTTTAGAAGCTGTTGCTTAATTTATCTGCAGTCCTGCACACAAAGGAAGCTGTTGCTTGTCTATTTCTCCCTATTCTCTTTTCTTCTTCCCACTCCACCTCCATGTTCCACCTGTTATCCTCCCAGGGTGGCCAAATTTAGCAAATAAAAACACAGGATTCAAGTTAAATTAGAATCTCACATAAGCAACAAATGGATTTTATAGCACATGCATGTCTCATTCAATATTTGGGACAGATGTATATTTAAAATAGACTGAGAGGGAGGGGTTGCTTATGAATGGCTGTAGTTTGAGTGGCTCTCTATGTTGATTGACAGATAGGTTATATAATCATTTCTCTACTGTGCATGCTCTTTCCCATAATGCATTTGATTAAATCATAAGCAGAGCCAATTATGTATGGCATAAGATGGTAAAAAGGTTGTCCCTAAGTGATTAATAGAGGACATAGTTTTGTCTTGTCTTACTGTGCATGTACGTGAAACCAGTTCAGGTCAGATTGGCTTTTCTAGTCTTCATACAGAAACTTCTGTAGTGTTTTCCTTGAACTGTGTTTAAAATAATTTGTTTTTCTAGTAGCTTGCTTAAAGTGTTTGTTATAAAAATATCTGACAGAGGAGCAACAAGAGGCCAGGGGTCTCATGGAGGGGCCTTGTAGTAGTGTCAGAGATGGCCATCTTGGGTAGAACATTGTCACCATGACTTTTATCAGGAGTCTTTGCTCTAAATTTATACATATGCATGTGACTGTAATTGAAGAAATTGTTTTTCAAATAATGCATCATTTGGGTCTTTAGAAAACATTAAAGATTAGAGAGCAGCCAGTGCATAGAAGGTGGGGGGCAGGGAGGTTCAGAGATAGTCTCATTGCCCTGACTTCATGAAAATTCTTCAGAAAAGAGGAAAGCATGTTCTTTTCTTCCCCCTATGTTGTTCAGAATTCAGTTCTCTCCATCTTAGCTTGCCCAGTGTCTGCTCCAGGGCTTGAGTAAAACATGGCATTGTCAATTTGGCTCTGATTCTTTTTCAGCATCTTTTCATAGCAGACACCATGATGGCGACTGGGATAAAATGCGGAAGGTGTGTCAGGTACCAGACTCCCTTCTCTCTCTGATCCCTCAGCAGCTCTTTGGCAGAAGGCTGTGGATGTCACTGCGACTGCTTTGCTTCACTGCCCCTTCCTCATCTTGGACTGTAAACATCAAACTGATCTTTTGACAGGTTGTGACACACTCCAGGGCTGGAAGAATTTGTAGCTGTCAGAGAAGACTGGCTGATGGGTCTGCTCCTCAGAACACTGCTAGACTCTGGTATGTTTCTCTGTGCAGACACTCCACCCCCACAGACAGGTGTTACCTGGAAACCTCTGCCCACATTTTCCTTTGCTTGGGGCTGGACTTATCCTGGAGGGAGTGAAGGACACAAAGGCTTTGTGGTAAACCACAGGTAGTCGTTCCATTTTAGGTTTTGCTAAATAGTGCTTGTCTTCCAGGATGCCTGAGAGTAGGAGCTAGCAGGCTGGTAGTGTTGGGTCTATCTGTGTTTGGAGGGTAATAAGAGACATATTCTTCATGATCCATAGCCTGCTTAAGTAATGTGTGTCAGTGTATTCCTCCCTACATCTGTTAGAAAATCTCTGGGGGAGGGAGGTCATGGATCTCTTTTTTAAGTAAGAAGATGAGGCAGAGTTTAGGTGGATTCTTAGTTAGTAGTAATTATAGGTATAAATGCCAGGAGACAACTCTCAGTCAGGACCAGTAACACCAAAGGCTGACATGTTTTTCAGTTCCTCATGTCTATCAGATATTATCATAACTGTTTCATGAGTCAATTCATTTGTTTTCCTCACAAACTACCAGAGTTGCAGAGTTAGAGCTGTGCCCATCACAGATGTTAGGTTGTGAGTACAGAATGTTCCCCACAAGCTTATGTTTTGAGAGCTTCTTGCCCAGCTTATGGCTCTATTCCAAGAGGCTACAGAATCTTTAGGAAGTGTTGCCTAGCTGGTGGAAGTAGGTCGTGAGATGGTGAGCCTTTCTTTGACGGTTATCCTGGTCTCACTTCCTGCTTTGCACCATGCTTTCTCGTCTACTGTGATATGAACAGACTCTACCATTAAAGGCTTTCTCTGCTCTGTATTTCCACCATGATGGATTAAAACCACAACCCAAAATTTTATCACATGACACAAAAGTAAATAGCACCATAAAGAAGGATATGGGGGCTTTGAGAGGTTAACCAGTCACCCAAGTTCGTCACCTGGGGAGAGATGGGGCTCAAACTCAGGTGACACAGCCCCAGTGACTGCCTCTCTAGCTCTGCATGCTCTGCAGAGTTGTCATGAGGTGAGAATGGACCAGTGATGATAGATCACTTATAAAAGCATGTAATTATTATGCAACACAAGGCATTTTATGGATGAGTTGCTCCTTCACTGGACACTGGGATGACAGTCAAATCTGACTTTTTAATTGAAGGCAAGTTTGTCCTGTGGAGGACTGGAACATAGACCAAGCAGATTTTTAAGAATTACCTCTGTATTTCCTGAACTCTTTGTTTTCTCCCCACTAAATTTCTGAATCCTGGTGTGTTAAGAATGTTAGTGGGCATTTCCCCTAATCAAGCAGTTAGATAGTCTCTAAATCACTAGGGGGTGCAATCTTGGGAGCATGGGCTCAGAAAGCCTGGGGTATTTGGCCCAGAGCTTTCCTAACTATAGTTTCCTGACTTTCTGTGCACAGCATTCATGGTTTTCCTCACTCTGCATCCTATGGATTCTTACACACCATGGATCCTCTCCTTGCAACAAAGAGTGTCCACCTATCGTCTCTCAAAGAGAGATGGTAAGAACTCCTGATTCTGAGCTGGTGTAATCTGGATGAGACACAGAGAGAAGCAAGCACCTTAGATGTGTAGAATTCAGCCTGGGTAGGCCTCCTGTGTTTGCCTAAGCATTTCTGAGTGCCATGAAATGAGCTCTCCCTCTACTTGGACTCCCATACCCGCTTCGTCTCTTCCCTTGTCTCAAGAAGAGTCAGGATATGTCTAGAGTTGGTTTTTTAATTTATTCCATGGTCCTATAAAATTTTTCAAAGTTCACTTAGGTTTCTTCACTCAGTGAGAAAGCTAAAACATCCTGTTTTGCCTGCATTCTGGATCCTACAGCTGTATTTGGTGGTATGTGAGGGGTAGGGTGGTGGAATTGTAGCTTGACTTTCTTTGACCTCTTTGGTTCCTGTGTTGGTTAATTCAAGAGGATGTAGAACTGTGGTCCTCCACCTTGCTAATGCTGCAACCCTTTAATAGAGTTCCTCATGTTGTGTTGACCCACAACAATTAGATTATTTTAGCTGTTACTTCATAACTGTAATTTTGCTACTCGTATGAATCATAATGTAAATACCTGATATGCAGGATATCAGATATGTTATCCCCAAAAGGACCATGACCCACAGGTTGAGAACCACTGGGCTAGAACCACTTAGGAGATAAGCCTCCGAGCACACCTGTGAAGGGATGCCTAGACTATATTAGTCTGTGGGCATTGCTGTGGGGATTTAACTAGATCAGGCAACTGTGGAGATGGTACCATCTCATGGGCTAGGCTCAAGAACTGGATAAAAAGGAGAACATCCATGTTCTCCTCCACAATGATGTAATCTCAAACTGGGAGCCAAAACAAACCCTTCCTCCCTTTTTGCTTTTGTCATCATACTTTGCCAAGGTGGCAGGGAAAGTGACTAAGGCATTGTCCAGGGACTTCAGCCTGAGTTGTTCTTGCTGAGTTTCAGGTTTCTATGCCCTTGTCCATTTTACACCCCAGAGCCACTTATAAATTTTACTATAAGCTTTTTGTTCTGGGATACCATCCTCACCCATATCTTGGGATTTAGCATACCTGCTTGTCAAGTTCCTCCCTGTTATGGGCCAATTGGTATCACTTACACACTTCAAAAGAGAGAAGAACAACAGGGTGTGAATAAGGCAGAATGACCTTAAAAGTGAGAAGCCCGGTTCAACCTGTGATCCAGGTGTCACTTTTATTATATACTCGGGCTAAAATCCAAATAGTTACAATGAATTCTGTGAGGTCATTGCTATGGCTTGTCTATTTCAAAAGATTATTATTTTCTGTCCACTTCCTTTTCATTCTTGGGAATCCAGGCTAAAGGCTTTCAAGAAAATACAACTCATAAGGAAATGAATAGGAAGTCTTTTAATTCTTATAATAAAAAACCTTATTAAAAATTAGCACCCACAAATTGAGCAGCCACTTGTGTCCGATTCTGTACTGGATGTATTATTGCTCTCATCTAGTTTCATGGTGAAAAGTGGATCAGCATCCTAGGATTATGTAAGTGGGAAGCTTAAGGGAGAGAGGTCAATCATCTATGTAAAAAGAGTATTCTGACTTTCACATCTGACCACTGATCCTTTCTCAGTGCAGAATGGGAGATCACAGTGAACCAGTAGGAGCCACAGCACACAGTGCTGGCACAAATAAGCATGTAGCAAGTGGCATTGGAGGACCCAAGGATTCATGGAATCACTCTTGGAGTCTGCACACACATGTAGCCCTAAGTATCTATTAAAATCAGCAAGGAAGAATGGAGATCTGATCATTCATGATTCAGCTACCAGGGATCTGAAGGGGAAGAGCTGGTCCCTGTCTTTGTTGCCTCCTATAAGGACTTTATGGGAGTGGGAAACACAATAAGGAAAATGTGTAAAGTATTAAAACGGACATAAGATAAAGCCACAGGCACCTAAGGCAGATGAAATGTGATGTGATACAGAACATTTTGATATATAAATAAACAATGGATCAAGGTAGCCACATTGCAGTACAGCACTGGGCTTTGTTTCTAGTATCACATTACATATTATGAAAATACCAAAGCTGATCTTCTTCTAAAGTAATTGGTAACTAGTTAGTTGGAGAGAATAGCCATTTCATTCCACAAACCTAACTAACATACTGTGTGCTGGATTAGGGACACTCCAGGGTGATGTCCCTTTAAATGCTACTCCATGGTGTGCCTGTGCACAGCTCCTTGGCTGTCACCAACATGTTCTTCTTGAGCACGTCTGAGACATCATGGTAGGAAGAAGCTCTCAGACACCACCTGGCACATTTACCATGGACTTAGGGTGGCTGATGAGCTCCACAGCTAATCCTTAATTAAGGAAGCAGCTAAAAACACCACCAGAGAACCCTGCCCAGAGCTGCAGCGCCTGCTCGCTGATGCTGAGTTGCTTGGGTTGATTGATACTTGTTTTGTGATTCCTTCCGTCAGCTTTCTCTGGTCCAGCCATCTGTTTTCTACCCAACAAGAGGCAAGTTGGCTCTGCTCCTCATCTGATTTGCAGTAGGAGTGACATGATGGTGGCTAGGGGCTTAAACTGAGGGGCCTGGCAGTTGTTTTCTATTGGCATAAAATCCTCCCCGAGAGATTGCAGCTACCTCTGCCTAGAGTGACTTCTCTGGTTTTATTGTTTGGGATTCAGAGCAGCATCAGTAGAGGGTAGTCTGGAAATTCAGATGATGCTTCTGGACATTCTGTCAAGGAGCTTGTCTGTGTTTCACTCTACATCTCATCATCCAGAACCTTCTAATGTCTGTCCATTAGGGAAAAGGCAATATCTAATGTATTTAAGTCATGGCTCTTCTGTCTTTGGGCAATAGTCATGCAAAGAACAGCATAGTGGGGGAGAAATAAGAATGTAAGGTGTAAACAATGCATTCAAAGAGCTCACAGTCTCAGTTTTACACACACACACACACACACACACACACACACACACACACACACACTTACATAAAAGGTCTCTAGTAAGATTATAAGAAAATTGAGGCTTAAATTATGATACCACCAGTAGTTCTAAGAAATGATTCAATCAATAGATTTAAAACAGTAAAAAAAAAAACCTTTAAAATAAAGATACCCCATAATTTGAACTTAATACATGAGTGCTAAATAAATGAAGCAAAAGGGATGGATAGAGAGGAAACATAGTGTGTGTGTGTGTAAGCTAAGATTTGTCTTTGAATAGAAATCTGAATGCAAAAGAAAGCCAAGTCAGAAGAAAATTCTAACTTGCTAAATAGTTTTGTTTAATAATCTCAACATTAGTCAGTCTAAGAGTATAGATGGAGTCAGTGGCAGGGGGCTGACTATGAGTTCCATTAGGAAAGTCCAAGATCATCTTGTTTGTATTGTGTCGTCATCTGGAAGAAGTAGGGTGGGAAGAGCTTAGCTCCTGAGCCTGGAGCTGGAGAGGGGGTAGCTAAGCAGAAAAACCTTGCCAGTGATAGCCATCACCAGCATGCCAAACTGTAGCTTCACGCAATAGGATTTGTATACTGAGCAGGCAGAGAGGAGCATCCAACTCATCAAATAGCTGGGATGGCCAATGCTTCAGTTGTTGGCAGGGAATGTAGGAAACAGTAAACAACACCGGAGGCTCACAAAGTTTGAGGGCATCAAGGTCAAGCAAGCAAGCTGGGAATCTTGGCATGTCACCGGCTGTGGAAGTAGCATGCTGACAAGGGAAAAAACACAAGTCCTAACACATGCAATGGAGGAGTCATACACATTGAATAGTCGGTGGGTTTGAGGCACTTAGCTGGGTAGGGTCGGAGATTCATATTTATGGAGACTGTGTGGACTTTGACAATATGTATGATGCTATTTAGAGCTGTGCCTGCTGGGTGGGTCCTGGTAACTGTCTTCTCAGCAGTTTTTTCAGACTATTCAATGACATCTGCCTGTTGCCATGTCTCCAACTCCACAGTGATAAGGCAGCAACCAGCGACTGATGAAACTGACAACAAAATGGTGGGAACTGGTGATCTGCGAGACACTGTGAGAAGCAAGGCAGAAAAGAAATTCTTTCAATTTGAATGAACTTAAAAATAAAATATTTTGTATAGAATGTGATCCCAAGGCAGGGTGGCTCACAAGCTAGCTAACTCAGCAGTTTAGTTGTATCAAATGTTCAGTTGCTATTTCAGTGTGTCCTCCCATCAGAGTTTATCCTTGCCAGCTGACTGACTCATAATTGGGCACACTTGCCTGTGACATCCATGGGTGGAAAAGGGCTTTTTGTATTTTCTTCAGAAACCATGAACAAATGTTTCTTCATCTCTCACTAGTCAGAGTGATATGCTCAGTGGCCCAACCATTGACAAAGAGAAGGACGGCCATAGTAGGCTTAGATCAACCAAGATAAAGCCCTTATCCCCGTGGAAGAGGATAGGAGGCTTAACTCTGAAGCACATGGATGAATTAAGGAGAGCAGGCAAATTTGACCCTAATTTTAATTCTGAAAGGAATGAAAGAGAAAGACTGTGTTGTGTTGGGTAAACCCCAAGTGTAGCTAGAAAGGCCAGCAGGAAGTTGGTATACATTGAAGTAGCAGACCCCTTAATTCCACTAGGTGGAATCTATAGTCTGTGCCTGAGATTAGGAGATGGGAAATGGTGACGGAGGCAGTTCTAGGGATCTGCAGATCTTCCTTCTGAGCCTTACAGGGGCTGAGGGCTAAAACAGATGAGCAGGGATTGGGAGGAGATTTTGAGCATAAAAGGAAACTGGCTGTGCTTTTGTGAGTTTGTATCATAGTGACTGTAAAAGTCAAGGAAAATGCATTTCCCTGTCATGAAAAAGTAGACTTCTGATAAGAAGAATGTTCTTTGTTCCACAACTACCAGAGCTTAGCAATGACCTCTTCACTGGTTTAAAAGGGGCTGAGCAAATTTGGGCTGCAAAGGTTGTATTGGGAGTTTGGGGTTTATGGCAGTTTATGGCAGACCTTGTGTGTTCTGATTTACTTCTAGTACACCATTTGTCCTTCCTGACATGGAAATTCCATTCCTCTATGGCACTTTACAGATAAAGAGATAGAGTTTCAGGAATAAATGACTTACTTAGCTGAGATCCCAAAGTGAATCAATGGTGGAGTAAGAACTAGATCCAGACTCCTTCACTGCTACTTCTGTTCCTAATGTGACCATCTGTCCAATAGTTCAGAGAAGTGCCAGAAGTGGTTTTACTCACAAGAGACTGAAAGTGAAGAGACTAAATGAAAGCAAAGGCAAGAAGGAAAGAGAGAAGGGCTATACAATCCAGCTTTTCTTTAACAGCTTCTCTCTCTCCTTGCCTGAGTATGATTTCTGTTGCTACTACAAAATACTCAAGATTGGAAAATTTGGTAAAGAAAGGAGTTCAGAAGTTTCAGAATTCAGAAACATGATGCTCTCCTTGGTCTTTGGAAAGATCTCATGGTGGGTGGCATCCCATCGTGAGGTCTATGCAAGAGAGAGATCCCATGGCAAATGATATAGCAAGAGGCCTGGGGAGACGGCTCAATTAGCAAAATGCTTGCCTTGTTTTGAAATTATGAGGACCTCAGTCCGATAAACAAACAGCAACACAACACAAAACAAAAATTGAGTGTAGTAGCATGGGCTTGTAATCCCAGGGCTTGGGAAGTAGAAACATGGATTCTTGGGGCTCACTGGCCATTTTACTAGACAAATTGACAAGCTCCAGATTCGGTGAGAGACCCTATCTCAAAAAAATGATATCTAGCTATAACGATAAATATTTCTGCCAGCCATCTGAGTTCTGCCTGCCGCGTTAGGGCCCACAGACTATATTAGATACAAATGCTGCTGGTCAATGACTAGGATTTCTTACTTGCTAACTCAGTCTTAGGTATCAACCATAGCCATAATCTATATATTTATAAGGACTTATCTGATTGAGGATACAGACAGCATGCATCCTCTCTTGTTGGGCTCACATGGCAGCTCCAGAGAAGAGAGCAGGAGGAAGAGCCAGAGAGTGATTTCCTTCTTTCCCTGCTTATATTCTGAGTCTGCCTGCTATGTAACTTCCGGCTTGGATCTCTTTACTACATTTCCCAGAATCCTCCTTGACTCCTAGTTCTGCCTAACTTGTTTCCCTATTGGCTGAACAGTGCTTTATTCATCAACCAATAAGATAAACATACACGGAAGGACTTGCCCCATCATCTAGCAACTGAGGAAGATACCTAAGGTTGATCTTTGGCTTCTGCATATACTCATGTATTCCAGCAGGTGTGTACACACACACACACACACACACACACACACACACACACACACACACACACACAGCAAGAAGGAAGTTGGGAAAGCTGAACCTATATAGTGTGACCACCACTCTTTTTCTAACCACCTTAGCCCCATGAAACATAAGCTGCAGCTCAGATGAGAGCATCCATCCATGAAACCCAAGATGCTCTTCAGATTGGCGCATTATGTCCTTCCAAGGATGGTGTTCCCAGTCATCTCTTTACCTCTGAAAATTTCAACCACCTTTCAATACCATTACATTGAGAACCAATCCTTCAGCTCATAACCCTTTGGATACCAAATCACATACAAAGAGTAGAGTGTCTGTCTACCTTATTATCATCCGTCTGCTTTGACATCTCATATGAGCCCTGAATCCATGTTCATGAAGAAGGGAGAACTGATATGACCTGATGGGGACATAGTGAGTGCAAAGCTGTTTCTGCCTTTCTATCTTTCCCTAAAGAACCCTCATAATTTTATTTTATCCTCCCTTTCCTCCTAAAATAAGGTGAATACACTCAGCCCTAGCCTCCTCTTCTCTTCCACAGCAGGCCTTCCTCCCGGCAGACCCGCCCTTCAGCTGCTTCCCCGCCCCCCTCTTTATCCCTTCACACCAAACACTTTCAAAGTTAATTTCAAAAAGCTGGGAACACTTGATAGTTTTAATTAATCCTATGCCTGGGGAAATATGATTTTGTGCGTGCGAGGACTCTCAGCTTCTTTGCATAGATAGCTTGTTCTGGATAATGCCAGCATTTCCAATTTAGCTGTGATTATGCCACCAACTCGTTTATTTGTTTGTTTGTTTATTACCTACAAGAGTCTTAATGCTGAGGCATCCTTAGGAAGAGATTTCTGGTTTTTTTGCATAATGACAGTATATCCCCATCATGGGGACCAGCCATGTATGATGGGGAGGAAGCCACCACTCTCTATGTAGAGAAGGGAAAGGGAGGCCCAGGGGCACTTGGTCATTTGATCATGGTCACATACTTAGGTGAAATAAGATGAACATCAATTCAGACTCACTTGTATGTCAGAGTTTTTGACCAACTTACTTTTCTTCCTGTGAGAATTAGGTAAGATACTATTCAATACACTACTATGACAGTGTGATGTAGCTATTTCTTCTGAATTACATATCTCATGTTAGAGAAAGGTTGGTGAAGACTCAGGAAGTAAATGCCACTTACAAGACACAGGTAGGTTCTGGAACTTAACACAACTTAGACTGACCTTCTTTGAAGTTACATAAGAAGTAACAGTTGTTGGGGGGAGGTAAGCTGCCTGCATGCCATGTAGGGAGCTCTAGGGACTGCAGATTTCATGAGTTCTCACCCATGTTGGGTGGACTTTTTAGGGATGCAGCTGACCATGTTCCTGGAGTCTCCAGAAAAGCCCTTAGAATTATATTGATTGGTTTAGTGAGGTCATGTGTCTGTGAAGAGCTGACTGGTTTGAGCAAGATCAAGCGCTCCATCAACTCTGGTGATAGGACCAACCTCATCTACTAACTTGTAGACTAAGAGTGGGAAGGAAGTCACTTTGTGGAAAACACACAGAATAAAATTATCAATGGGGAGAAACAGATGTTAGGTAGAGAATTCTCTACTCCCAGAAGTAAAGTATATTCCTATTTTCTCATTTTTACTTTCAGGTTAAAATGAATACATGGATTATACTTTTCTCCTTTAATAACTGAGAAGGCCAGATACTTTCTGATTTAGTCATCAGCATAAAGATGGTTTTTAAGTACTTGCTATTGGCATCCTTGAATTCTTTCTATGGAATCTATACAATGTATACTTCTATGCTACATAGCACTGGAATAAAAACTTCCAAATTATTCAATTAACATGTTGTCTTTTTTCTTAGACCTCAACATTTTCTCAAACCTCACTTATCAACTATTTTACCTCTCACTGCATACCTCAGTTCAAGGACAATGGACTGTGAGGTTTCTTCTATCATTCTTCCCTGACTTATTCTTGCTTTATTGGGCAAAACCCTCTGTAAGTTGAATATCTTAGCCAGGTGGTGATGGCACACACTTATGTCTCTATCACCAGTGTTTAAAAAGCCTGGTTCTCTAATTCTAGTGCTAAGGAACTGGGGACAGAAAGATTCCAGGGTGTACTGGCCAACCAGTGTAGCCAACTGGCATGTGACAGATTCATTGAAACACATTGCCTTAAAAAAACAAATATAAGATAGAGATTAATGGAAGAGAACACTTCTGTTTTTGACGTGTTTACACAGACATTTATGTTCACATATATATGCACTCACATGCACATGCATACAATGAGAATACACACACACACACACACACACACACACACACACACACACACACACACACACACACACACACACACCACAATGGATTGGAACAGAATCTGGCTCCAGGGATCACCTTTGTCAGGCTCTGTCTATCCCAAACCCCTCTGGGCTACATATTTGTTGTTCTTGCTAGGCCTTCTTTAGAACCCCATTCTGGGCCCTAGGCCTCCACTTTCTGGGAAAGGAAAGAGCAGGATGCAAGTCCCCCATAGGCCAGGGTAATTCTATCCTGGTAATAGGGCATCTCTTGAGAGAAGGCACTGTCTCTTCCCTCTTATTCTTCCTTTAGGCAATTTGTTCTGGCAAACACATAAAGCTGGGTAATGGGAAATGGAATCCTCAGGCAGCAGAGCAGGAGGATGTTAATTGATGAGTAAATAATTGCTGAACTAAATCAGAGACTCGGGAAAACCACCAGGGGATGTTAGAGACACCTCTGGTGGGATAGGGAAGAAGGAAAATTCAGGATGTAGGATGTCCACTGAAAATTGCCCTGGAACTGAGCTACACTATCCTGAAATTTGGATTCGCTTATTATTATCTGGGTAGATGATACAATCAAGTCCCTTGAGCATGTGTGTCCAAATCTTTAACATAGAAATGATTCTTTGCTTTCAAGGCTATTGTGAGAATCGCTCGTGTCATCCTATTATCCATTGTATCTCAAGGTTAATTCAATGATTTTCAGAATTCCTGGAAGAAGCTTGAGACCTTGGTTGACTCACAGGAGTCATGAAGGGTGAGGGCCTCCTCTTCACTGTTTAATAACAGACATGGCATCCCAGCACAGGAGGAGTCTGCCATGGAAACCATGGTTTTCTGATGAAATCCACTGTCCTGCCCCCACTTCAGGCTCTGATCTGTCCTTGGAAGTCAGCCTTCCCAAGCCTGTGCCTGGGTTTTGCTATCCGGCTAGCTTTGGGGAAAACTCTGCCTGTGCAGCCAGTTAGCATCAGCTGGCATTTGCAAGCGACATTTAAAGGTCACCTCCAATTCTCCTGCTGGGGAAACAGGGAGGGATGGTATAGCAGAGAATGTGGACTTGGGTTGAATCTAATGAGCTTGGGCAAGAACCTGGGAGGTTACAACAGGGAGGCACTAAGAAGGGACTTCCTCAGCTGAGGCTTTGGGGGTAAATTCAGTTGTGAGCAGTGGATGGGAAGGGTAGCAAGGATCCAAGAAGAGCAGGGGTCCTGAGTGCATTTGCTTCCGTTTTAGCAGTGTGGGACACATTGTGCTCCTGGATTTCTGTCCTCTATAAAATGTATCTGGGGAGGAAAAGGTTTTTGGGGAATGAGTCTTCCTTGCAAATACTGTGTGCTGCCCAAGAAACAAGTTCACCATATGGCTAGTAAAGCTTCCTAAGCATCTTTCCTGAACCCACAATTAAGACCCATTACCATAAAATCTGGTCAGCTAATACACTGCCATAGAGTCAAGAGATAATCATAATCAAATTCCCATTTGAAGTTGAGGCTCCCTTGGAAAGTGGAGCTACCTGAAGCCCCTCTAAGCAGGGGTTTGGGAAGAGAGCTTAATGTTTGCAATCAAAGGGGATTGTGCTGCCCATGGAAGCCAAAAGGGCAATGCATTAAGAGAGCTGTCTGATGATGGGCACATGGGTAATGCATTCCCTGTTGTCCACCCTGCCACCTGTTATTTGCTCATTAGTGTCTCTTTCCTTCTTAGTGTCTGGGCCCTTAGCTCCTCTCTTCACTTACCCAAACAGGAAACCCTAAGGCTTTTTTATTTCTCTCCATGCCCAGTGAATTTGTACATGACTAGAGCTGGCCATTCTCCATCTAAGGGCTTCCTGACTGGTATGGGGTATTCATTGTATCTGTGTTTAAGTAAGGGGCATCTCTCTTATAGGAAAGATATTTGCCATGTAGTTATTTGCTCTGGGAGGAATGTTTTGCAATTACTAGGGGAGGTCATGAGAATTCATTTGTTTTCTATCTAAAGAAAACCTACCTATATTCTACCCCTGAAATACCTTATAAACTTATTTGCTACATAAAATAAAACCCACTGCTAATACGTTCCAGATCCCCCTCCCTTCCTAATCTACTAGGACTTAATAGGTTTCCCATCAGAATAATCTCTTACCACACATCTGAGGAATTTGATTGGTCCTCAGCTTGATGGGGTGACCTTTAAAATCCCTGCATGCCTTCTTGCTCACCCCTTCTGATATGGTACACAAGACTGCTTCGTTTCCTTCTGGGAGGACCATCTGTTATTTCTTATGGAATCCCCTCATGACATGCAAACACCCTGGGGAGGGTCTAAACTGCATTAAGCTAAAAGCACATTAAGGCACTGTCAGTTTCTGCTGGGACATTTTAGTGGGGATTAATTTATCAGGGCGCTTTCATATGTGACACCTAGTTGAGAGGGATTTGGATTTAGCAGAGAAGGGATCTGTGGTAGGGAACTGAAGGAGAGACAGACAAGATGTGCCAAGGAAGGGAAATGGATGCTTTGGGAAACCAGGAACTTCATGGGATGACATAGCATGGGTGATGATGGGATAGCTCAGAGCAGGTGTCTTGGTTACTGTTCTATCCCTTTGAAGCAACAACATGACCAAGGCAAATTATAAAAGTAAGCATTTGACTGGGAACTTGCTCATAGTTTCAGAAGATGAGTTCATCATGGTTGGCAGCATGGTAGTAGGTGGCAGGAAGGTATGTGTAGCACTGGAGTTGTAGCTGTGAGCTTACGTCTGATCCTTAAGCACCAGGCAAAGAGAGACTGGGAATGGCTTGGGCTTAAGAAAGTTCAAAGCCCACTCACAGTGTCATATCTCCTCCAACAAAGCCATGCCTCCTAATCTTTTTCTAACAGTTTCATCGACTAAGGATCAAACATTTAAGTTTATGAGCCTAAGAGGGCCATTCCATTCAAACCACCACAGAGGGTAAGAGGAATCTATACTTGGGGACAGAAGAGTTTCAGAGAAGGAGCTGCTCCACAGCCATGCAAGAAAAGGCCTCCTTCTAGCACCAACATCCTGCTGTGCCTTCTGAGTATCTTGGAGCTCAGGAGCCAGGACAGCTATGGAAGACCCAGGCACCAGCCTGCAGCATTTGCCTGCTAGTAGAAAGTCCCTAGAGATGGGCACCAGCTGCTCACTCAATCTGTTCAGGGTTTTCCTGTATCTGTGGAATGCCTTTTTGCACAATTACTTTTAGGGGTTCATCCATATAGGACCTTCCTCATAACTTCTCTTTCACGGTACCTTCCTGATGTGCTGATACTTATCAGAAATTGAATCCACTGGATTCCACTGTCTTTATGTGGGAAGACTGACAGGCTAGTCACAGTGTTAGATAGGGCCATCTAGACAGCAAATGTATCCCGGGGTCCTGAGCAAGTTTCCAGCCAGAGGCTGGGCTTTCCCCATTTCTGACTCTTGCTTTTGCCCAAATTTCTGAAGAGACAGGAAAGCTTGGCCTGGATTATATGCTAGAGGATATTTCCACTATTCAGGTAATGAAATTGGAGCCTTATTTCACTAGTCATCAAGGGGATAGTCATGCTGAGGAGACATCCCATGTCTAGTGCTAACATTACTAAATATTACTAACCTCTTCACTGCAGTTCTCCATACAATTCCATCTATTCTTATTTTTATAGAAAATTCGAACAACAATGTGGTGGGTAGTACAGATACATAGTAGAGTTCCATTCTGAGGAAGAGAACTATGCCATTTGTAGGAAAAGGGTGACAGCTGAGATCACCATATTAAGAAAAATAAACCAGACACAGAAAGACAAATACTGCATGTTTTCCCTCATATGTGGCACCTGCATCTTATATGTGGCATAAAAATAGAAAGAGGACTACTTGGGAAGACGGGACTAGCAGGAGGGAAACAGGAGTGGGTAGCAGAGGATGGTCAAAGTTTGCAATACAGTTGAATGAAGACATTAGGAAATCCATCACATTGGGCAGTAAATATATGCTAATGAATTCATCTTTGAAACTTAGTAATTAACTGTTGAATGCAGTTGAATTTACGGAGTATTTTTACATTTTGATGCACTAGGTGATATGCAACAAATAAATCCTGAAGTCCTGTAATTGTGTGTGTGTGTGTGTGTGTGTGTGTGTGTGTGTGTGTGTGTGTGTGTTTGTGTTTTGAAACAAAATGGCTCTAGCAAGGCTGAGGGTGATGGTGCTTATACTGATTAAATGATTTATGCTACAAGATAAATGCAACAGACCACAGTTTATTTGCTGCCACCTTTATAATGGACAATAAACACTGGCATGACTAGGCTCATTTGACAGATGAGGAAGCAGAAGTTTAGGGCAGTGAATTCACTGTCCTAAATCGTGATGGGTGGTCTGCATCAGTCATGGAACCAAGACACATGTCCTTTAATTGAAAACATAAACATACAAAGTGCTGAATCTATGTTAATTGAGCTTGTCTGCTTTCCTTCCTCTCCCTTTAGCCCCTAGTGTTGTTTTCTAATTCTTCCTGTTGATGTATTTGGCCATACCCTTCCCTTAGCTGTTCCAGAGCCCAAAGAAACAGTGTGGTGGTAGCCCAACAGTCTATGGGGAATCTGGTCTTGGTGGCATAGTAGTGACTGAGTGGGTGATGCCTTTGATCCCTGTATGTGTATTGTATCACAACCTTCCCAACATCTTGCTTCCCAACATGATGACAATGTACTAAACCCACTCACTAAGACAGTGTGTCCAAAGCTCTGGGTCCAATCTCTAGGCCCATACCAATTTGGCATGGTTGTATACATTTGTAATCTCAGTATGGGGGAGGTGGCTGCATAATGAGTTCCATGTTCTAAGACATCCTTGGCTATAGGACAACTTATCTTAAAAACAGAACTGATCTAAAGCACATTTCCGTGGGAAAAAGAGGGGAGGGTGAAAGGGGGTAATGAGAGAGGATATGAGACAACCAAATTTACTAAATTTCATGTATGACACCATCAAAGAATAAAAAAATTAAAACAATCTTGTTTCTAGTTTAAATAAAAAATAGGAAAAGATTTAAAATTAACATAAAACCAAAATCCCAAGCACACCAAAGGCCCAGAATATAAATGGTAAGGCTAATATGCAACAGCTGCATGGCTGTGGTCTGATTAGGCTGGTTCTTGGCTCAGCACTCTGGTACCATAGGAGAATTATGCTCATTACTAACAGGCACCATTGGCTGCACTGCTGAACTCATCCTTCTCTGCAATTCACTGTCATAGGTGAGCACCCCAGGGTCTGTGTAAACTACGATTCCACCAATCCCTCCTCATGAGTTCAGCTCCACCCAAGGAATCTGTTTCCAGTGTGAGGTTGTCTTAGACTACCCTTAAAAATAGGCATTTCTTTCTAGTGGATGTCTCAGCAGAGGAAATGCAGGCACAAGGAAGACATAGCAATGCACAAGACGAGTCTAGTGAGTCATCAGAGCAAAGATCGCCTCACCTCCACTGGCTGGTTATTAATACTCAGAATTCTTATCCATTCATTAGCATGGCAAGCGCTGTCTAGTGACAGGTTAATTACACAGCTCTGGGTAATTAGAAAGTAAATATATGTTAAGAGGACACCACTGTCAAGATAAAAACTGTCTATTCGAAAGCCCTCTTGCATGGCAAATTCTACCTCATCCTTTCAACCTGAAGGAGATTTTTTTCTTTTGTTGCTTTGAGAAAAATCTCCTCTGTGCTTCCCTCCAGCTAAGATGTATTTAGTTCTGGCTCTTTCCTACCTCCTTTGCCTCTGCCTACAGTAATGCACCTTGATGGTCCAATTTGGAGTTCTGCTTCTATTCTGGGTAAATGTCTATAGTGTCAGGTCCCTTGTATGTGAGGCTTATAGCTCTAGGGTAGTTCAGGAAGGCTTGGGAGAAAGTCCTGAATTCTTTGAGACTCAGTGGGGCAGAAGACAGAGGGATGGGAAAGGTGACCCCTTTGAACAAAGATTCCATGCCTTCTACTGCTGTACGGCTGAGTGTGAATGGTGGATACCCAGGCTTCTTCCATGTATACTGTGAATACTGTTGAATTAGGGTAACACTTTCCACTCCAGAGAGCATGGGGCAATTTAATTATTAATCATACCTTTTAGCTCAATGTGGAGCTGATCTCTGTAGAGATTTTCCTTGCAGACAGTGAACTATCTTCCAGGTACTAGAACCCGGGACACTAACATCATAGGGAAAGAGTCATAGCCAGGACCCCTTTAATACTGAGTATTTTACAACCACAGCCATATGTCTTACATTTCTTAACTAATAGAGGAAAGGAGTGAGTGCTTTTGTGTAATTTTAATTGATTTGTTTCAAGTTGTTGTAAAATCCAGGCCTGTACTTTGTCTAAATTAATATACCTGAGTTTTAATAGTATATGGAAGAGCTAACAAATTATGAAGCAAAAGAACTCAAGTGCAGACAGTTTGCACACCCAGGCTTCTTCTCTATTCACCATGCCCAGAAAAAGATCAGGGGTGTCGGGGTGTATCTGCCTTTATTTCCTCTTGCCTTTGGATTTATTCTTCTGTTCTCTGATGCTTATTGATGGAGGCTAGGGTTGTTTGCTGAGCTGAGTGTTGAGTATATAACTAAATTAACCACTCACTACTCTTAAGCACCTCCGAGGCAAGCTGGAGAGATTATAAAGAAGGAGTTACCAGACTGGGGGAGGCATTACTGATGGGCAGAAGTAATGAGAAGTGAAAGAGCAGTATGGAAGAGGCAATTACCATCACCTTGTCTAAGAGAGGAGGAAAGTGTGGAGTGTGGGGAAGACTGAGAACAGATCAGGCTGGTCTGGGGCTCTAACAAACCTGCCTAAGGTCATAGCAGCCACCAGAACCATGTTGGGTGGGGAGTCCAGGCCTTCCTGATCATGTCTAAGGCATGAAGTACCCAGCATCTGAGGAATATAAGCTTCTTCTAACTGCCACTTATGTACATGTTTGAATTCTGTTAGTAAAGAAGTACCAGAGGTCGGTGGAGCAATAGACAAGGTTTGGGCTATATGGCATGAAGTAGGGAACTCAAGGCTGTTTCTTAAGCCTGTCTGGACAAAATGTGTACATTCAAGATGGAAGTGTTGACTGGCACTTGTCACTATGTGGTGGGGAGGGCCATCATTTAGGTTCTTCTCTTTTTGGCTTCTCCTGTCAGGGGACAGGACAGACCTCAGGGTGTCTCCCATCCACCACTAACACCTCTTTCCACCTGAGACCATCCTTCCAGCCTTACCTGCCAAATGTAAATGGATACGCTCTGAAGCAGCTTGGCTTCCTGATGACATCTCTTGACATGGCATTAAGAAAGAAAACAGCAAACAGCCTCCCTTTGGCCATGGAGCATTGATTTTTTGTTTAGGCCCTTAGCTAAGAATCAACAACAGATGTGGCAGGTTTGATTAGGTATCTCTCAACAGGGTTCACAGTAGGGAGGAGGAAGTGATCAGACTCAGGACCTGGGGAGACAGGATGGAGTGTTTTAATTTCTTAAGTCACTGTCTTAAAATGGGAATAGCAAGTACATAGAGGAATGAGAGAGACTCATCCTAGGATCCATGGTGCTTTCCCTAAAGAGGGACTGCGGGTTTTTTTCAAGATTATGATGTATTTCTTTGGAGCACCCCCGCCTCCACTTTATCGTTCTTAGACTCAGGCATGGTTGTTAGGATTCTACTGACCTCCTGCTGCCCAGTCTACTCCTGGTACAGGCCAACACTGATTTATTCCGTGTTGAAAATTTCCCCTTTGAGAACGAAAATCCCAGGGCTAGGAAATAACCACTGGAGCTTCCACCCAATTAAAACTTTTTCTGTAGTTGGGCAGAACTCGAGTTACCGCCATTAAAACATCACCAATTACCATGAAAAGCATTCCCTGCCCCAGCACCATAAAATAAAGCATTTCTACAAAAGAATAATATTTACATGATCACCATGGGTGGAAAAGGAAACAGGTAAGGGAGAGATGCTGGCTTTGATCGCCGTGCTTCTTCCCTTATAGTACCTCGACCACCTATGCGGTGGCTCCCCAGCCCCAGCCCCCACGTTTGACTCGATTAAAATATACATATATCTATGTGTGTATATAGCTCCTTTTCTGAATACATATAGATAGACAGCTAGATATTATCTCTTTAAAATATTAAAATAAATTACATCTTTGCACAGAATACAGACATTAATTCTGTTTCCAGGAGATTTGTCAAATCAGTGGCCGTGTTTGCATAACAAGCTCTTTGGTTATGCTGTGCAGAATATAAATTACTGTGTTGTCAGCTCCAGATGAAAATCGCCAGAATTTCAGTAGCGTCGCTTCCATTGATGATGATGAACTCTATGTTACATGCCCAGGTAATGTCTGTAGGTAGCAGCTTCTTCCTGGATGTGGCTAAAAGTGCAGAGAAAAGGAAACTATAACTGCAAAGTTTTCCTACCTCATTTCCCCCTTCTGGTTTTAGAAAACAAAGTGTCTCTCCTTTGCCATTTTCATTGAATTACACATATACCACACACACACACACACACACACACACACACACACACACAAACACCTATCCATATGCAAATATGCACAGAAATACAAAAAGCATGCACACACATGCATATATACATACATATATTTATATAATACATAGATACACAAAAATAATATGAATGCACACATACAAACACATAAATATGCATGCACACATATACATGTATACACATGCATTTGCATACAAATACACACACTTGCATTATACATACACATATACACATGTTTATGAACACACTCATATGCACACACACATACACAAACCCTCCTATTCTGGGTTTGAATTATTTGGTAGAGCATAGACTATATTTCCTATCATTTTTGGCCCAAAATTGTTTTATTTATTTTTAATTGTGTATGTGTATGTGGGGTGTGTGTGTATGTGTGTGTGTGTGTGTGTGTGTGTGTGTGTGTGTGCTTTAAGTGCAGGTGTCCATAAAGGCCAGAAGTGGGTATTGGATTTTAATTCCTTGGAGATGTGGTTGTAATATGGGTGCTGGGAACTGAATGTGTGTTCTCTGCAAAAGCAGTACATGCTCTAAACAGTTACCTCATCTGCCCATCCCTAAGCCAAAACACTTTAATGCATAGGAATGTTACTGAATTTTAATGCACAAACAGTTCACAAACAGGCACATAAACCTCCAGTTCCCATGGAACGAGATTCTTTCTTCCTCCGTGTCTTGTAAGTATACTAGTTTTATTCTTTCCGAGTGTGTGTGTGTGTGTGTGTAGGAAACTGAATGTTAGAAGACAACCTGGGCTGTTCCACAGACACCCGTAGAGCTTGCCAGGTAGTCTAGCTGAGCCTGGGGCATCTGCCTGTCCCCTGGTACTAGGATTACGAGCTTTCACCCTTGTGATTGGCTTTTTCACATCAGTCTGTACTTGAACTCATGTTTGCAAGGCAAGCATTTTACAGGCTGAATTGTCTCCCCAACCTAGCTCTTAGTTCTTCTATGAGCCAGACTGTGTGAGGGGCTTTATGTGTGTGATGTCAGTCATTTTAACAAGTGTGTGATAAATATTGCTATTTTTATAGTAGAGTTCAAGGAAGAAACTTGCGAGTCAGAAAGTTTAGGAAGGCACCATAGACTGGAAGCTGATGATCTGGACTTGAACTCCATCTGCCTGAGTCAGAAGTTTAAGCCTTTACCAGGCTGTGTTTTGATGCCTTCTGCATCAGCATAGGGAGCATTCAGACTCTCACTTAGTATGCAGATAGTGCTTGGTGTCTGGCTGCTTCTGTGAGCATAAACCAGAGATTGCTGGAGAGATCCCAGACACATGCACATATTTAGTAAAGAAATTTGAAGGAACTAAATTGCTCTACTTATTTCCTGCTTTTTCTCACCTGCCTGCCTCAGTTTACCAATGTTTACACTGTGATCCCCTCAATGCTCATAAGACTGGAAGCTGAAAGAACCTATGCCTTCCTGATCTACTTGCTCATTTTATACATGGAGATATTGCAATCTAGGCAGTGGAATGGATGGGCATGCACAGACAACTCACTTTAGGGCAACTGGGGTTGGGGCCCTCCATGGTTCAGAAAGAGCTCAGGTAGGCAGGTTTTGGAATTGACGACAAAGGGGTTAGCACTAGCCCCTCGAGCCATGCTGTTGCTAGGGGCCCGAGGCTAGAGAATGACAAGTCAGCTGAACCTGCTGGATGCTATAGATTTGCAGACAGTGCTGTGAGTGACCATAACAGGCATTTGACTTCTCACTCTGATTTCCAGGACCAGCTCCGTGTGTGGTTGTGTGGCACTTTGTTGTAATCATGGTGTTTTTCTCACAATCATTTACAGCTGCAAAATGTATCTAGCGCAGTTTTCGCAAAGCCATAAAATTCATCTCTGCTCTGTTTCCTTTTTGAAATGTTCAGTTCAGCAAGATCAAAGGCCAACTGAGAGAGGCAAATTTAACCATATTCCAGCCATTCTTTTTCTCCTGTCTTGGTATTTTTTTTCATACAAATTGCATTCATATCAGAAACTTTTCTGCCTCTGGTTTTCATGGTAATAAAAGTCATCTCCTGGTTGAATGGACAAGGGGAAGCTTCAGGGTGTCTCTTCAGTGTTCACTGCACCCTTCACATGGGTGAAGCCTGATTGTCTCCTAAATAATAACAATAGTAACGTGGTCAAAATACATTGCCTTTATTTTCACATTTAACAGCAGGACTGGAATGAACTGACAACATGTGTACCAAAATGGACTGGGGAATCCTCAAGCAGATTAGCGTGTGTCTCTGTGTGTGTGTATGTGTTGGGGAGAATTGAAGTCTTCTGTCTTCTTCTTACCTCCATGTTCTTGCTTGTAAAATAATAGAGGTTTGTGTGAGTTTTCAGAAGCAACAAAGATATGCTGCCAAACCACAGCTTGTGGACTCCAAAGTTCATTATTTCTGTTAGTAGCAAAGAAGCAAAGTGGAAGCAAGAACATGGGCATGCCAATACACATGCACGTGTGTGTGTGTGTGTGTGTGTGTGTGTGTGTGTGTGTGTGTGTGTGTGTGTATGCAGAAGTCAAAGTTTGCCACTCTGAATTTTCCAGAATAATTTTTCACCATATCCTTTAAACCAGTGTCTTCCAGTGAAACTGGAACTCACTGATTCAGCAGGAATGGTTGACAAGCAAGCCATAATGACCCTCTCAACTCCATCTCCCCAGCACTGAGATTACAGGCCTGTGTCACCATACCCAGTCTCCTTATTTGGGTTCTGGGGATCCAAATTCAGGCCCTCATACCTGCACAGCTAACATTTCATTGACTAAGTCATCTCCCAAGTCCTGGTGCTCTGATTCTTAAAGTCTCAAAATCTTTACTTGCAGACATTCCGATTATAAATATCCTCTTGTGATTAGTCTGCTTCTTACCTGGGTGAATATCAACTGTATGATCCGCTCTCACTTTATACTAAAGATACATTTGCCTAAATTTTATTTCCTTCAACTAGAATAGTTGTGACCTATAGTTTTTCTCTCAGTGACCTTTCCACTTTATATTTTAGGTAGCATTACTGTTACCATTATACTTTGTGTTTATATATAATTGGTCTTTATAATCACATCTTTGTAAAGAGGAAGTGGGCATATTAATCTCATCTTTGGCATGAAGAGACATGACATCAGAGGCACTTAGGGTCTTGTACAAATATCACATATTCATAGTGGGGCTAAGCCCCAAACCTCATTTCTAGATTTCAAGTTTTCTGTTCTTGTCACTATGTGCCAAAATTCCATCCATAAATCTGAAAGCCACTCATGTAAGCTGCCTGTCAATCAGGTTTCATACTCTTATTGTGATTGCTGCTGCCTCTTTCAAACAGATACTCACTCTGATCCACATATATTTTTTTGAGGATGAAGGGTTTGTCACATTTCCTATTTGAATAAGATTTTTACACATTCCCAAGTGCTTTCTTGTACATTATGTTTTTGATATTTTCTGTGCATCTATGAGGTAGATAGAAGAAGCTTTTATTTTTTTCTTCCATCTACATACATACAAGAAATGAGTACTTGAATCATCTAAGAGATGGGTTCATGATCAAGAGAGAATTAGTGAAAGAATTGGGACTATTTCCTGTAATTGGAGGAAGATACCTCCAAAGGATGGATATGGAAGTAACCCCCTTTGATTTCTACAGTGAACACAGTTCAGACTCTACGTAAGTGAATCCATGGCTCTCACATTTCTTGTGAAAGTTTTTTTTCAAGGAATGTCTCCATCATTTCTAAGCCAATCAGTCAGATACTTTTTTGAAAAAGCTGTACTCTGAGTCCAGAGCTGTTCTCTGCTCTGTGAGGCAAGGCTCAGTAAGAATGGTAGATGATTGTCAGTATAAAGCTGATCCTTCTCAGTGTTGAGTAGAGGTGTCAGGAAGTTAGTTCAGATGTTCAAGGGAGTATGATATCAGTATGGTGTTATAGGACCCTGGGGAAAGATTTAGGGAGACTGTCATTGGGATAGCTTACTGGTCCTTAGAGCTAATGCAGGTCCTGGGATGAACTCTGGACTGTATGGTAGTGTGTATGGTTTTGACCCTCAGCTCTATTTCAATCCTTAGGCCTCACAAGACCTCAGTTTCTACCTCTTTAGCAGGAGAAGTTTGAATTAACTTTGAAATACTTGCATTAGTGCCTTGGGGTTTTAATAATAAAGTACCACACCACACATCAGATAATTCACACAACACAAAGGTACTGTTTTCATAGTTACAGAGGCTGAAAGTCTAAATTCAAGGGTTTGCTTCTTCTGAGACCCCTCTTCTCAACCTGTAGATGGTATTCTTATTTTACCTTTACATGGTCTGTACACATCTATGTCTCTAATTCTTCCTATGAGAACATTATTCATATTGTTTAAGAACCTGCCACAATTACTTCATTTAAACATAATTTCCTCTTATCTAATCTTTAAAAATATTTTATTTTTAATTATATACATATGTGTGGATCTGTATAGGGAAGCACATGAATACAGTGCCTACAGAGGTCAGAAAAGGGTTCAAGATATCCTGGATCTGAAGTTATGGGCAGTTGTTAGCTGCCCAATGTGGGTATTGGGAACTCAACTCACTCTTAATTATTGGGCCATTTCTCCAGTTCTATAATTTTCTCTGCAGAGACTTATTTCTAAATAGAACCATATGTTGATGTACTAGAAGTGAATAATTTAACCTGGGAATTTTCAATGAGCTTCCAACAGTACCCACATTTAACTGATCAGAATCACTCAGGAGACTTTTTAAAAATGTATGAACTTTAAACCATCTCTCTAAAACCCACAGGATATACAGTCCTGGCATCCAAATATCTTAGTGTGACAGACATGTTTGGATAAAGGTAGGGCCCTCTGATCTAGAGGGTTTTCATGGAGCAGAATGCAGGATGCCAAATATGCCTCCAAAGGTGTCTCTAAAAGTTTCCAAATGCTTCTTAATATATGTATGAAAAAAATTGAGGAAGATATGAAAGAAACATATACCTCCCTTTGCCAGTCACTCTTAGGATCATAGAGGAATTAGTTTATTCTAGTGTCAAGTAATTGATGCTTCTTCACAGTGTATTTTGTTGAAAGAACTTAGAACCTCAGAAAGCCATTGGCTTTATGGGGCTAGTGGATGTCCAGATAGATGACAAAATATTCTTTGGTGTGTCTTTGGGGGATGTTTTCAGAAAAGGATAGCATGCATTGGTAGAACAAGGTTATAATGTTCAGTCTCCCATAGTGGGCAGAACCAACCAAACTTCTGAGGTTCCCAACTGAACAGAATAAGGTAGAGGGAGGGTGACAACACTCTCTGCTGAGCAGGGACATCATCCTGCCCATCCTCAGACATGGAGGCTCAGAATGAATCATACACCAGGCTGCCTTGGTTGTCCAGTTTGTAGATGATGGGTCAAGGGACTTCTCAGTGTCCATTATCAATAAGCAATCCCCACAATGATCCTCTCTTACCAATAGAATACACATACACACACACACACACACACACACACACACACACACACACACACACACACGGGCTTGGAAACATTTTGTGAGTATAGGGTCCAAAAGGGGGGGTTGTCCCAGAAGAAGCAAGAAGGGAGATAATGGAGTAGAGTAATGGAAACTTTTTATTCACACAGTTCTTATTACTCATTTGTCAGTGAAAGGAAGGCTTTGAAGGTACCCTGAGTTAAAAGGAATATGGCCTTCAGTGGCTGATATTCACTTCTGTCATTTATCAAATGAATGATCCTGGGAAAGTGACTTGGAGTCTTGGAGTTTATTTCTTCTTTGTTGGGATGCTTTGGTGGAGGAGAAGTAATGGTGGCAGAGACCACGAGATACATGGTGCTCACAAGGAACTCTTCCAGTTCAGGGCACTTAGTGAGTCTTGGATAATCAGCATTCCTACTCCTGAAACCAAGTTTCCTTTTTCTATACTTGTGGGGTGAGGGGAGGGGAGGCTGGGGGTTTGGGAGGCTGGGGAGGCAAATAGGAAAGAGGAGGGGGAAGAGAAGGAGGGGGAAAGGAAAGAAATAAAGGACTTGGGGGAATAATATAATAAAGGAAAGCAGAAAGACCCCACTCCAGGCCTGCAAGAGCTTGTCTGAGAGAGAAATGAGGCTGACCTGTTGGAGGCCTATGCTCTTTTGCTAGTTGTTAAAGGCAAGCTTTCTCCCTCTTAGAACACAATTTGCTAACAGGAGTGGTCTAAAGTTCAGTTCTGTTCCATTGTTGTTATAACCTTTGGCTCATCAATTAGAGTTGCTAATAAAAATCACTTAAAAATGAATGAATGATTTGCTTACAAAGTGAACTTGCGCAATTAAGAGCTAGACTTAGCCTGTCCTGAAATTGCTCAGTTGGGAGAACATTAGATTGAAGATCTGAAGAGCTAGGTTTAAATGTCCTCTCTGGTTCCATACCCATCCTATTTTCCAGGTAGGGAAGTTACCGAGGCTAAGAAGTGAATAGATGGGGCCTTAAAACATTTTGTTCTCAATGACAATTCAAGGGAGCTGGAAGAAGAAAGAGGGAAACGATGCAAGCTGTAGAATTCCGTAGAAAGCTCATAGACTTTGTCTGAAAATTGTTCTCTGTTTGCTTCCAATGTTGGCCTTTTCACTGCAATTGGGTCATGGATTCCTCTAGGGGAGGCACCACACTGGGACATCTGCATATCCAGTAGCACTCCGGTGCTATTGACACAGAGCAGATGGCAATATTCATGCTGGATGAGCTGAGTGGGAGCAATGTGGCCCTGGAGGAAGAAAGATGCCCACATCATGGGGCTATGCCCAGAGTCAAAGTGCATGGTCCTCAGGAAAATGGCCCATTGCCCTCTGGGAACTGCTGCTACCCTGGCAGAACATGTAACTCCGTCATCAAAAGGCAGCTGTGGAAGTGAAGCAACACAAAGGGAGGAGGGTGCATTTCCATCCCCTAGTCCTCTCCCAGTACAGGCACCCTCCAGGAGCCTAAGGGCTTCCCAGGAGCCCAAGGGAGCTAGTTTCAGTTTAATTTTGTTTCTTTTAATTTTATGAGCAAGAACCCCTGGGTTGATCAACATGAGAGGAAATGGTAATTTGCAAAGTTTCTTTTCTTCCCTCTGTACTCTCTGGGTTTGTTTACCCAAGGAGAAAGAGCTCCTTGCAAGGTGCATTTCTTTCTCAGCATCTATCTTCTGTGATTAATTTTGCTTTATTTATTTATTTATTCATTTATTTATTTACTTCTCTGTTGTCGTGTTCTGATTGGTCTCTTCCTTGGCTCTTTATGCATTTAATTATACTGTGCGTTGTTCATTTAGGCTATAGTTCCTAAAAGATAGGGACCACACCTACCTCACTAACACTGCTGTGCCTAAATGCTTGTCCTCAATGTGTGTGTTGCAGCTCAATGTTCAATAGGATGCTATAATGTGGTGGGCATTTGAGAAAGGAACAGGTCATGGATATGAAAACCTCATGTAATCACAAGAGAGGACAGACAAGCATTTTTGATACATGTACCATGCAAGGAGAAGGAGAAGATACTATCCATAAAGCTGAAGAGCAGTGTCTCAGCAGTCACCCACCCTGCAAATAATGGAACCTTGGACTTTCCAATCTTCAGAAGAGTAAGAAATAAATTTGTGTTGGTAGACACTAGGGTCAGTATATTTTTATAGCAGTCTAAATGGTCAATGAAGAGTGCCCCATATCTGAACTGGCTCTTCCTACAGCCCTGAGCACTGGCTCAAGTGTTCCACTGATTATTTTTCATCACCTCAAGGCTGCAGCTTTTTCAACCACTTGCTCTGGTTGAATACCAGGTGTCCTTGGGAGCCAGAGGACACTGCTTGCCCCTCTAGTGGACTCCTTACCCTCTCTACACAAACAATGCTTCTTGTTTCCTTAATTCTCTTCATTTGTAGCCAAGGAGAAGGAATGTGCTTTAGAATCTCACAACCCTAACACAGATTCCTGCATACATCACTGAACCTCTTGACAACCTAGGGTGGGGCTTAAGGCTTTGAAAACACCTCTTAGATGATCCCAAGGTGACTAGCCTCTTTTTTATACCCTTTTTAATCTTTCAAATTCCTGACCAGATGAATTCTTCTCTCTCTTTATTTTACTTGGACCACATCACAGCACAAGTCACATACTTAGAGTGAAGTACTGAAGAAGGGCACAAGTTTTCCTTGTGGGAGGGGGAGCAATGCTCCCATCCAGGAGACTGAAAGATGCCTTTTGAGGTCCACAAAGCCTTTCTGCTGCCTCCTCTTTTTTCTAATTAAATTCACTTTTCTTCAAGTGGATTTGAGATGAGTCAGAAATACTGCTTCTTATTCCTCAACATTTATTTTTTGTGTGTTTTAATTACTAATACTGTAGCAGCATTTCCCTGCTGATTTTCCTTGCAAATATATGTTATTTCAGTTACATTATGGTTTGAATAGGCTTTTGAGTGGGAGCCAGAAAAATGTAACCATCATTTTCAATATGATTTCTATGGAAAAATGTAACAATCTATTCCACACAGCCTTCTGAAACCCGAATGTGAAGAACACAGTATACTTATAAGTTGAAGGTGGTCTCTTGACTTGATTTCTTGAAAACAATTTTATATTAGTGTTGATGTTCTTATGAATTGGTGTAGTAGACTGGTAAGGAGGGACCCTAGAGGAATTCGGCTGGTAGAACAGGGCACACAGCAGATCAGGGCTCCGGTGTCCTCTCAACCCTTGTGCTACTGTTCTTTCCTTGACCAATGGCTTTGGGAATGAGTGCCAGTGGAAAGGACCATGCACTGGAAATACATGTACCAGCCTAGATCCAACAGGAAATGGCAACTCTGCCTGGATCCTAAGAATATCTTGTTTGCCCCTTCACCTTCTGCAACTCCCCCCGTGCATCTCTGTTTTAGAGTAATGATCCTGCTGGCAACCTCCTAAGGAGACCAGAGAGGCCGCAAGGCCGTGGATGAGGGAGATGGATGACTAATACCATCCATTTCCCATCAGGCCACTACACTGGCTGCTTTAATAATGCCAAGCTGAGTTGGTTCATGTTTTTCAACAGATAGTTGCCAAAGGCCTGCCCCATTCACTAGGTACTGAATGACACAGCCATGAGTAAGCACCAAGAACTCCCTGCTTTCATTCAGCTCACTGGGTGTTGGAGAAGACATTTATGCAAATCAGCCCCCCAAATGTAGTAAGTGCTATCACAGGAACAGATTGTACCCAAGGGAGCTTGTTGACGGATGTGGCTTGGGCTAGGGCACAGTCAGCACCTCTCTTTCTGATGCCAGGGTTTTCAAGGAAATTTGGTACTCTGTGTCCCATCCTATGATAGATCTTGTGTTCTGGAAATAAGATACAAACTTGACCTTTACCATGCTTGTGACTGAGGAGAGGGGGAGATATATTAGCCGGGGCTTGGTGGATCACAAACCATCACCCAGCTTCATTTTTGGTATACCACAGATTTTTTTTTTTTTTTTTTTGGTGAGTTGTGGCTCTTCTGTGGGTTGTGGCCAGTCAGAGACTTGACGTTATAGGCTGACTTTACTGAGAAGTCAGGCCTTGGCAAACTGGCTGCTTTAGGAAGCTCAGCCAAAGAACTTTCTTCTATGTAACTTCATATATTTGTTGTGCGGGAGGTCAGAACCTTTGTAAGGCTGTGTTTGTGTGTGTGTGTGTGTGTGTGTGTGTGTGTGTGTGTGTGTGTGTGAGAGAGAGAGAGAGAGAGAGAGAGAGAGAGAGAGAGAGAGAGAGAGAGAGAGAGAGAGAGAGCTATAAGTGTATGCATCCATCATGTGGGCAGGTAAGTGAGCAGGTGCATGTGTACATGTATGTTCATGCTTGTGGAAGCTGGAATCTTCCTCAGTACTTTATACCTTATTCACTGAGGAACGTCTCTCAATTTCATCTTAAGTTGGCCAATATGGACTCAGTTTAGCTAGCCAGCTTGCTCCATAGATCCTTTTGTCTTCTTTTGAGTGCCAGAATTACAGGCAGGCTGCCACACACACCCCAGCCTTTACAGAGGTTGTGTGGATCCAAACTCAGGACTTTGAGCTTGTGTAGAAAACACTTTTTCTATTCAGCCATTTTCCTAGCCCCACAGAACTTTTAACATCATTGCTTGTAGAACATTTGTATTCATACACTTGTCAAAGTGAGTCCTGTGGCCAAGCCTGGAGCTAGTAGCTGAGCTAACAACAGGATGAAAAAAAAAGGAATGTGTGAGCATAATGTGTACCATGATGCTGTGAGCAACCTCAGGCATTACTATGGTATGAGAAATATATTTATGGAGGCCCTTGGTACCTAAGAGGGGAGAAGAGCTAACATGAGGGAAATAGAAATGGCTTCTTATCAAGGACTACTCTCTCCCTGATAGGTGTCAAAGTCTTCTAAGGAAAGATGGGAAATGGGGCTTTGGACACACTGGTGATGGGTCTCAAATGTATAAAACAGTAGAGATTCCAACAGACCGTCTGGGAAACTCAATTCTCACCCTGCGTTTTCCAACTTTCCCCAGTGAATGACTCCATGTTCTCCTGTTTCAATATGAGTTGTACATTTTGAAGCACTTAACTATTCTATAATTGTGATTTTTCTCCAGAATTTCTGATACAACGATATATAATGGCAGTTTATTGAACTTTCTGACCTTATCAGGGCACAGAAATGAATTTCCTCCTCTGATTCCTACCTTCAAGATTGGGTAAAATTCCCTTTGCAGTTCCTTAGGTTACAGATTGGGAAAATCTGAGAAGCAGTTTCTGTTCCTCTTTGTTGTGAACACTTAGCCCACTTAGGAATTCAAGGGTCATGCAGCATGATCTACTCATGTAGTCTTACTGACATCTCATCACACATCTTGATCAAAGATGATCTTTGTAGACAGAAGCTCAAGGAGGACAGGAACAACTTTTGTGTGTTTACCTTTTGATATATAGAGCTAAGAAGAATGACTAGCATGTAGTAGGCATTATAGAGCTGTAAGATACAATAATGAATATGGTTCACAACATCTTTTAGTTAATTTCTGTTTTGCTGTGCATGCGTGTGCAAGCATGTAACATAGTAGGTGTGTATGAACCAGAGACAACTTGTGGGAGTCTGTTCTTTCTCATGTGTGTTCAGGATAGTTCTTTGGTCATTGGGTTTGGTAGCAGGCACTGAGTTATCTGGCAAGCTCTGATTCACAACATTTATGGATGAAAAATAGAAAGACTATGAAAAAGGCATTTAGAATAAAATGCAAAGTTGACTCATGATAAAAATGTTAGTGTGATAGAATAGACAGATATTTCCTTAATTTGATAAAAATAATTCTACCTCTAGCTCTAAGCTAAGATTATGTGTAATGGTATAAGATGGCAAAAGGTTCACCTAAAGTCAATAACAAGATAAGAAAGTCTACTAGTGGAGGTACTCCATAAGGTAATTAAATAAGATAGAAATAAGTACTATAAATATTGGGGGGAAAGGAGATGACATTATTAGAAATTACAGGTTGCATGAATTTAATAATAGGAAAAGCCAAGAGAAGCAACTTCAAACTGCTACAGACTCTAATAGAATTTAGTATGAAGGCTCACAGAAAACAATTTTCAGATAATGGAAGTACTCATACACAAATAACCAGGCAGAATCTTAAAAGGGGCAACCTCCCCGCCAATATCATAGTGTTATCCAAAACAATAATATATGAACTTAAAATAGTGAAAAGGTGCACTTAAATGAGTCTGTATAGATAGATTATAAGAAAGATTAGCTCACTGGAGTTGAAGGTCCAACAACAACAATGAATGGAGGATGCCGTGTCAGTAACAATAGAGGATGCACAGGGAATTTCTATTCTAACCTAACATTGGAACCCCTGCCACCTGATGTCAGAGTTCAGGTCCTTCTCTGATACCATATGCTTCCCTTCTTTCTTGATGCAGGTTATTTTAAAATAGGCTAATTAAAGTAACCTCTTCAACAAATTTTAGGGACCTGTGGTTATTCAGAAAACAATAAATTCCAATTTCTAAATCATCCTCTAATCTAAAATAAATTGCTAAAGAACCACAAATGTACCAGAATGATATTCAAATAATTCATAGGAATTTTAATTGTTATTATTAATCACACCAGAGTAACAAAGTTGTTTTGTAGTTTCATTAAAAAAAAAAAAACACTCAGTAACTCAGTAAAAGGGAAGGAGAAGGAGGAACAGAAGGAGGAGGAAGAAGTAGAGGAGGAGGAAAACAAAGGAGGGAAACAAAGAGGAAAAAGAGGAGGATGAAGAGGAAAGTCAAAAGAAAACAAAGGAGTAGAATTTGGACTAATTATAAAATTTTTCACAGAAAACATATAATGAATGAATTAGGAAGTAAATGACGTAAGACATAATGTTTGCAACATATCATATATTATGTGTGCCAAAACACCAATAAGGGAAAAAGTCTAGTAGCCAAATGAAATATGAAAGTTGTGAAGAATAAATTAAATAAAAATGAAATCTAAATGGTAAAATACACTGATTCTCACACATAAGAAAATTAAGTTATAGCAAGATACTTACATTGACTAAAATATGAAAGTCAAGTGTATTAGGTTTGTCATTACTGTGACCAAACATCCCAGAAAAGGAAGTTAAAAAGAAGAAGGCTTTGTTTCACTTATGGTTTCAGAGGCTTCAGTCTATCTGAGCTCTGCTCTTTCAGGAGCCACAGTGAAACAGACACCACAGCTGTAGTAACTAATGGCAGACACTCCTCACTCATGGCAGACAGGATGCAGAGACATGAGCCCAGGACAAGAGACAACACTGAGAACATGCCTGTGGTGATCTGACCTACTTCTCAAGCTAGGCTCCATGTCCTATGTGTTCCAGAACCCCCTAAAGTAATGCCACCAACCAGAACCAAGCTGTGACAGTCAGACAAAAGTCATCTTCTATTCAAATCACAATGGCAATCTGTGAGTGAGAGAGGTTCCTAACATATTATTGGTGGGAGTATAAATCAGATATTCTTTATCCACATTAAATTCACGTATCCTTTAATTTATTAATTCCATTCTAGAATATGTTCTGCAGCTGCATTTGTGCCAATGCAGAGCATTATTTGCATTGGGCTATTAAACATATCATTCATCGATGTACTAAGGCAATGTCCATCAACAGGGGCTGGTAAATAATGGTGATCATGCCAGAGTAGAGTGATCAGTCTTCACATCCAGATGAGTGTAAAACATTCCATGTGTTGAGTGAGGAATGTCTCTGTAGCATATTGTGTGAGACAAATGAAGACTCTCTCTCTGTCTCTCCCTCTCTCTAAACACACAGGACACCGATAGGAGAATACACATAAAATACCTAACAGGAGATGTTTTAGGGTAGGGTGAAACTAGGTTAGGGCACTGTGGTTAGAGCTACATCCACTTTCATATTTTATAACTTTGAAGTTTAAAAATAGAGCTAATATTATATATACTTACATACATGCAACATTAATATGTAAATGTATGTATATAATATGTAAACATTTATTTATATATTATATAAATATATAAACATACATAATATAAATATATATGAATGACCCTGCTATAAGATGGATACCTAATTTTTGAGAATCAGTATGTTTGACTTTGAGAACCAGTTGAAGGTATTCTGCATGTAAAGGAAGGCAATGACAGCAGGAAGACAGGTGGATGCTAAAATGCAAAATTATCAAGATAAGAATTAAGTTCTTGAGTAAGAAAAGAAACAGCACAGAATGACCTCACATGAAACAGAAATAACAGCTCAAGATGAAGGGCGGGCTGTTCTCATGTGAAAACAGTGATGCAGATGAGCTGCACACTCTACTTTAGTGGCTCTACTGGCTAGGTAAATGGTGATGCTACTTTGTGTGGGACTGTCCCACTGACTGCAGACCATGTGTCATGCCCATCCTGCCCTCTAAATCTCAGTGGCCCAGTAACAGTTTTCAGTTATGGCATTTTATTGCCTTATGGGGGTCCTGGTTATTAATTCTGGAGTACCCTGGACATTCTCATCCAGTGTCCTATTATACCTACATGGGAGAGCAAGAGCAGTGCTGGAAGTTAAGCCCTGAGAACTGCCTCTATTTACTTGAGGTAATGGAGACAGGACAGCAAGTCAAGTTGACATGATTCAGCAAATTCAATTACATGTCATTCCTCTGCTCAAAGCCCCTAAATATCCCATTACCTGCACTTTAAAGCCTGAACTCATAATCTGGTTTCACCCTATTTTCCCCAAGTACTTCTGGCTTCAGCCCAGAGTGAAGCTTTCTGTCCAGTCCAGAAGCTCTCCACAGCCACCCCAAAACAGCTGCTCTCTGTCTCTACTTAGGGCTGCACATACACACACAAGATAAAAGGTCTAAAATTCTCCCCAGGCCACATGTTACTACACAACGTTAGGTGGGATATGAATCAGTTTATAAAGCACTTTTAATTACTTTCTGTCATCCCTGCTTTGGGTTTGTTCCCAATATGCAGCTGAGCATGTTAAGGGTACTGGTAAGTACCTGAGTTATTAGCAGATGCAGAGCCTCTGACTCCAGACTGTGATTTCCCTCTCTGGGCCTTTGGAGAGTGAACATGAGGAAAGAAGAAGGAAGGGAAGAAAGTAGGGGTAGGGGAGGGAGGATAATGGTAATCTCTGATTTGTTGGCAGGCTTGTAGTGTTTGAGATTGGCAGAGTGTAGGAGGGTGAGCTAACCAGCCTCGGGATGCCCCTTCACACATGCTGGCTCCATGGTTCTTTGGGTCACTGGGTCAAAGGACTCCTGTTTTTATTGATGACAAAGTGGCATGGGGATCCAGAAAGTAGTGGGTGGCATCTCATGGGTGGGTGGCTCATGATACAAGGAAAGTAAAATCTTGTTGGACAATCTGCTTTCAAACAATCACCAACCACTTACATCATTAGTTTAGTCTTCTCCAGGCCCAGCAAAACTACACCAAAACTACACCGGCATCAGAAAACACAATAACCACTTTATGTGGATTATGTTACCCTTTCAACAACCAACAAGGTTGTTGTTAACAGTGGCATACTTTACCCAAGGAGAGAGCTCCATTTATCTTCCCTGCCATCCATCTTTTAATGACCTAACTAAAAGCACAGCTGTTTGTGCAGATGTGTTCATAGTCTGCTTCTGCCATTATAAATGGAAGGATGGAAACAGTGGACCTGTTAAGGTAAATGATGCAAAGATTACTTCTATTTAGTTTTGAAATGTAACCCATAGGCCTACATCTGGAAATTGTGACATAGTCATGGGGAATGCTCCAGATACAAACCATACTGAACACACAGAAATCCCAGTGCCGTATTATGCTCTGACCCCCAAAAGGATAGAAGGAGGGTCACTGATTTTCCTTCCTCAAGCTCTTGTGCAGGCTTAAAACACCTCTCAGCACCAATGCCTTCCTTGTCTCCTCTCACTCCCTTCCTCACTCTTTTTGTGGGTGGATGGGTGTATCACACACCTTCTCATGTGTATTAAAAGTCATACTGAACAAGTTTTAGCTTGCAAATGAGGCTTTATTATTGTAGTCATCTTTAAGTCTTCATCTACATGTTAAAACATGCTACCCTTCTCCTTACTTATCTTGTTATTGTTAGTGTTTACAGCCGTAACTAGTAAAGGATTCCTCTGGACTGGGCATCGGTAACATGTGCTCAGCATCTGATGATTTAGCCTTCATAAGCATGCTCAGTGGGACTTGAGGCTGTATGAGAACTGCCTCATACGGCTTGCAAAAGCTGGTTGTTTTAATTTAAGAAATCTAGTGATGAGGTTATTTGTTAAAGAGAGCTGTTACTAAAAATAAAGAAAAATATATAAGCTGGCCATGAGATAAAATGCATTAAAAACAAAGGTAATAAACACAATAGGATCATTAAATATTTACCACAACACCACCGGGAATACTATTGCCCTTGTTTTTCTAGATGAAGAGCCTGGGGTTTTGAATAAAGCATAAGCAGAGCAGCTGAGAACTAGTGAGCTGAGAGGAAGACTAGCGTCAGTTACCTCAAAGATGCTCTCATGAGTTAAGCTACTCTCTTGTTGTTGTTTATTGTATTTTGTTTCCATTCAGTTCATGGGCTAGGGACTTAGGTTTGTTAGGTCTTCAATATGGTTTGAACCTGGTTTGTTCCCCTTAGGCTTGTTTTTTGAGGGCTCCGTCCTGGCTGGGGACACTGTTGGAAAGGCTGTGGAGCCTTTAGGAAGTGGGGTCTGGCAGGCAAAAGTACATCATTAGAGGAAGGATTCTGAGGTTCTGTTCACCCCAATTCTGGTTTTTCTTTCACACATCTGGCCACCATGACTCTATCATATCCTCTTACTGTGGTGAATTGAAATGTCTCTGAAATAGTGAGCCAAAGTAAACCGCTCCTGTCAATACTTTGATGGCAGAAATGCAAAATTAACAAGTCTCATTCTGGCCAGGGGGGAAATGTCATGCACCGCCAGAAGCAGAAGAATTGTGGCTTAGCAGGTTGTAACACTTGTGATTAAAAATATGGCTAGAGGTCAGAGTTGACCAGTCATTATGTAAGGAGAGAGCACAATGGCAGAATTTATTCCAGAGTTGTAAGTTTCCATTCATTTCTCCTGGCGTCTCTGCCTACTAGTGGACAAAAACATCCCAGAGGGGTATGGAGTCACAAAGCTTCATTCTCACAGAGGAAACTCAGCCTTGAGGACAAAGAACAAACACCAACTCTCTGATAAAGCACAAGAATAAATGAGGTTGATCTCCAGGGGCTGTGGAAATGCAGAGAAGGAGAAAAGGAGGTACGTGGCATGTCTTCACTGAAAAGCTCCAGATCCATAAATATATCCACGGGGATGCAGGACAAAACATAATGTATAAAAGATTGAATAGAAGATATATTATGCTATTGCATAGCAATCCTGTCTGCAGGAATTTATAGCTTCGATATATTCCCCATTAAAAGTGGTTCAGCTAGCTGGTAGAGAAGCTCAATTCATCTTGCATCTGTTGCAAGCCATCAATATTATGGTTTGCCCATTTAAACGGGAAATGGGACCAAATATTTGGGCTATTTACCATAAAAAATATGAAAATCTTTGTATTGGTGCTCATCTCCTAAGTTCTCCAGTTTAATCAGCTGTCTGTTTACATAGGCTCAGAGAAAATTTCTCACCTGTGAAATTGCTAGGATACAGAGAAGCTGGAACGAGGAGGAATACCAGGTGTCATGTTTCTGCTCCCAAAAAGCTGGACCGATGCCCCTGCCATGCTGAACAGTAGCTATGGGGAAGGTCCCAAGTCACTACTGGAAAGACAAGAAGGAAGTTGGTATCTGCAGGAGCTTGTGTGCTTAGGATAAGGAGAGATCGGCAGGCTAAGAGTCAGAAAAAGGAATACACATGAACAAACAGCGATTTCCAAGTGTAGTCAGCTGGTGCTGATAGCTCTTCATAGGAAAAACACCAGTTCTTGGGGACTGTACCTGCAGCAGTGTTTGTGGCTGTAGTGGAAGGTGGTAATCACATTGCCAGAATTCTCCTTATTAATTCTCAGTGGGTGGATATTCTACTGTTGCTTCAAAGCAAAATTTTAAAATCTGCGATGGGGTATTGGTTGTCACTACACAGGGCTCCCAGTGCCTCCTCTGCATTAACTGTTTCCCCAGGACCCCTTTCTCCATCTTTCCTGAGCTTTTCTAGTCCAGGAATTGCCATAGATGCCCTCCTTGGTTTGAGTTCCCTTGATTGATCTCACTTGGACATACTCTCAGCTATGGGGTCCTGGCTCAGAGCACTTGGATTCCAGGGCATCCCCAGACTTCCTGTCTACTTAGAATCTTAAGGTGTGTATGATCCCAGCAGCCATATTAACTCTTCATCAGGGCAGAGGTGGAAATACAGACTAAGGTTTTCATGCTTTTGGTTTGGTTTCCCCAGTACTGCTTCCACTTCCCTCCGGTGTTCCTCTCGGTTGCAGAAGCAATCTGCTCAGACCAGCAGAGTTTCTTTTCATAAGCCTTATTCACTTCATTTCAGAGATTCCCTTCCAAACACCCCCACCCTATCTCCTCTGCATTCCGGCAGACCTCACTGCCAATGGCCTCTTGTCAGATATACTTAGGCAGAGGCCCCTCTGTGGCCTAGTGCTGCTCCCTGTTGCCTGCACTTCTTACAGCCTGAGCTGGCAGCATGGGGAAAGGTCATCTGGTTCAGCATTTGTGCTACTTGTGTCCTCCTCCTTGAGATGCTCCGAGTGTCAGTCTGCCCTTTCTGCATTCATCAAGGGCTTTCAGGGCTATTTTTAAAGCCTGCCGCACTTACTATCTGTGCCACTCGTTCGGGTGGTTAATCATCACTGTCTGAGGGTGTCACTTCCTGACAGGGTGGTGTACAGAGAAGGGCTGCCGTCCAGTGGAAAAGCAGTCAGTAGGCCTAGGCTGTTGCTGGATGTTAGGTACGCAAGGTGTGTAAGCCCAGAAAATGGGCTTTATCATTGGTTTTGGAGCTTAAAGTTTCATTTAAAGCTTAAAGTGGAAGCTTAAAGAGCCCTTAGCCTCTCTGTACCATTCTCCACACTTACAGAAAGTAGCCACGACATGAAGGCAGGCATGGACTGCTGGCTCGTGTGTTTCTTCAGGAGGGGACAGGACTGAAGATATGCCCTTAATGTCTTGCTATTTCTGTTCATGTGTCACCAAGCTTTTCCTTTTAGTTGAGTTTTCTAAGAAGAAAGAAAAAATCCTTTTTCTCTTTCCTCTGCATTCATGCAATGGGCTGCCTTTGCTTTTCCCAGCATCTACCAGCTTTCGAAGGACTGTAAAATCCTCTTTCAGAAGAGAACCCTGTGAGGATCCCCTTCTCCATGACAGAAGGACCAAAGAGAGACCTCATCTTAGTCACAGGTCTAAGGCCAGTGCAGTGAGATCCTGACCTGCTGTGGCTCTTTGTCTCAATTGGCCAAAGCCCAGCAGATGAAAGTCAATATACCTCTAAACTCAATGCATATTAACCTGGCGGGACAGCTTCGTGGGTTAAATAAACAGTCTTAAACAATTTCATTAAATGCTGGCCATTATTTAACACAAGGACACGTTGATTGTAGACTCTGCCTTCTGAAAGAAATCTGGAGTACTCGTGTTCTGAGTCTAAATAGCGGCCATTCTTTATTTTCTAAGGCTGGTTTCAATGCAGGGTATGCAATTTATTATTTTGCACCTAATAAATATGTAGCATTTATTAAATGATTATATGTGCTAGGCATTTTCCAGAAGACAAAACTAAAGCACAGAAAGGGCATGCCCCTTTCCCCCAACTGCCATCTGCAGACAAGCAGAGTTTTAATCAAATCTAGATGAGTTGGCTCCAGGGGTGGGTCTCTTAATTATTCTGTTGTACCACCTACCATGAATTAAAGGCCTCTGTTTTCAGGGATCTTTTTCAATGTGTCAAGAAGAGAAAGACACACACACACACACACACACACACACACACACACACACACACACACACAGCACTGACTGGGACTGGAAATCAGTTCTCAGTGACATCAAAGCACCACCCATCTTCTATCCTCTCAGCTTGTAGTTGCTTTAGAGTATAGTGAGATGGTGACAATCACTTGTCATGGTCCCTCCCTTTTTCCTGGCTGGCCAAGGACTACCCACATCTTTCACCTCACATATTGCCAGATTCTCCCTTCTGGATGAAAGGACAAATGAGAGAGGAATGGTTCCTCATTTTCAAATCATCATCTCCCACCCTCTGGCCATCCTCCTGTCTCCCTCCCGTGCAGATGGAAATGAACTAGAAACTTAGTTCTCAGAAACCACATGTGGCATATTTTCCTCCCCTAAACTGGTTATCAGCAGTTTCAGCCAGTCAGAGATTAAGTATTTACTGGATTTCTCTTCAGCAGCTTCCCTAGAGAAAGCCAGTACTGTAGTCCAATCCCCAAGCTTGGCCCATCTGGGGGTAGCCAAGCAACTGATGGAGGGGGAAATGCAGGAAACGAAGATTAATCAGCTCACCCACTCCAGCAGTGGAGGGAAGGCTGATCCAGTAAGGAAAGTGGGTACCAATAGCTCATCTGGCAGCTTGTAGGATTCTTCAAGTTCGTGGTGTCAGATTTAGTAAACTTCCTTATATAGCACATGTGTCCCTAGATTCACAGACATCTATGTACTGAGAGGGGACATGAGCATGTCTATAAAACCATGGATCACGCTGGGTATGGGCCCAGACTGCACCTACACCCACCTGTGTGTGTGCTGGGTATGCAAATGCCTGGATCTCACTTGCCTTTGCTGCTGTGAGATCTTTGTGCTTTGATCCTCTTGCTGCTTTGCAAGAGGTAGAGATGGGCTGCCGGCTTCATTCCTGGAGGCCTGCAGAAATCTCTTTGTTCTCCTTGTTGAATCTGTTTTTCACTCTGTTCCCCTGTACAGTGACAAGACTCAAAGAGAAACTTTCAAAGAAGGTGATTTTATCATTTTGCTGAAGCACAGTACACCCATCCTGAAAGGCTCTATCAGGCCTGAGCATGGCCAACATGGTGCAGGCAGGTTTTGCCATTTTCCCTTCCCTCTCCCTTGCTAAACCATTAAATTGCATTCCTAAAGCTAGCCACCAAGGTCTATGCCTTTATTTGTTATGCATAACTCATTCCTGAGACTGATCACCAAGGGCCAACTATCAAAACCTCAAGGTCCAGCAATCAAAATTCATTATTTTGACTACCATAATTCAAAAACCCAATCAGAACTTACCGACTCATCCTAGCTCATTCTAACACAGACCTCCCCCTTTCCCTCTTAAAATTGACACTTGTAAAGCTATTTGCTGTTGTTTTTGTCCGATTCAGATCCAACCACTTTGTCCCTTTGCCTTGTTTAATAAAGGATCTTATTGTGTTTGGTTTGTTCTTGGAAATTGGTATTTGGGTATGGTCTGTGCCAAATTTGGGGTATATAGGGGAGCACCCTGCAGTACATGGGTCCCTTCACACCCAACCTTAGTCATTTTAGATGACTGTCCACACAAGGTGAGGTAGTGCCAGTCCCACCCTAACTTAAGACCCCTGTTCTCCGTCCTGCCTCTGCCCTTCTGCTGACATGGCTCACAACTGGAACACACTTCTTACTCCTTGCCTTCAGTCCACATATCAGTTACTTCCTCATGAATACCTCAGTTTAAGAAGTCCTCTGCCAGGTAGTTTAGGCTGACCCCAATAGGCCTACTTATCTTTCTTTCTTGAATTTATTGGCTTCCATTTTTTTTGATTTTCCAACGCATTGCTTTACAGAGTTTGCTTTTTTTTTTTGTCTTTGTTTTATTAGCTACTAAGAAAGAATAGTTAATGTGAGAAGGGAGAGTGTCACAGGAGAGAAACCTGGGAAAACCAGTTAGTCTGACATCAAATTCAAGACAACAGGGATAAAGTCCTGTCAGGAGGGAGCAAACCAAGGAATGGGAACATCTCATCATCACCATAATTGCCTTCCTCCAAAACCATAACTCATTCTGATCATGAGAAGAGCACCAAGCAAATCACGATGGAAAGATATTGCATAAATACCTGACCAGTATTCATGAAAACTGCCAAGATTATCAAAAACAAGGGAGGTGTGAGGAATTGTGACAACCAAGAAACACCTGAGGAAGCACTTAACTATAATGCTATCTTGTAGATGGATTCTAAACAAACAAAGAAAAGAAGAGGAGGAGGAAGAAAAGGCATTAGATATCAACTAATAGAATCTGAGCTAAGTAGGGACTTGGTAGGTAATACTGAATCAATGTTATTTCTTAATTATTACTAGAGTACTGTAAGGCTAATCATAGGTCGGGTGTTGGTGGCATACGCCTTTAATCCCAGGACTCGGGAGGCAGAGGAAGTCAGATCTCTGTGATTTCGATTCCAGCCTGGTCTCCAGAGCAAGTGCCAGGATAGGCTCCAAAGCTACACAGAGAAACCCTGTCTCGAAAAACCAAAAAAAAAAAAAAGCTAATCATAGAAGAAATGGGATATGGGGTGGGATCCATATTATCCAAAAATCCATACTATTTTTCCAATATGTCTTTATATGTAAAACTTCAAAAACATTAGTAAGTCCTATGAAAAGTAAAAAAAAAAAAAGTTTGTGTATATGAAAATGAATTAAGTAAGAAGAGAGAGAAAGTGAAGGGACAGAGGGGAAAAAAGGAGGGGGAGGGAAAGAAGAGGGAGAGAGTAAGCAAGAGAGAGAGATTATGAGTGCTAGTATGTGCTGGTTTGATCTACACCCTCAAGGAATTTGTTTTCATTTCATAGATGAGCCAATATAACCAAGACGTTATGATTTGGCCATGCTCTTGGTGTGGGAGGAAAGGTCAGGATTCTATTTTAACCTGTATGATCGAAAACCAGGCTTCAGAACTGTAATCCAAGCTTTCAAAAGGCAAGAGGCAGAAAGATAGCAAGCTTGAGGTCACAGCAGGCTGCACAGGAAGTTCAAAGCCATCCTAGGCTACAGTCTAGAAACAACTTAAAAAAAAAAGTAAGGACTGAATGTCAGCTCGGTGACGAGCATTCACAGCTTTGGTTATGATCCCTAGCAGTGAAGATAGATATATGGATGGATGGATGGATGGATGGATAGATAGATAGATAGATAATATAATATAGATAAATATATAAATAATACATAAATAGACAGACAGATGGATGACTGATAGACAGCTAGATAGATTCTTCCCTAGTCCAAGCCCTGTGTAGCATTCTTTTGACAGCAGAAGCCATGTCTGATTTTTCCCAGTGCTCTCATTATTCTTCCACATTATAAGACACTTAATCTGTGCTTAGTTATTATTGATGATTCAATAAGTCAGAAATACATAAAAGCCCTGGTATTTTCAGACCCCTTAGGGGATCATTGTCTGTATATTTTAAACAATGGCAACTGGGGAGGCTTCCTTTCATACCAAAGCTCTTGGTCTGGGATCCCCTTCATACTTACACAACCTGAGTGTCTATGTCTCTCCCATTTTCTTATGTTGATAGCTGGTCTCCACTGCTACAATGTTAAGAGGTGGAGCTTCAGGAAGCACGTTAGTCAGGCCTTTCATTGCTGGGACAAACCTCTGAAGTGCTCTAAAGGGGGGAAAGATGTACTCTTCCTGTTTCTGTGATTTCTATCCCTGCTTCCTTGGTCCCATTACTGTGGGCCTGTGGTAACTCTCATGGCAGAATAGTTGTGGTGGAACAGATCTGTTTACCCTGTGTGACTGGGAAACAGAGAGAAGAACCCAGGGACCAACTATAACTGTTTAAAACATGTCCCCAATTGCTATTTCCTCCAGTCAGGATTCACTTCCTAATTCTGTCATTTCCCAGAAATGTCAAAAAACTCATGTATATATCAATATATTAATCCAATGATTATGTCTCCAGCTCAAGAGACTTTGGTGATGGTGGTGGTGGTAGGAAGGGCCAGTTCATAGCTATCCCATAGCAAGAGGCCATTAAATCATGAAGATGAGACTCCCACAAGTGGGATTAATACACTTGTGAAAGTTGGTACTTTTGCCAGGTGGACAACCACCCGAAGTCAGTACCTTTTAGAAATGAGCCCTCTCATCAGATGTTGAATCTGTGGTTCTCAATCTTGGCCTTCTTATACTCCAGAGCCCTGAGAAGTGCACTCCTATTGTTTGTAAGTTACCCAGATTGCAATATTTTTCAAAAGCCCTGCTCAAATTCTATAGTTCAGAATTTTATTCATTATCCTTTTGCTCTCTGTCTTTGTAGCTGTTCTATTGTGGTGAAGAGACACAATGACCAAGGCAACTTTTATAAAAGGAAACACTTAATTGGAGGCCTGCTTATAGTTTTAGAGACTTAGTCCATTATCAGTCAGGTATTGGAGTGGTATCTGAGACCTTTAAATCCTGATCCACTGGCAAAGAGAAAACATGAATCTGGCATGATCTTTCAAAACCTCAAAGTCTACCCCAGTGACACACTTTGTCTAATGAGTCCACGAATTCTAATTCTTCTAATCCTATCAAAGAGTTTCACTCTCTGGTGACTGAGCATCCAAATATCTGAGCCTATGTGAGCCACTCTTATTCAAACCATCACCCTCTCAGATTGTCTTGTTAATGTATGCCAGCCATTCCAATGTATCTGGGCTTCCTATGTTTCTTCTCTATTCTTTTGGAAGGCCCAGGATAGTTCACTGTCTATAATATGGGTTCTTTAATACTTTAACCTAATGATGATACTTGGAAAGAAAAGATAAACGAGAGATTATCCTGGCAACACTTTACATATCATATATCAGAGATGAAAGACAGAACAGACAGTGGTCCTCCCATCCCCTCCTTCCCCTTTTGCTTCCCCTCTTTATCCTTCCATTTTCTTCTTTGTCTAGTTGATGTCTTGCTAACAGGGAGATTTCTGGATGCACCTTTGGGCTGTGATGCCGTCACCTCCTTGCCAGGTACCACCTACCAATTATTCTTTTCCCTAAGCACTTGGTGATAATTGTTGGGGCACTGGCAACTTAGCTCCAGAAGACAGGCATGTGTGGGGGCAGTAGGGTGGGAGTGAACATAGCTGAGGGAGAGTGAGTGTGGATCCAGCAGGGCTTTACTGGAAGCTGGATTTGGTGTGACACTCAGGAATATACACAAAAGGATACTCCCAAGGCAGAGTGCAAGGGAAGGTGCAGAAAAAGGGCCTGTGTGTGACAATGCTCAGAGGGAGAAAGAATAGGAGATAGAGAATTGCTAAAATGCAAGTAGAGATAAAGGAAGCAGACTAAGGTGAATGTGTATGTATAGAGATGAGAAAGAGAGTGGACAGATGTGGGGAGAAGCAGCTGGAAGAGAATCAAGTAGGATACCTTGAAAGGAGTACATGCTTGAAATGGCCCCAGGCTGTATGTCAAACTCGAGTAGCACCATCCTATCAAACCTGTACACATGGCTGACTTCTATACTTAACAGCCATTGCTGTGTGTAGCTTATCCTCCTGGCTCTCTCATCTACCCTAAGACCCAGCCAGATTACTGAATCTGGGCCACCCTATGAGGAAGCTATTTCCCCACTCCTCCCTACTTCCATATTCTCCCAGAGCACGGGGCTCAGCAAATGGTCCAGATGTTCTTTCCTTGTCCCAGAATCTACTGCAAGGACAGTGTCAGTTCAGCCAGAGGCAGCAAGAGTCAGGACAGATGGAGAATGTAAAAACTAGATTGGAAATATCTGGAGATGTCACGGGGGAGGCACCTGCCTGCTGGGACAGCTGAGTGTATTTACATATGTAGGCATGATGAGTGGAATGGTGCTGATCACCCGTTTGCTGAAGGCTTTCTTTCTATGGCCATCAGAGCTCCCAAAGTAAAAGGCTTGGAGAATCACCTAGTTTATTCCATTTAGGGTATCTTCAGTTTCACCATTGCAGGTTTTAGGATGAGGAGACTTGGGACTTGAGCCGATGACTGACAACTCCAGTAGTTAGTATACCTGAATGCTCTCGTATAAAATGTATTTGGAACTTTCCCCTCCACCTACTTTTCCTTGGAGGCAACCTGCTGTGACAACATAAGACTGAGTTGATTGCACAACCTTGATGGTGGTGAAGACGATGGTGATGATGAGAAATACTTCCCTCCCATAACAGTCTAGTGTCAATTCAGGTACCCACTCTTATTCACTATCAGACAATTAAAGGCTGTCTGTAAAGACTCACCTCTTCCTGGATGTGGATGATGGGTTTTGTTGAGGCATTAGTCCTCCCACCTTTGTGTGTGTGTGTGTGTGTGTGTGTGTGTGTGTGTATAAAGCAACTCCAGATAGTTAAAGGTGTGGGGATGGAGAGATATGGAATGGTTTATAGAAATTTAAAAGATGGAATTTCTGCCCCTCTAAGTGATATTTGATGACCCAGTGTCCTGTGAACCTGTTGATAGTTATCCCAGTGAAGATGCCAATATCTTCATCATCCAGAATGGGTAAGAGCACACAATACACAGTAATAATAAATAAATAAATAGATAGATAGATAGATAAATAAATAAATAAATAAAACTAGTCCCTGTGAGTTTGTGAAGACAAGGGAGGTTTTGTCCTACATGAGTGTGAAAATGTGGAGTCAATTAAATGAGCTGATGTCTGTGATTGCATCTTGCTTTACATTTGCCAAGCAACATCCTAGCAGACCAAGAGCTTTTCAGTTGTGCTCACTGCATGCCTCAGGAGTCCACAGCACTTCATGGGAGAAGACAGATGTAAAATGGAGGCACAGAGATATCCACCCAAAGCTCTTTTCTGTAGCATTTACAAGCATCTCTGCTTTGTGTTTGCAAGTCAGAGTTCAGGGATTCTGTCTCCTGCAACCAAAGCATGTGAATCATCCTGCTTCCAGGGAGGAGGCTAAACAGTAGCAAAATCTGCAGTGCTGTGACTGTGTTCCTCAGCCCACCCAGTGTTTCCTTCTCCTTGCCCCTGTTCCAGAGCCTAAAACATCATACGTGGGACTTTCACAGCACTGTTGAAAGTTGTGTTGATCAGGTCTTAAAGTCTCAATGCCTGACATGGCAGGTTATCATAACTAGGTAACTGGGCAGCAATGAGGAAAGACACGAGGGTGAATCTCTATGATGGAACTGTAGGATAGGGGGATTACTGAGGTCTCCTGTGGCTGACCATTGCTTCAGCAAAGATTAACACTGTTGAAGTGGGAAAAGGAGCTAGTACTGAGCTCAGAGTTCACTTAGTCCAGCTCTGTGATGCTCATAGGAGAACTTGGGTCAAAGTAGAGACCATCATGCAGGCTCTACAGCATAGACCTGTGCCAGCCACACACACACACACACACACACACACACACACACACACACACACACACACACACACACGCACACACACACCTTTCCCTTTCTGCCTTCTTGCCTCTTCTCATACTTTCTCCCTCCAGCAGAATGGTTGTTCAGAGGTTTCCTTTGCAGATTTGTCAGTAAGATTAATAGAGGATACCCTTCTGGTTCTGACTTCTGCATGGACCAGGCACTTCACTGCATGTGCTCAATGAATGGTTGTTTTGTTTCCTTTCCTGAAAGGTTCTTCATCCATCCAAGAGATATGGAGTACAGGCTTTAGAAGCAAGCATCTGCTCTGCTTGTTGCTTGAGTGACCTTGGGATCCTTCTCTATATGGTACATAACTCTCAAGAGCCAAGGCTTAGTCATGGAATCCCACATCAACAGTCATGTTCTTGGACCAGAGAGTTCCCTGAGTCACAACTTGAGAACAATAAAAATATTTTAAAACCATTCTGTAGAGAAAGCAAGAAGTGAGAATAATTTCTTTCCGTAAAAATAATATTTGTATTAATTCCTTGATAACTATACAGTGGATTTTGATCATATTCACCACCCCCAACTCATTTCATATACATCTTCTCTTCCCTCAACTCCCTACCCACCCATCTTTGAGTTTTATGTTTTCTCCCCTCATTGAGTTCTGTCTTATTTTTCAACTACTCTTGAAGTTTGTGCCCGCCCTGGAGTGGTCCACCTACCTAGGGTCACATCATTAAAGAAAATGACTCTCCCTTTTCCATCAGCTATCAAATATCAATAGCTGCCCAGCTAGTAGTGGGACTTCATGGAAAACTCTCCAACTCCATGCTGGGATTTTGTCTAGTTTGGGCTTTCAAAAGTCTCTGCCATGCTGTCACAATTGCTGGGATTTTGTATGTGCAACTGCCCTGTTGTGTCTGGAAAGCACTGTTTCCTTGAAGAGAGCTTTCGCCGTTTCAAGAGGAAGTGAAGAAGAGACAGGGAAGGCAGCTCTCAGACTCCTGCTTCCAAAGGAGCCTATCACTTGGAGAAACCACTGAGCATCTCTACAGCCATCACTTCTATTACAGAGCAATTGTTGTATGCCTGTTGTGTTCCAAGGCAGCTCTATGGGAATGGTCTAGCAATAGATGGAGAGAAGCAAAGCATACAAGCACGAGAGACAAGTGCATAGCTAAGATCAAATCACTGTGTGGGGACCAGGTGAACGTGAAGTGGACCAATTACAATCAGGACAGGCAGAAAGAGGCCTGGTAGCTGACTACCAGATTCTTCTCTAGGAAGGAATAAGACTTAAACCTTAATGCCAAGCCCAGTATTCTGACTGCACCAAGCTATCCTCATTCAGAAAGAGAGCCAAGGCTTATACTGCAGAAGGGATGAAGCCCAAAAAGCCTGGCTGTAGGCATCTAAATTCTAGTACTTCCCTGAGTTTGGGGTAGGGTGTGAGGTCCTAGACACTGAGTAGAGATTCATATAAGGACCTACATGGCCAGGACTTGTAAGTGAGCAAAGGCTGATTAGAGTCCCAATGAAATTTATGGGGACAAGGAAATAGAGGAGGACAAGAATGTGACACATGAATGCATAAGCACGAGACAGGACCTGGTGTGAAGATCTGGGTTGGGATTGCTGTCAGATCTGGGAAGAGCTTATGGCTTGGCTTTGGTCATGGTCTATTTCTGACAGTGACTATGAAGGAATACCTGTCTTACTTGCCTCTATTGTAGCTTGTTCTAGGATGCTGAGATAACAATGAATTTGTAGCAATGGTTCTGGGTAGAGGATGAAAGCTGCAGAGTTTGAGGCCCCAGAAGAACCTTTTTGACAAGCAGATCCTTCTCCTGGAGAATCATGGCCAGGCCATCAGCATAGGGACAGCTTCAGGGACCAAGTGTTTTCTTCTCTTTTTTAACCCAGTGTGTTTAAACCTCCTGTGTAGGACTCCTTTGCACATACCTTAGCATCTCCTGTTTAACCCCATGCCAGTCTCTCTTGTTCTTAAATAGTTATGTCTACCCCTATGGCTTTGGATGGCCTCTACACCTGGATGTTTTGTGTCTGTTCCCCACTCCGACATTACACACACAGTGACTTTTCTCCTGAGTGTCAGACCCAGCCCCCAGAACTGATTCTGAGCTTCTCCTGCTACAAGGTTTTAAGCTCAGACTCAGCTGCTCTGCTCTGAAAAACTAGCCTGCCATTCCTCTGCAAATCTATGTTTCAGGCTGGATATTTTTACTCAGCAAATGTCACTATCATCCACCCAGGCACCAAAATGAGTAATCCAGGGTTCTCCCCTCCCTTCTATTCTCCCTCTGTTCCTCCCTGCTTCCTCTTTTCCCTGTCATGGAGTCATTTAAAAGCCCTGCTAATTCCACCTTTTAAGCACAGCACTGCTCTGTTTCCTACCCATTGCTTACCTTATTTCTGGCCACCCCAACTACATAATTACTACATACCTTTCTGAGAAGTCTTTTCTAGTCCTGGCTTGCACAAATCCCAGAGTCACAATCCCATCTCACTTTCTCCTCCCGTATCAGTGGATAAAGCAAACCTGGCCATAAAATTAGGGCATCTACCTTTAGCATCCCACCCTTATTATGATGTGCCAGGTCCTACATTTCTCTCTAGCTATCTTACTCTTCTTTTATGATCATCCCCTTTTAGCCATCTGGTGGAACACATGACTGGAGAAGTGTCTTATATTCTAAGCCCATACCTGCGCGTATTTTATTCCCGTTTATGGTTATTACTTAGCTTTCAGAATCCCCCTGGGGTGTGGCTACATGGGTGAGCCTCCCCAGTCTCTCTAAAAGAGATGAATGCTGCCTGTTTTGCATGATTAGACAACTGGAAGCATTTTTTTTTACTGTCTCTTGTTCAAGTTGTGTAATGACTGGCTTCCAGGCTGTGTCTAGTTAGTCCTGCATCTTGGGATTTAGCAGTGTGCCTGGAATTTGGGAGGTTACTTATCCAAAGCACAGGGATGGATAAATAAGTTCACTGTCCAATTCTATTTGGTTGCTTTGGCTGTCTTGGGGAGAAGCTTAGAGGATTTCCAGAGTTCCCACAGGCTAAGCACACTTCCCTTCCCTTCCCTCTACTACCTCTGCTCTTGGGCCTCCCACAGTGCCTGCTTAATAGGATAACTCAGAGCAACCCCCTTCCATCTAGATGCAGCTCTGGGAATGAGGAAAGACCCCAGACTTCTCTATCTCAGCAGAGGAGGTTATAAAACTCCACCAAGAGAAAAGATTGGTTTGTTGCTTCCAGACAAGAATTAATAGGTGCAACTCATAATCCTGTCTGGAGGGAGATGAAGGGGAAAGGAGCAAGAGAAAACATAATGGCCAAATCCCCCCACCTTGCTGCCTGAATGCTTCTCTGGTGTTTGAAGTTCAATGCATAGAAAATGAGCAGAGACACTCATAAGAGTCAGCACTTTTGGGGGACCTGGCAGTGGGCAGTCTCCAAGAAAGCTCCAGCTGCCCCCTGCCAGAGGCAGAAGAAGATAAAATGAGGCAGCTCCCAGCTTCTATAATTTTACTCACTGGGCAGGAAGCCAGCCTGTGTACTCCTCACCCTCTGGCATTTCTGACCATAGCAAGAAGGAAGACAGTTTCTCTGAGTTGGAGGAGGCTTTAGGATGTAGTAAAATACCTAGATAACCACCCTCATTCTGTTGTTGATAAACCAGAGGACAAGACAGGAGGTGACAGCTCCTCTGGGATCATACAGGAGGGAAGCCTAAAGCTAGTATAGAGTGGGAATGAGGTCAAGAGTACTCAGTTGAGCCACAATCTTCCCACAGTCTCCCAAGTACTTGGAAGCAACCTACTCCTGTAGGCCCATGGAAATGGGTTTGTCCATCACTTTGGGGCATTTCATAGAACCATTACCCAGTTGGATACAGAGTAACCACTCTGACCAAAGGCTCTACCTTGACTGCCAAGGTGACCTGTTTTAGTGAGGCTCTTTATTCTTCCCTACCAAGCTGTCATTGTGTGCTTCTGCTTAACATTGATCTGACCACCAGGGAATGCATGGACATGAGTGTGGTGACAATCATGACCAATCACTAAGAGTTAACTATCAGCATGTACTTTGCATGTTCTATATCACTTATTCTTCCTAGCAAGACACAGAAGACATCAGTTGTTACCCCATTGGGAATCCAGAGTCTCTTCTTCATCAGAGTTATGGTGAAAAGTTACAGGGGTAATAGACTTGAGCATTTTCATGGTGCCTGATATGATATGAGCATGGAATCAATACATACATGTTCACTTTTCACTCATCTCTTCAGCCATTCAACCAAGTTTTAGTACATCCCAATATGGTGAAGGCACTGTTCTAATCTCTGAGCATATACACATAACCACAAAAGACCAAAATCTATACTCATAAGTCAATTTAAACAAAGGGAGATGGACAATAACTAAAATGAGTAAGTTAAACACAAGAGGTTAGCTACCAATGAGGATATTGTGTGTATATATGTCAGGGCAGTGAGCTGGGAATTGTCAGAGAAGGTGGCATTTTTTGAGGTCAGTCTTGAAATAGACATGAGATTCGTTTCTCCATGCTTTGAAGGCTATCTGGGGGATAGCCTTCCAAAAAATACAGTAAGCACAAAGGGCTTAGTGACCCAGTGATTGCTGAATTGAAGAAAGACAATCAGGTTGATATGGTTGTAAAGAGTACCAGAGAAAAGAGAAGAGAAAATAAAGACTGAACAAGAACTAGACATGGGGCTAGTGGTGAAGGCAGAGTCTTTGGGGCCACTATAGTCCATTTGGGGGGAATTTTATCCTTATTCTGAGTGATGTGGACACCCTTTTCAAAGTTCAAGTGGCACAAACTCTTGAATCTAAGCAAGTATCACCCAAAACCATCTGTGTGGCTATATTGGAGGGAAATCAGGAATCTTGGAGCGTAGTTATCAAAGGCAGCAATGGTTTGAGGGAGGTGGTGGAGAGTAAGTGGGGGGTGGTTTCTTGTGTCTCCTTTGAGGATGCATCTAGATGAGATTAGATTAGATTAGAGTTTCTTGTGTCTCCTTTGAGGATGCATCTAGATGAGATTAGAGTGTGCAGGTGGAAGATAACGTGAGGAATCTTGTTTGAGAGAAGGGGAGTCAATAATGGAGTAGGGACCAGGTGGCAACCCTCAATTGACAAAGGTGATCATAATTATCACAATGGGCAGCACAGACAGACAAAGCAATGGACATAATGGCCTAATCCATCATGGTGGTATGAAGGGGTCCCCATAAATTTATAGGGAGTGGCAAAATTAAGAGGTGTGGCCTTATTGGAGGAAGTGTGTCACTGGAGGTGGGCTTTGAAGATTCAGAAGCTTAAGCCAGGCTCAGTGTCACTCACTCTTCCTTCTACCTGCTAATTCAGATGTAGAACTCTAGATTCCTTGTGTACCTGTGTATCAGCATGCTTCCTACCATGATAATAATGGATTAAACCTCTGAACCTGAAGGTTATCCCCAGTGAAATATTTTCCTTTATAAGAGTTGTTATAGACATGTTGTCTCTTCACAGCAGTAGAAATTCTAAGACAACCATATGGTCAGTGCAGAAAAAGTGAATTTTATGGTGGCATGACTTGTGTGGACCTTTGGTACTGGCTGATTAATCATGGGGTTCCCAGGCATGAAGTTTAGATAAGAAATCTAGTAAATTCCTTTTTTTTTTACCTGTATAATCAGAAATATTTTCAAACACATGAAAGAAAGGTGACATTTGATTGTGGGGAAAGGGGATCTCAGCCTGTGAATCTATTTCTAGATGAGCCAGTTTGTAGATGCAGAACTCCTTGAATGAAGGGATGGCTATGTTCACCTTTGTAAATACCTAAAACTTTTACTGTTAACCTTTCCCCAGAAGACAGATGGATCACAGTGAATGGTAGTTAGCTGTTGACTATCAAAACTCAATCAATAAGTGACTCTGATTGCAGCTGTTATACTAGATGTGGTGTCTTTACTTGAGCAGATTAACACATCTCATGGTACTTGGTATGAAGCTATTGACTAGCAAATGCCTTTTTCTTGGTACCTGTACATAAGGGCAGCCAGAAACAATTTTCTTTCAGTTGGCAAGGCCAGCAGTATACCTTTACAGTTTTATCTCAAGGATATATTAACTTTCCAAACCTGTGTCATGACTTAGTTTGAAGGGATCTTGATTGCCTGTCTCTTCCACAAAATATCACATTGACTCACTATATTGATGACATTATGCTGATAGGGCCAAGTGATCAGGAGATAGCAACTGCTTTAGACTCCTTGATAACACATATATACAACAGAGGATGGGAATTAAAACCAAGGGCATTTTACCTCAATTAAATCCTTAGAAATCTAGTGGCAAGGGACTTGCAGAGATATTTCTTCTAAGGTGAAGGATAAATTATTGCACCTGGCAACTCCCACCACCAACAAAGTAGTACAACATTTAGTGGGCCTATTTGATTCTGGAGACAACACATTCCTCACTTGGGTGTGTTACTCTGGCCCATATACCATGTGATTCAGAAAGCTGCTAGCTTTTTGTGGGGCCTGAAACAGGTCAAGGTTCTTCAACAGGTCCAGGCTGCTGTCCATGCTGCTCTCCACTTAGACCATATGATTCAGCAGACCTGAATGTAGAGGGAGATTTTTTCCATCTATTTTGGTCCCACTGGACCAGTTTTACTCTGCCCACTGGGTTCCACAGTGGCTTAATAAATAACCACTCTGAGACTTAATATCAGCTACAATTGTTTAATCAATGGCTTAGGCATCTTACTGGCTAACTCTTTCTTAATTATTAACCTATTGTTATTAATATTTGTACCTCCACATGGCCTGACTTATTAATGAACCCTGGGTGTCCTGAATCCCTGATGGCTACATAGCTAAATCCTGCCTATCCATTAACTGAAACAGGTTTGCTCATCAACCAATAAGAGAAACACATATTCACAGCATATGCAGAGGAGATCCACCATCACCGGATGGTATCTGAGGTGTCAGTGGCAGATAGGTATGCTGTCTGGAGTCTTTGGCAGGCACCTATAGGTGAATCACAGAAAATACTTTTGGGATTTTGGAGCAAGGCTCTACCATCATCTTCAGACAACTATTATCCCTTAGAAAAATAACTCTTAGCCTGATATTGTACCTTCATGGAATGTGAACTTTTGACAGTGAGCCACCAAGTTACCATGCATCCTGAGCTGCCCATCATGAGCTGGGTGTTTTCTGATACAAGTTATAAAGGAAGATGTGCACAGTAGCAATCCATTATTAAGTGGAAATTCTATATACATGATTGTGCCTGAGCAGGTCCTTAAGGCACAATCGAGTTCATGAAGAAGTTCCCCAAATGTCTATGGTTTCTATTCCCATTTCCATGCCATCTGCAGCCAAACATGCACCCATAGTCTCAAATGGTGTGCTGTATGATCTGTGGAAGAGAAGAGAGGGACCTGGTTTACTGATGGTTCTGCACATTTTGCAGACATCACCCAGACATGGACAGTTGCAGCATTCCAACCCCTTCCTGGTGTCACACAAGTGAAGGGGAATCTTCACAGTAGGCAGAACTTTTGTTTGGAAGAAGAAATGGCCAGATGTGAGATTTTTCTCACTGATTCATGTACTGTAACCAATGATTGGCTGGATGGTCAGGGACTTGGAAAGAACATGATTGGAAAATTGGTAAGAAAGACATCTGGGAAAGAAGTAAGTGAATAAATCTCTCCAAATGTGTGAAACATGTGAAGAAACTTGTATCTCATGTAAATGTTCATCAAAAGGTGACTTCATATGAGAAGTTCAATAATCAAGTAGATAGGATAACCTGGTGTCTGGACAGTCAGCCTCTTTCCCTCAGCCATTCCTGTCATTTTACAATGGGCCCATGAACAAAGTGGTCATGGTAGCAGAGGTAGGGGTTCTACATGAGATTAACAACATGGACTTCCACTCACCAAGGCTGACCTGGTTACAGCTACTGCTGTGTGCCTGGTCTGCCAAAAGCAAAAACCCACCTTGAGCCACAGATACAGCACCATTCCTGCAGTGACCAGCTGGTGGCCTGGTGGCAGGTAGAGTACAGTGGACCACTATCTCTATAATGCTTTATCTATTGTCATGGTATTCCAGACAGCAGTGCTTCTGACCAAGGAACTCACTTCACAGTCAGAGAACTTTAACAGTGGCCCCATGATCATGGAATCCACTGATCTTACCATGCTCCTCACCATGCTGAAGCAGCTGGCCTGATAGAAAGATGGAATAGCCTTTTGAAGACATAGTCTTCACCAATAAGGTGGCAGCAGCCTTGAGGGCTGGGGCAGAGTTCTTTAGAAGGCAATGTATGCTTTAAATAAGCATCTGCTATATGGTACAGTTTCTCCCATAGCCAGGACCCACAGGTCCGGAATCAAGGGGGGGAAAAGGGAACACTTCTGTTCACTATCACCCTTAGTGACCCATTAGGAAGTATTTTGCTTCCTATTCTTACAGCCTTAAGCTGGCCTAGAAGTTTTGGCTCCAGTGGTTTCAGGAGTTATAACAAACATTCCATTAAACTGGAAGCTCAGACTTCCCTGTGGCCACTTTGGGCTTCTGATGCCCTTAATTCCACATGTTAAAAAAGAAATAACAGTGATAGGAGGTGTGATTGATCCAGATTAACATGGGGAAATTGGATTGCTTCTCCACAATGGAGGTAAGAAAGATTATGTCTAGAATGCAGGAGACCCTTTATGGTATTTCCTGGTGCTACCATGTCCTGTTATTAAAGTCATAGGAAACTCTAACCACCTAATCCAGGCTGAATGACAAAGGTCACAGACCCTGCAAGAATGAATGTATGGGTCACTCCTCCAGGAAATAGCCAAGACCTGCTGAGATGTTTGTTGAGGGTGGAGGAAATACAGAAAAAGTAGTGGAGAAAGGCAGTTGTAAATACCAGTCAAGGTCATGTGACAAGTTGCAGAAATGAGGATTATGATTAGAATGAGTTTTTCTACTGTATTTTGTTAAGAATATGTTTGAACGGATATTTGTGTTTTCTTTCTTCAATATTTTTGTCATATGATATAACATCAGTTAAGAGAATGTTTGAGATACTAAAAGAATGTCTCTCAAGGGCTATTGCCACCTATCTTAAATTTATAATATGTTTGCAGTTGTACAAGGAACACTTAAATCATGTTTAGGGGGTAATTATGACCTGGGGATTATTTTTATTTGGAAACCAATCAGGACATAAGGATATATGGCTGTGGATCGAGTTTACAAGTGTGGATTGATGATGGCTAGTCTTGGTTGTCAACTTGACTAGATCTGGAATTAGCTAAAACTCAAAGATAGGACACATTTATGAGGGATTTTTGCTTAATTTGAATTGGGAAGATCAAATTCTAATCTGCATCTTTAAGTTAGGAGGACACACTTTTTCGTTGGTTTTGTTTTTGAATTAGAAACAAGATTGTTTTACATGTCAATCCCAGTTCCCTTGTCCCTCCCATCCTCCCCTACCACCAGCCCCAACTAAAACCCTACCTATCACATATCCTTTCTGCTTCCCCTGGATGGTGAGGCCTTCCATAGGGTCATCAGAGTCTACTGTATCCTTTGGGATAGGGCCTAGGCCCAACCCCGTGTGTCTTGGCTCAGGGAGTATCCCTCTATGTGGAATGGGCTCCCAAAGCCCCCACCTGTGCTAGGGATAAGTACTGAACAGCTACAGGAGGTCCTGTAGTTTTCCGAGGTTTCCTCACTGAAACCCATGTTCCTGGGGTCTTGATCAGTTCTATGCTGGTTTCCCAGCTATCAGTCTGGGGAGCAAGAGTTCCCCGATGTTCAGGTCAGCTGTTTCCAGCCTGGTCTGGACCCCTTTGTTCTTCACTCATGCTTCTCTGCATCTGGGTTCCAGTTAAGTTCGGTGATTAGTTGTGGGTGTCTGCTTCTACTTCCAACAGCTGCTGGATGAGCGCTATCGGGTGGCATATAAGTCAGTCATCAATCTCATTATCAGGGGAGAGCATTTAAGGTAGCCTCTCCTCTGTTGCTTAGATTGTTAGCTGGTGTCATCTTTGTAGCTCTCCAGACATTTCCATAGTGCCTGATTTCTCTGTAAACCTAAAATGTCTCCGTCTTGTTATCGTCTATTCTTCCCCCGACTCAACCTTTCTGCTCCCTCAAGTCCTCTGCACCCCTCCTCTTCTCCCCCTTTCATTCTCCTAGCTCCCTTCTCCCTCTTCCCGTGCTCCCAATTTGCTCAGGAGATCTTGACCCTTTCTGCTTCTCCAGGGAACCATGTATGTCTCTCTTAGGGTCCACCTTGTTTACTAGCTTCTCTAGCAGTGTGGATTGTAGGCTGGTAATCCTTTATGTCTAAAATCCACCTATGAGTGAGTACATACCATGTTTGTCTTTTTGTGACTGGGTTACCTCGCTCAGAATGGTTTCTTCTAGTTCCATCCATTTTCCTGCAAATTTCAAGATTCCATTGTTTTTCTCCACTGAGTAGTACTCCATTGTGTAAATGTACCACATTTTCTCTATCCATTCTTCAGCTGAGGGGCATCGGGGCTGCGTCCAGTTTCTGGCTATTACAAATAGTGCAGCTATGAGCATCGCTGAACAGATGGGGAGAAGGACACACTTCTAATCTAAATCTTTTGAAGTGGAAAGACCATCTTTAATCTGTGCCTTGCCTTCTGCTAGAAGCCTATCTAAGGACATGGAAGAAAGAAGTTTACTCTTGTCTCACTAGCACGAAACTTCCTTCCGTTGCATTAGAGCCTATTTCTTCAGGATTCTGGCATACACTGAAAACCAGTTGAGACATCCAGTCCCTTGTACTGAACAATTACTGGATTCTTGGACTTTGCATTCATAGACAGCCATTGTTGGATTAACTGGACAATAGCCTGAAAGATATATATATATAATATATATATATATATATATATATATATATATATATATATCCTGTTACTCTAATGAAATACAACTATTGTACTTACTAAGATGGAAAGACAAGAAGAAGAAATAGTTTGGAGTAGGCCATCAATTTAGTTTTCAGTTTGCTAAGTGTTAGATTCCTACTAGACACCCAAATAAAAAATGTTACATGCACTTGACAGACAGTCTACATTATGGGGTTTGAAGAATTGTCTGTGCTGAAATTATCAATTTTGGAGTCACAAACCCCACATCTGAGGAAATAAAACAGAATCCAAATAGCAATGTAACTTTTCAAAGGCTGCTAATTGGTGGGGATAGATGAAACTCCAGTCCCCATTCATTCTGCATTATTACCTACAGAAATTTCTAGGATGGTTTGACCCATAGCCTTTATACATCAGGGTCTGTACCAATCTGCTACAGCCCAGATGACAGCTGCATCTCCTAGGTGAAGAAGCCACGCTGACATGAAAGTTCAGGTCTCACCAAGAGCCACTGCTTAATAAACTGTCACTAACTATTACTGCCTTGGCTTAGTTTAGCCAGCTGAAGGAAGGCATTGTAAAGAAAGGAGGTCAGGTAGTCAAGAGCAAAGGTAACAAGGATAGGTTGACCTGAATCACAGGTTTAAAGATGCAAGAAGCTGGATGAAAAATCGTCATGTGATGCTCAGGTGTGAGAATGCAAAGGTTAGGAGAAATGATACCAGAAACCCCAGAGGAGAATGATAAGATCCATTGTGTGTTATACCTGTGAAAACAGTCTTTCCAGGACAGCAATCAGAGGTGAGCCTATCTGTGTGATGGTAGATAGAGTGTGTATGTGCAACATGTATAAGATATAAGTACAGGGTGTGTGTGTGTGTGTGTGTGTGTGTGTGTGTGTGTGTGTGTGTGCGTGCCCACACACACGCGCGTGCAGCAAAGTGATTGCATCAGATAGTATGGTTTATGCCTGTATATGACCATGTTTGTAAGTGGGTGGATATGTCTGTAGAGGATGGTATGAGTGGTATCAAATGTATGATTACATGAGACAGATAGTGTAGAGTATGTTTGTGGACATATGAGCATCTCTCTCTCTCTCTCTCTGTCTCTCTCTCTCTCTCTCTCTGTCTCTCCCTGTCTCTCCCTCTCTCCCCCCTCTCTCCCTCTCCCTCTCTCCCTCTCTCTCTCTCTCTCTCTCTCTCTCTCTCTCTCTCTCTGTCTCTCTCTCTCTCTCTCTGTGTGTGTGTGTTTGTGTGTATGTGCTTGAGTTTGTGTTTGTGCAAATTTATTGGAGTGGATGTGAATTAGGGAGGTGAACATGTAATTAAATGGATACATGTTCACATATGTGTACATATGGAGTGTGAGCATGTGAGCATATGGAGAGTCAAATTTATGACGACGGTGTATGGGTGAGCATGTGAGTATATGTGTGTGACCATATGAATGTGTAAACACATGACATACATCAAACCAAACCTAAGACAGCACTGAGCATGAAGCTATCCACTGCCTTTCACCAACCTGCTCTAGATAACGCACTCCGGGACTGGCTTCACTCTCTTTTCAAAAATGTATGACTTGCCTTCCTTTTTAACCACTTCACCTCCTCACAAGAGGATTCCCCTCACCTGCAACAGTGAAGCAGCAAAGCCACAGAGAAATGCTGAGTGGAGCTATCAAAGCCTGCCCTGGTAGCCTGGATTCCTCCTCCTGGCTGTGCCTCCGCAGACCCTCCCTCCCACTGCCTCTCTTTATTCTGATCACTAGCCTTTTCTTCAAAAGCCTGCTTTCTGGAGGAGGGATTGTGCACACTTTGTCTAAAGCATGCTGTATTTTCTGCTAAGAGCAACCCTGCACCAAAAGAGATCAAAAGAGGGGCATGGAGAAAGGGAAAAGCATTCTGCCCCCAAAATGAATAATTTAACCCTCCCCATCCAAGAAAGTGGGCTCTGCAAGAAGAGAATAGGGTATCACTCAGCCTCCTGGGGCTCCATGCACAGTGTCCTCCATTGCTGTGTTTTTCCTGATACTGTCTTATTATAGCTGCTTAAGCTTTTGGTAACCCTATCAAAGGTGAAGGAGGAATGATTAAAGAATAACAAACATCTGACTTGACCAGACTCTGCCATCCTGGGCCCCCAGCCTCCAAACTTGCCATCTTTTCTTTCTCTGATCCACTGGGAATTGCATTTTGTTTTTAAAACTCTTCAGTCAGGTCTGGTTATATTGCTCGAAGTGGGATTTTTTTCTTCCCCATTTTCCCTCTGAATTCCCTTGCATCTTGAGGGCCAGAAGCAGAATGTGCCTGAGCTAAAAAAATAAATTCAATGGTGTGATTTCCAATCTTGGGAGGTAGAGAGCCTGGAAGTCCAGGAATAGTGGAAACTGTGGATTTATGGATGGTGCTGTCTGGTGAGCTTTAAGCATTGGTGAAATGGGCCCTGGGAATATGCCTTTGTGGGGTCTTAGTGCATGAACTTGGCCTCAGCCAGTCAGCCTTCTGTCACATGTAAGAGTGCCTCTGTGGTTCCCTTCAGAGTATTGATTTACACCAGATTCCCAAACGATAGTGAATATAGAAACTGACTAAGAAAAGCAAAAAAAAAAATCAATAATTTTGATGACCTACTACTTTTAAGGCACTGTGAAGTATAAAGATTGTATGTGTATGTGGTGGTGGTGTGTGTTTGTATGTCATGTCTTAGTCCATTCAGCCACTATAACAAAACTCCTTAGAATGAACAATTGACAAACAACAGAAATTTATTGTTCAGAGCTGTAGATTGCAAAGTATCTAGATCACAGTTTTAGGAGATTGGTGTTGTGTAAGGGCCTGCTTCTCATAGATAAAACCTCATGTGTGTCTTTATATGGCAAGTGGATTTCCTTATGAGGACCTGAATCTGATTCTTGAAACTTTATAACCAAACCACCCCTGAAAATTACACCTGTTATCATCTCACTGAACATTAAATTTTGTCAATGAGGTTTGAGAGAATGGACACTCAGATTACAGTGCAAAGATGTTACTTGGAAGGTATTGTGCTCTAGAAGAGGAGGGGGAATCAAAGGGGACCCCATGGAGATCATGGGGAAGGTGGCGTGACTGCACCTGGTATCTACATGTTTCTGATCGGGCATGCAGGTAAACAGACAGACGGAAGTTCAAAGTTGCCAGAACACGCCCAGAAAGGGTGTGGGTTGGGAAAAAGACAAGTAGTGGTAAGAGGTGGTGAGTGCACAAGTCCATTGGAGTGGAAACCTTGATCTGGGCACATACAAAGCCTCACATAGATGAACATCATTCAGGTCACAAGAAACTCTGTATGCAAGCAATACTTTCATAATGTTCATAGAGGATGTATAATGGAGCATAACGTGTGGGAAATTGTGAGTCTTGTCTCGTGTGTAGCGTGTCTTCCAGCTGGGCAGTCTCACTCTGTTTTACGAGTTTTTGTGTATCTCACAGAAGTCTATGCATGCCAAGAACTCACAAACTCTGCTTTGTTCTTTTGGGTGAACAAATGTGTCATACATTAAACATAATGAGCTGTGCTTTCCTTTCATTGGAAGTTTTTAATTCTGTCAATGCCCATGTGTACCACCTCTCCATTATGAAGAACATCCACTAAAGTTGGACATTTGCTGCACACGATGAGCTGCGTTGACATCATTATCATCCAAAGTTCGTGGTTTACATTACTGCTCATACTTCCTGTTACATGTTCTTTGGGCTTGAAAAAATGTGTGCTGGCATGTACTCACTCCTTTGTCCTATGGAATATTATTGTATATTACCTGACAAGTATTTTTTACTGCTCTAGAAAACTTGCATTTCTTCAATTTATATGGCTCTTGATTTTTCTTCCCTCCTTCTTCCCTTCCACACTTTCTTCTTTCTTTCTTTCTTTCTTTCTTTCTTTCTTTCTTTCTTTCTTTCTTTCTTTCTTTCCTTCCTATCTTCAAAGTTCTTCCCTTTTATAGAATGCCATGGTTAGAAATATATAACATGTAGCTTTTTAGATGGTGTCTTCTACTTCATAACATGTACATGTACTTTAAGCTTCTCCTATGGCTTTTCAGTGTAGAACATACTTATTTTTTTAACACTAAATTCCATGGCTTTGATGCATCAGAGTTTATCAATTCACTCATAGGAAGGACATTTTGATTGAGTCATGTTTTGGGCAGTTATGAGTAACACTGTTATCATTATCAACATCCATATGCAGATTTTGTGTGGACGTATGTATTTAACTCCTTTGGGTAGAAGAAGCACTCTTGCTGATTGTATACTAAATATATATTTTGTTTTATCCAGAACTATCAAAGTGGCTAAGCTGGTTGGCTTTTGTCAACTTGATACACACAAACTATAATCATGCTACCCTGGACCATCTGGGTCTGGCATGTATAAGAATTCTAGCTGAGGAAACCTTTGAAAGAACTCCTGTAAGCAATGTTTCTCAATGCTCTCTACTTGAATTGCAGCCTCTAGGTTCCTGCCTTCTTCCTGGTCTGAATTCACAAAGCTGGTTTTGGTCATAATGTTTTATCACAGCAATACATAGTCAACTAGGACAATGGTTTACCATTTTGCCTTTTCACAATAAATTAGACTTCCCATTGTTCCACATTTTTGTCATTTGATAGTGTTGGTATTATAGATGTTCGCCATTTGAACTACAGTTTCACAGGTTTCAACTCTTTTCTAATTAATATATGTTTACTTATGTCTTGTATTGTAAATTGCATGTTTCTGATGTCATAAGATGTGGACTATTTCAATGTGATTGTTGGCCAACTGTATAGATCCTCTTTGGAGGAATATTGGTTAATCTCTTCACTGTCTCACTATGGGGCCCTAGCTCACTTAGATCTCATTATGTAGACCAGCTGGCCTTGAATACACAGTAATCTACTTGTCTCTGAGTCTTAAGTGCTGGGAGTAGAGATGTGTGCCACCACACCTGAATTTGTCTTTTTTTTAAATCAGTTTTTCCTTATTCCTGAAGTATAAGGAGCCATTGTATATCTTGGCTCAGTCTTTTATTAAATGTCCTCTGAAGACACTGATATCCCCATCTGTGGCTTTTTTTCCTCACTGTGGCTTTTTTCTCATTCTTGGCATTAGATAAATTAATAAAGTTATTTCTCTCATGGATCATATCTTTGGCACTTTATCTAAAAATCATAATCATCTACAAACAATCTAAGTTTTCTCTTGTTGTGTTCCAGAAGTTTTATAGTCTTGCAATTTGATCTACAGTCTGCTTGGAATTAATTTTTGTAAGGAAGTAACATCAATGTCTAGGATTATTAGTTAGCCTTAACTCATGTGATTTTCTAGTTGTATGGTGCCATTTGTTGAAAGAACTTTCTTTTTCTTCTATTGTCTTTGTTCTTTTTTAAAAGATGAGTTGACTGTTCCTATGTGGGTCTATTTCTTGTGCTTTCTACTCAATTCCACTGATACGGTTGTCTATCCTTTACCCTAGCTGTGATCTTAATTACTGTGCTGTAGCAAGTTCTGAGGTCTGATAGGGTCAGTTCTCTTAATCATTACTCCTCCTCCGTTCTTCTCCTCTTCCCACTTTCTTCTTCCTCCAACTACCTCATCCCCTTCCCCTATTTCCTACCTCTCTTCTTCCTCCAGATTATTTTAGTCTTTCTGGGTCTTTTACCTTTCCATATAAATGTTAAAATTCATTTGTAATAAACAAAACAAAAATTTTTAGTATTTTTTATATCAAGCTAAGAAGTGATACCTTGACAAGGCTAGGCTTTCATACTCATCAACATGAACTATCTCCCCATCTATTAAGCTCTTTATATAGTATAGTCTGCTTCAAAACTTACTTTACCAATAATATTTCATAAATACCCTCTAGTGAGGAACCTGATATAGGTTATTAACTGGTAATTTACTAGGAAATATATACTTGCACGAGGAATCAGTAACCATATTTGGCACTCTGAGAAGTCTGGTGCCAGATGCTTCCCAAAGCTGGCTGAACCCTGAGAGAGAGAGAGAGAGAGAGAGAGTGCCTGGCTGGTCTTCAACCTTTATCCTAACCTTTACTTACCTGTGACCACCCAGCCGGGTGTGGTCATCGATACAGGCATCAGGGTCTCTCCCTACAATACTGAATGTTAGTTATTCTTTTTCTATATCAATAGTTGATTTTAGAGCATCCTAAAGGGAGTAAATCAGTGTTTTTAATATTAATATCCAATTGTTTGCTACTAGAATATGGGTAAGTGTTTCAATCCAGTGTATTCCCTTTGTATCCTACAATCTGGCTACAATCACTTATCATTTACCAAAGTTATTGTTACTGTTACTCTTAATTCATCATGTTTTTCCTTAGTGAGAAATGTGTCATGAGCAAACATAATATTTTTTCCTTGACAATCTGTGTCCTTTTACATACTTTTCTTCTCTTAATGTATTGCCTGGTACTTAAAGTATGATGGTCAAAAAGGATGTATCTTGACTTTTGGAATGAAACATATACCTTGATGTTACATATTCTATGAGGCACTGTCTTGCAAAAAATTAAAGATGACGAGAGCTAAAGAACTATGAAACTTTGGGCTCAGACAAAGCTTTCCTCCTCTTACATTTGTTTTCTTAGCTACTTGTGTAGTTTACATTTTCAAGTCCTTTTCAGATGTATGCTATGCAGATGCTTTCTCCCATTCCACACATTGTTCCTTAGTTTATATTAATGTGATTCCATTTGCCCCTTTGATTTCTTGTCTGTGCTTTTAAAGCCCAACTCAATTTCATGAAACAGTTCTTCAAGTTTTTCTCTAGTGGTTTTATAGTTCTGAGCATTACATTTAAGTTTTAATCCATTTTGAATTGTTTAGACTTTCCTTTTCCCCAATAACATTTATTTTTTAAAACGCTGTACATTCCCCAATACATATTCCTGTCAAATTTGTGGAAAATTAGTTGTAGCTATTTGTATTTATTTCTTGGAGACATCATAATATATGGTTTATGAATCTGCTTTAATATCTTTAATACTATTTTGGTGACTAGAGCTTTACAGTATATTTTGAAGTCAAGCAGTGGTGTGTCACTTCAGACTATTTTTCTCTCAAGATTATTGTGGGGTTTTTTGTATCTTGTCATTTTACAAAGATTTTACAATTGTAGTTTCTTGGTTAGATTAATTTGCAGGTGGATTTTTAATGGGTATTATAAATTCAGTTGTTTTATTGGTATCCTTTACAGATCTATCACCATTAGGATCTGGAAATGCTTCAGGTTTTGTGGGCTGATTTTGTATTCTGCAAAGTTACTGAATTTGTATATTAGTCCTAATGGTTTTTTATCTCTATGGCTTTCTAGATCTAGAACATGTCATCTTCAAAGAGGGACAATTTGACTCCCTTCTTTCCAATTTGAGTGACTTTGGTTTTTCTTTTATATCGCTAATGATTAGTTCAAACACCATCTTGAATAGAAATATTTTGATGGCACCTCTTCACTGAGATTTTTTTAATTTTAGGTAGTAAATTATGTGATGAACCATAATTTCTGATTTTGAAAATTGAAGCCATTTTAAATACTTCTTATTTTCCTTTAGTACATATTTTATGCTTAAGGTGTTAATCTTTTAGATGTGAAGCAGGTGTTCTAACTATTATTTTGTTTGAATATTTATTGAGTAGTTCATCTTTCCACACTAATGTGCAAAGCAATTTTTCATATATATTATTTCACTCTTAAGTATATTTGACTGTATTTCTCTATTCTCTGTTCTCTTTATTTAATACTTTTATTTTGTGAAAATTTCATGAATATATACAATGCATCTTAATCATACCCACCTCCATTCTGTTCCTCCAACAACTTCCTTCTAGACTCCTCCCCAACACATTTCCCTCCCAATTTCATGTTCTCTTTCTTTTTTCCCTATAATACACTGAGTCCTGAACCCATGACCCAGCAGATGACTCTACTCCCATGCACAAATGAGCAACACTAACTGGACTCCTTGCATCAGAAAATTAAAAGCTTGTTCTTAACCATGTGCCATGCAGTTGAATGCTGTAGCTTTGCAACAATGCTTATCAATTTCTGATAGGTACCATTGTGGGCTTTCTTTTGTCTTTCCTCCTGATTATTTATTATAATTTTGTTATCTTATGTGTAAAAGTTAGCCTGCCTAAAAGTGGATGTAGTTGGTAAGCTAATTTTAAAGTTACAGAGTCATTTAAAGAGAATTAATGGCTTAATGTCACTGGAGCACTCCCAATAGCAATTAGCCTATCTTTGCATTTGCTCATCTGCCCCTTTGTTGCATATGAATGTTAATAGTCTCTTAGCATATATCTTATAATTTGTTAAAGTCCTTTCGAGGTATCTCATCTTGTCAGAAATTGTTGTACATGGATATTGTTGTTTCCTAGAGCTCCCAACGATATGAGAAAAATATAGACCGTTCTATATTTTCTTTAATTATTTAATCTTTCACAACAAATATTTAGTTGATTTTTCCAGAGATTTTGCGTTTTTCACTCATATAGTCTTTAAGTGGTGCAAATGTTTCTCTTCCCTTTCTACTTATATTCCTATTTTGTGCTATATTGAATAACATCTTAACTAATATTAAGTGACCATACAAAGTTCAATACTATCATTTAGTCCCTGACATTAAATAGTGAAGGTTCTAATATTTTTTCACTAAGAATGAAGTTTTTGATTTGAGCTATATGAAGTTATTTTCATAACAAGGAAGTGAGTATTCAAAACATTTTAAGTCAAAAAATGATGCTGAAATTTTGAGAAAGGCTCTTACAGCATCTATGGAAGTTTTATCCTGACCCAACCATATGAATAATGTTAAGCCATCCTTGCATTCTCAGAAAAGTCACCACTTAGTTGTGGGTGATCTTTTACTTTCTTGCCTGGTTCTGTAGTTCATATTCCCTTCAGGAAGCATGCATTGACATTTGTCAGGGAAAGTGGTCTGTGGGTTTGTTTTGTTCTCAATTTGTCAGGCATTATAATCAACACTGTTCTAATTTTATGGAAGTTATTTAGAAATGGTAGGGAGCAGATTAAAGAAGCACTGCCGACAAATGTTACACATTATACAGAATTATTCTGTGGAAATGCATTGGCTTTCATTTTTTCTTGCAGGAGCTTTTTGACATTGTTTTTCAAAAGTTAAAATTCTTCCTTGGTAATTATTCTGTTCAAGTTGTTTATTTTCTCTGTGATCAATTTTGCTAATTTTAATTTTTCTGAAATTAGCCATTTCTTTCTGGTTTTTACATTTTTCCACTTGAGCAAAAATTGAGCAAAATTATATTATTCTTTTTGTTATCTCTACACAAGTTTGGTAGGTTTCCATAAAAGAAAGATTCTTGAAATATTTTAATATGAGTAATTAGTAAAAAGGCGACACTTGATAAAGTATGAGCTATCTGGGAAAAGAAAACTTCCCAGTTATAAAATGAAGGCTATGGGGAGGGCAGCAACACGCCTTGTGTAAGTTTCCTAAGCCTATGAATCAAACATCTGGGTCAATCTTGTGCCTGTTGCCACTTAAGGATAACCCTTACCCCATTCTGCTGATAGCCATGGAACTCATTAAAAGAAGAAAGTCTCTCATTCAGAGTTCTCTTTTCTGGAAAGATCTTATTTCCCATGCTCAATCTAGAGCAGTGGTTCTCAAACTATGAGTTGAGGACCCTTTTCACAGGGGTCACCTAAGACCACCAGAAAACACAGATATTTACATTTCAGTTCATAACAGCAGCAATATTATGGTTATGAAGTAGCAACAAAAGTAATTTTATGGTTGGGGGTCACCATGACATGATGAACTGTATTAAAGGGTTACAGCATTAGGAAGGTTGGTAATTTATGCTCTTGGGCTGGTTCTTTAAACCAGCCCTTAGGTTTGAGTATGAAGGATTCCACTGCTTTTGTTTTGGTTTTGAGTTGTCATTATTTGAGACAGGGTCTAACTAAAGCCAGTCTGTCCTCAAAACTCACCACATAGTTTAAAATAATCTTGAACTTTGATCCTTCTACAATAATCTCTTGACTTCTGGGAATGCCCATATGTACTACTACACTCAGTTTTGTGGCTATGGGGATCAAATCCTGGGCTTTGTGTGTACCTAGTAAGCATTCTACCAACTAAGCCAATACAATTTGCCTGGTTCTCCATTCTCATAGCTGTCCAGCAACCTAAGATTATAAAATATATCTGCCTTACCAGGCATTGGTGGCGAATGCCTTTAATCCTAGCACTTGGGAGGCAGAGGCAGGTGGATAACTGTGAGTTTGATGCCAGCTCTGGTCTACAGTATGAGTTCCAGGACAGCTTCCAAAACAATACAGGGAAACCCTGTCTCAAAAAACCATATATATATATATATATATATATATATATATATATATTCCTCAATGAACCTCTCTTCTCTTCACTCGTCTCTCATGGAAGTGGGGCAATTTTCTCTTTCTTAAATTATACTAAGAACTTGTGAATAGCACAGTTGGATCATGTTCTTAATTTGTTTAATGGGGAACCATTTTCCCACCCCATTTCTGTACATTCATCTTTTCACTTCATCAGAACACTGACTTGAATTCAAGTATTGTTTACCTTTGAACTCAGCTGGGTCTCCTAGGCACTTAACTGTTGGTCTGAGAATGATCAACTGTAATAATTATACATTCCATTTCCATTGGTAACACAGTCCTACATGATGATCTGTGTGCATGCATGTCTATATGCACAACATAAA